>NC_031799.1:62689714-62879518 GCF_001522545.3 Parus major | reverse complement strand
TGATGGTCCTCGTCCTGTCAATTTGTCTGAGTTGATGGGTTTTCCCTGAGTTCGTTATCTTGGGTGTTGGTTGCAATCTGTTGCTTTCCAAAGGGGATTTCGACCAGACCCGGAGCGGGGTTTTTTTGTTTTTTTTTTTTGTTTTGTTTTTTTACATTTTATATTTCACATTATTACAAACACATTTAATTTATATCTCTCCAAATTTTTAATACATACAATAATTTATTACATAGAGGATAGCTTAAGACTGGACAAACAAAAATGTCTTTCCTATATTTTATTTTTCTCATTTTGTGAAATGATACCATGTGCTCTTAAACTATTAAAATAAGCTTTGAGTGCTCAGTTCCAATTTCCAGCTCTACATTCAGTAATAGCAAAATGTGGTTCATTACTCAGGCTCAGACTGCTGCCTGGAACTAGTGGGCGTACTGTGACCTGACACAGTCAGAAGATTATCAGTCCCGATTCTGAGAGTCCCCCCAAGGCCACCATGTAATTCAGAAGGTAACTATTGAATAGTAATATTTTCCTACCTTCCTTATTGTCAGGTAAGGCAACTTTTTCATGAAGGAAAAGGATGGAGGCAGCTGAAGATTTCAGTTAAATCAAAT
The DNA here is from genome assembly GCF_001522545.3 of Parus major. Lineage (NCBI taxonomy): Eukaryota > Metazoa > Chordata > Aves > Passeriformes > Paridae > Parus > Parus major. The sequence continues at coordinate 62,878,901 of NC_031799.1, read as the reverse complement.
GCTGAATCACCTCAGGGCAAACGTTAAACCACACAGGTGCTTCAGATTTCTATGGCACTGTCACCTTTGTAGGAAAGAGGTTCAGGTAGGAGGGGAATCTAGACCCTGGTTCCTTACACTGGGCTTCTGCATACTGAGCAACTGGCATGGTCTAAGTGGGATTGTTTTTCAGGGCATACAATTTCATTTTGAACAAAGTATAGATTTTAATAGAAAATAAATTATACAGGAAGCTACCTGTATACTTGAAACCAACACATGCAATTACCCATGGATGAAGCTGACATTTTAAGAATGCCGAAGACTTGCCCAGAAGTCTTTCAATTTTCATTTTAAGAAGGCTTAAGCAGCAAGAGAAAATCTCAAATTTTGACTTATTGAGGGTTTTAAAATATATTCTTCTTGATATTTCATAATCAGACTGCATGAGATGTAGTAACGTCAAGAAAAGCTCACTGTGCATCAGTAATAGTTTGGTCATGCCTCTACTAACAGAAATCTGTTGCTGCACTTTTGTATAATTCTGCATTTCCTTTTAATAGCAGCCATTTGGTAATATACAGAGGTGCTATGAAAATTTTTGAGGATGCTAGAAGATGCTGCCTTTGCAAATCTGCTCCTTTGCTGTGGTGTTTGACAGGAATGACGTGGCAAAAGTGAAAATAAAAGGAAAGAGACTTAAAAGAACACCAAGGTCAGGCCAAGGAGATAATGCCAGGAAATTAAGCAAAAGCTGCACTCTTAAAAAAGGTTTTCTAACTGGGGAAGCATCGGGCTTGTGCATTGGGAAAGAATTGGTGGAAGTCTGCATGCACCTTTCATAAAAGGACTTGACAGTAGTGCTGAATACGTGTCAGGGAATAAGACTGGCCTGGTAGCAGAAGGATGGATGAGCTAATAGACCCTTTCTGTCTTTAATTCTTGTTATCCACACTCTATCAGCCAGCACATGGTATATGGAGAGAAAATGTGGTGCAGCCAAATTGGTGTGGTTTTGCAGATGAGATTGTTTTCAGCAGTTATTTCACACCTGCTAAGAGCCACTTTACTCAAGCGCTGAACCCATCAAACATGGCTGCATTTTAGCCTGCAGGGCCTCAACTGGCACTAAGTGTAAAAGAAATCCACCTTTTTGAGAACTCACTGTTTTCCTCCCTGAGGAATGATGCTGGCCTTTGTCAGCAAAATGGTTGTGCCAGCCCTGTATTGTTGACTTCTTGCATTTAAAAATCAAAAGACCTCTGAGTGGCAGCACAATTGTAATATACTTTGGTTTTTTTGAATGTTTGTTCTAGCTTTCAACTCTTTATCTTAACATTATTACAGTTTTATTTCTTCAGGAACAAAAAGCTAATCTCTTTCAGAAAATCAAGGATCCCCAGTAGTAAGTGCATATGCAAGAAACTAAATATCCATCATGATATCAGACATGATTCTGGGTGCACAGCTCACTTACCTGCATGAACAAAAATTCTACTTATGGGTAAAACAAGACCTCTGGTGTAGACTTTTACATGACTTAGAAATGCAGAATAGAATTGTAGTTTTGAACTTGGACCATTTCAGTCCATATTATTTTAACCTGTGCTGATTAAGGAAGACTAAGAAACAGCATTGTTTTGGATCCTCAGAGCCCACCAGTGGATTGGAAAGAAAGAATTAGGTTACGGGATGGAACCTAATGGAAAGAAAGAATTAGGTCACAGGAGGGTCTGCAGGAGCGTGTAGAGGCACTTGTACATTTGCACCTTCACTTCAAAGCAGAGAAGCCATCGTCGCCCCACACTGATCTGCATGACATTTCATGGGATAAGGAGTCTAATCACAGCTGCCTAATGACTGAAATACTCTTGAGTATGTCAGCTGGGCATGCAGTCCCACTAGAGGGGACACTCTGTGACATGGCCCATCTGCCTGGGTGGATAAGCTGCAGGTCAGCCCATGATCAACACCTTTCTTGTTGGCCTACTGCCACAAGATGCTACCAGACAGGTAGTGTTGAACCTTTTGAGGCAAAAGACAGCAGAGATAAGTGTGCTGTAATAATTTGTTTTCCCCTGTGCAATGTCATTCACTCATGTCCAGAAATTCTGGTTTGTTAATACCCAGAAATGGTGCATGTTTGAGCAGTGTTCTCTTTCTCAGCAGATCCAAGGTTCCTCTGTTGCAAAACAACCTGTCAATGACAGGGTGTTTAAATGGATGAATAGCAGGCAGGAAAGTAAGCAAAGCAATCAGGTAAGCACAGCAATCAGCGTCACTAAGGAGGTGATGATTCGTGTTCCACCCTTCTGTCAAGCTGCCACCTTTTCAGGTTTTGAAGTAAACTTCACTGTTAGTCTTCTGTAAGCCCCAATGTTCATATGTTTCCTGTTAATCTTGAAGCAAATGCATGTGCCAAAATATTCCAGCTGTCCAGACTGAACTGATCTGGGTGTTATGAATTTGAAATTATGATCTTGTCATTAAACTGATCTGGATAAAAATGAAAATAATTGCCTGAGGAAACTTTACTGCAAAAAGGACAAAACTTCTAATTAAATTACTAGCTAAGATTCATGTTATTTCCTTTTCTACAAGAATGAGGGTTTGTTTTTCTTTTTTCCTCCTCCTCCTCTCTCCTTCTGTGTAAGGGTGTCCTGCATTTTACAGTCTTGGATTTGCATTTTCCATGAGTGGAGTGAAAGGCTAAGTCTTTAAACACAGCTCTGCTTGACAAATATAGAAGGCAAATTAAGGCTGATAATTCATTAATAATTTACTTCTCCCTCAACAGATATTTTTAACAGAAACTGTGGAAACACTGGAGAATATAAATCAACCTAGAAAATGGGTTGTCCCATTAAGGTTAGTGGGATGGTTTGCATTGATTAAATATACTCGTGGTACTACAGGCTGTCCTCTACAGCACAGGTTTTGCAGCTGGGCAGTCTGAAGTCCAGGCAGAATGAAGTAAAAGACAGCATCTCCCCATACTGCTAGAGCTCTATCCTTTTGGTTTGAAAATTGAACTGAGGTTTTAATTTTTTTTTTAAAGTGAAAATAATTGTAAGATTTGAAACATAACCTAATCAGTAGCTTCTTTCCACTTCTAAATTTAGAATACTTATTTTGGAATACACCCAGAACAAAAATTTGGGTTTTCAGAAGATGTTTTCAACCACTGTAAGTAGTCTGTGAGGTTCTAAATATTTTGGAAGCCTGCTCAAGCCCAAAGCTTTTCCATTGAAAATCAGAGCAAAGTCTTACTACTTTAAAACAAATATATTTACAGTCGACAGAGCTTTCTGCTTGGTAAGAACTATTTGCCATCTTCTGCTAGTTGTTAGACTAACAATTTTCCTACATAAATAGATGCAGTAAAAGAGATTGAACAAGACTGCATCCTGATCATGTGTTCAGGTGGTCTGAGAGCTGGGGACCCAAAGGCACTGATCACCTGTTTCCTGGGATGCAGCTTTGGAGCCAAAACTCCTCTGCTTCTCACCATGACTTGCCTCAGCCAAGTGTAAGTCATCAGCAGAAGGAAGGGAAATTCTTTTACTGAAACCTGATTCTGGCAGCTCTCAGAATTCAGGAACTGCCTGCCATGGGAATGGTATCTTTGATTCCTCAGCCTCTTGGTTTGCAGGTATAAATTTGAGGATCTCAAAACTTTTAGACTGCTAATTCATCTGTAGATCCCAACATTTTTAAGAATCTGACTCTTTTTCACACCTATAATGCTGTCAGGAAGAGGAATGTCAACTAATACTGGCACCCTGTGAAGATCCTTAGGGCTGCTGCCTTCATTCAGTGCAGGATTGCTCTAAACAGAATGTTCCAGTTGTTCTGAAACCATATTGTAAAGTGTGGCTATTTTCCCTGCAACACATAATATAAAACTGTCATATTAACCAGTTTCTGGGGTTCCACAAACTGTTAGTGGAAGTTAAATGGAAAGCATTTTTAAAATTGTGAGTGTAATGATCTGTATCCAGTTGTAGTTCCTGACTAATAGTGGTGCCAAAAAAGGTATTGTGTCTGGCCTATCACCAGTGTTTGACTGGGGGGACCAGGGGCATGCTGCAGGTAGGGCTTATCTTAGCTTAGTAACTGCAGAAGAGGATGACACAGCTGTACAGTGAACAAGTGTAAGTGTAGATGTATGACATCCCTTGACCTTTATGGGATAAACACCACAAAGTACAACTGGGGGAGCAATTGTGGGCTCAGTGTCAAAGCCTTTTGTTCTGCAAACCTTTCACAGAAAGCACTGAGGAGAAACTCTTCTGGTGTAATGCTGGGCTAAAAATAGCTAAATTGTAGACATGCTTTTTTTTAGTTTATGCTCTAGTTTCTTAAGCTGATGAAGATAACTATAACACAGGGGAACAGAAAGTTATTAAAAAACTCAACAAAATTCATTCACCAAGCAGCAATATTTGAATCACCATTACCCTGAATGACAATACTCTCTACTTAATGCATGAGGGTGCTGTGTCAGGGGAGGTTTAGGTTGGATATCTGGAAAATCATTGTCACCCAGAGCGTGGCTGGGCACCAGAACAGGCTCCCCAGGGAAGTGGTGACAGCACCAAGCCTGTGTGAGTTCCAGAAGGGTTTGAACAATGCTCTCTGGCACATGGTGTGGCTCTTGGGATGTCCTGTGCAGGATCAGAAAATGTGCTTTGATGATCCTGATGGGTGCCTTCCAGCACAGGATGTTCTATGATTCTGTGACTTGATTGGCACACACACTTCACAGCAAGTACTTTCAGTCTGTCTGCAAGCAAAGATGAGTAATCAGTATTGCAGATCTGGCACATTCATAACAGTGTATGTTTCATCCAATGCATACAGCACACATGTACACAATGTTATATTAACCTAGTTGATAGTTGCTCAAAACTTGTTTATGCCTTATCATATTCATCCTGAAGCAGCTCATTGAATTATCCTACACTATAAATATTAAACTTTTATTGCTCTAATATAATCCCTTGAAATAACAATAACTAAGTTGCAGTCTTGTCATGAATGTTAATTTGCAATTGATTTTGTTGGAGAACTGGTTTAGTTTCTGAAACATCTTTTTTGTTTTTTACAGTTGGCTTTATTGCTTTTGCTATACTGAAACTCCTACAAGCTGATATTTGGAATCATTCAAGTAAGATTGCATATGAACAGCAGTTTGAACAGAACAATGTCAGTTTGGCCCTTCTGGAAAAAATTAGGTATTTTTATTTGGAGATAATGACAATTGAACTTAAATACTTAATGGTTACAGCAAGAAGTTTGGATCAGCTCTAAATATGGCAAAGCTATTATTTTTCTCCTCCACTTCCAGACAGTAATGGGCATCAGGGAGCACTTCTTCCCTTTCAATAATGTACATAACTGTGACAGTAATGGAAAGGAGGCACTACCGTAGTGATAGAAGTGTTTTGTGAAAGTATGGTTTTGCAGCAACCTTGCTGTGAACTTCACTCACAAACTATTCTCACTTCAGCTGGCAATTATGTACAGTCTTCATCCTCCTCCTGTTAGTTTTTGTCATGATTTCGACTATATGAATAATCTTTTCACTCTAACAGTGAAATCGGGGCGTTTTGACATATTCTGATCTCAGCAAGGGAAGATCTGCCCCATGTTGCTGGAAACATATTCATTCAGCTTTAAATTTTAGATAGCTTCTGAGTTTAGTTGTGAAATGAGGCAGACATCACCAAACTGATTTTAAGTGACTTGAGATGCAGCAGGAGTAGGCCATGAGGTGGGCTTAGAGCACTACAGAAGTTTTAATTTGACATGTTCATTACAGCTTGGCTTTAGTACTAGGATTTGAGACGTTTATTAATGTGAAAATGGTTTTCTCTTTGTTCTCACTTCTAGTATTTCTCTCCTTAAAATTTACAATGCAAATATGCTTGAATGTAGATAATATTTGCAAATTAGTAAATCTCATTGATAAAATGTGTGAATATCTGCTATTCAGAAGTGACTGGAAAAAGAATTGTAAAGTAATAAGATCCTACTCTTTTAGAAGTTGCTTATAGCTTTCCTTATAGGAGGGTGCTTTTTGTTTTATTCAGGGTGGTTTCACTGGTGCCCAGTGCTATTTTTTCTGCAGTTTTTGCCAAAACATGTATTTCCACCAACAAAGTGTCAAGGTCATAGAATGACATGGGCAGAGAAGGAAAACAAGAGGGAGAAGAGATTCTGAGACAAATAAATGAGGAATTCCAAACCAGCTTGTTCAACCTTCCTTTCCCTTATTAGTCCTGGGCTGTACCAAACATGTGCTATGTAAAGAAGGAGGATGTGCATGCTGTTTTTCAGGACTATTCCCACCTGTCACAGGGGAATCTATTTCTCAGGGGTTAAGGGTTTTTTTGTTTGATCATCCCTGTTCCAGCCCTTGGTGGAGAGGTGTGGGAGAGCAGGTTGCTTTGTGTTAGTAACTGGGGAGTAAACTTTACCTCCTGCATCTGCCTCCAGCTCCAGGATATTTAACCAACAGAAATATGTTCTGGGTTCACAGGGTTCAAATAAACAAGTTTTGGCTCATGCACGTTGTGTTAGTCAGCTATCTGGAGGGAATCTTATTTACAGCTAGCTCTGCCTACCTTTTGACCTCACTAGCTTTCTGCCCCCCTTCCCCAAATTCTTGGTTAGCTTCCAAGGTATGACTAATGCATTTCTCTAAATGCTTTGGGCTTCACACCCCAGCTCTTTGATGGTTTGTTTCATCATAATCTTGTTTACTAATGTTTCAGTCAACAAGGCTTGCTCGTTCCCTGAGGGTAACAGGAGAAACAAAGCCTGAAATTATTCCTAATCAAGTTCCAACTACTACATGGTGAGAGAGATGAGAGATTAATTATTGTTAATATAATCTGGTGGGACATCAAATGTTTTGGTAATGGGCATCAAGATAAGCACCCAGGTGCTTAACAGAGAAGGAGATTAAAGAATGGTAATATTAAGGTTTAAAATGGAAGACTGTACCCTTCTTCCAGTGAATGTGAATCAGTTGAGAGGACAGTTGCAAACATTTTCTGTTGTTTCATTTAAACTTAAGCTCAGCTAGGCTAGCATTTATCCAGAGATTTACCAGTGTTACACCTTCATTAAAAGTTTTATAGTGTAGGAAAAATAAGTAGTCCTGGCTTAAATACCACTGTTTTATGTCTGGTGAACTGGTGGCAGGCAGTGCAGGAAAGCTACCCCAAGGAGACACAGTAGAGAAGCTGCAGACACTGCAAAATGACCATCTGTGTGTCTCCCATCCGTGTCCTGCAGAAAAGGGAGGTTGGGGTCTGGCAGGAATTAATAGCTGGCAGGAGGTCTTCGAGGAAGTGCAAAGGAGCCCTGGAACTCTCTTTAATCCTTGGAGAGCTTCCTGTGGGTATGGGTTGATGGGTATGACTATGAGTGTGATCTAAGCAGGAATTCAAATTCAGGGACTGGAGAGGTCACTGGGACTTTATGTTCTTCTGCCTCTATTCTTGTACCTGGCTGAAGTGAGAGTCTTTCTCCAGCCAGCACATGCATGGCTATTTATGTTCTTTCTATCCTGTGTCACCCCAGAAGACATTGAGATATTGCTGAGTTGTTCACAGAGACCTGATCACTAACAGGATTGTGTGGAGGTCCACAATGTTATGATTGAGGTATTGTGCTCACAATATGTGGAAAAGTTAGGTAATTTCAACACAAAAGAATAATGTATTGAAGTCACCTATTCATCTGAAAAAGCAAGAGGGCACAGCGGACTAAGGGGACTTCTGTGTAGCTTCTTTTTAATATCTCATTACAGGGAGATGTAATCTTACATGGAGAATCCTACTGACATGGGAGAGAAAGTGACTTAGTCTGGAACCTCAGCAGGAAGATGGAATAAGGCTCACACAGTCTTGTGCAAGCAGGCTGACAGTAACAATACGGGCAGTTATCTGGGAAGGGTCCTAAGCCTTTGCTGGAATTTCAGGCACATAATTTGGTTTTGTGTAAGGATTGTTCTCACCGTTTTCTAAAACCTAACTTGTTTTGAAGACTATTGTAATCCAGGTTATTAAGAAAAGGTACACTTTTTCTCATTTTCTCTTGTTGACATCGAAAAATCAAAAAACAATTCTACTGAGACTGTAGTGTATTCTACTTGCTGCTTTATCATTTCTTGTTCCAAAATATGAGCAGGTGAATTCCTTTCAATTTTTACATTGCAGTTGATAAGAACTAATCAGCTAAACTTTTCAGTTCTTGCTTTGCAGATACTGTAGATCTGATAAGTAAGCATTGATAAAATTAAGTGAAGTTTCAGCTGCTTTCTCCAAAACATACTGAAAGCCAGTGTTCACAAAACAGGAACTATAGTGAGGTTTCAGCCACATCTAACCTAGTTTGAACCTTAGATGCTGGTAGCAGTGTTATGCCAGCTTTTGGAAAAAAGTTATCTTGCTTGATATTGATTAGGTAACAGTCTATATTTGAAAGTTATTTTAAAGCCTGTCTGATGCTTTTGATGTTCATCTGATTTAGACTGCTATGAAAGAGGTTGTTTTTGTAGCATTTTCCTTGTCAAGGGAGAGTTTTGCTGCATCTTTGTTTGTTTCAATTGGCATTTAAAATAGAATCTTTTTTTAATACATATTTTATTAAGTGGCACATTTAACAGCAAAGAGGTACATATTCTGCTGTGTAATGTGCTAAAAAAAACAGTAGTACATGCTGGTTCAGGCCTGTATGGCACTTGATAAAGAAGAAATTGCTCAGGGAGTTCTTTCTCTTTTCTTCCCAAACATTTATTTAAAACAAACTAACAACCCACCCTAAAAAAACAAACCCAAACTAGAACCCCCCTGTCTTTCCAAACTCACAAAGAACCACCAAAACAAACCTCCCTCCCCAAGCAAAATAAAAGTTGATCACTCGCAGTGACAAGGCTAAGACCTACCCAGCCTGGACTCAATGTGCTAATATTTAGAGTCCTTATCCAGCACATTCTTCCTCCAGTTATCACATGTTTGTGCATGAAAAGATGAAGTTTGCCTCACAAAAACAGTTCCCAAATTCCATCAAATTGGAGTTGAAAAGTGAGTCATGCTTTGCTGAACACTTGAGACAAAACTCACCAGTGTGTGTGTGAGGGCTGGATAAACCCAGGTGGACAGGGACTTCCCTACTGGATTCCCACTCTATCCCTTCAGTCTTTTCCAATTACAGTTAAACTGCATGAGCAGCTCAGAAAAAAATGTGGGGTTATAAATGACAGAGGCACTGGGGGAGTGCTGTATTCTTCTCCAGAGCTAGGAGTCCAGCTTGACCTGCTGAGCATGCAGGGCTGTGTCAGACCAGCAGACACGAGCTGCTTAACTGGCAGGAGCAGGGCACACAAACAGCAAAAGGACTCGTGTTCCTGTGAGGAGCAGATTTCTACGAAGTCTCTCAGCTGGTGAGGAGCTGGATTTCTTAGGAAGGCTGACAAGGTTTTAGAGGGGTGGTAGGGTGCTCTGGTACCTAAAGGGGGCCCACTGGGAGAAAGCTGGAGAGGGACTTTGTACAAGGGTATGTAGTGATAGGGCAAGGGTAATGATTTTAAACTGAAAGAGAGTGGGTTTAGATTAGATATTGGGAAGAAATTTTTTATTGTGAGGGTGATGAGGCACTGGAATAGGTTACCTAGAGAAGATGTAGATGCCCCAGTCCTGGAAGCGTTCAAGACCAGGCTGGATCTGGCTTTGAGAAACTTGGTCATGTCTCTGCCCATGGCAGGTGAGTTGGAATTAGATGATCTTTAATGTCCCTTCCAATTAAAGCCATTCTATGATTCTACTGACTCTGATTTACTCAGACACATAAAAAGGTTGCCCTGTAATGATTTTTTTTTTAAAGAAATTTCCTGTAGAAGAATAACACCAAGTGAGGGAGTCAGGAGTTGGGATGTTGCTGTTATTAGCCTGAGCTGTTCACAGCAAGGATGATACAAGCCATTGAATACAGCAAACCTTTTCTGTTCAAAGTAAAACAAGGGCTCACAACACTCTACTAAACTAAAGCCAGAGTTCTTCAGTCAAGTTACCTCTGACAAGCTGTTTCAACTAAAGAAATACAATTAGTAGCTGTTGCTTGGATCTTATTTGTAAATAAATCTGTATACAATTAAAAAGGAAAGATTAGTGTACGTATAAATCTATTAATATTTTTTAGAAATCTTTCTGTTTGGATACCCTACACTTAAAAGTGAAGTATTAAAGGGTTGAGTCTTGATATCAAGTGCAGATGGTTACAATACTAAGATATTTACTTGACTGGCTAAACTTTCTACAAATGTATTTTGTCCTTTATATATTTCCTCTGAATTTTAGGAGGTTGACTGGTTAAGACTCAGGCGACCACATGATTGTAGAAATTTCAGGAAATAATATGGCATGATATTTCCTAAGCAATAAATTGAGACCTTTTTCTTACAGCAGCAACAGCAATGTGCAGTGACAATGACATGCTAGATACTCTTCAAGCACACAGAAGAGTCTGTAGTGCAGTGGAGTAACATCCAGGAGGAAGACCAAGTGAAAGAGAAGAGGGAAGTAGAACACTAAAAGCTAATTGCTACTGAAACAAACAAGATTCTCCACAAGGAAAAAAACAAGATTAACAGAACTCCTGAAATAACTTGGTAGTTTGTTTGGTGTTGGGGATTAAAAACAAAGTTTAAAGTGGAAATGATAATGGCCTGTAGAGAAATTAATGTGTTCTGGCTGGAGAAGAACCAGAACACATTTTATTTATATATATATATATATATATATATATATATATATATAAAGGTATATAAATGGCTTTGTGAGAAACTAGTCACAGAGAAATGAATGATTGTTTATGAATGAATGATAGCAGAGTGTCATGAGAAACAATGACTGTGAAGAGACACACAAAATTGTGAAAATGGGGAAAAAAATGCAAACACAAACAGTCCTGTAATTTCAAGGAGAAACTGGACAGAGAACAGCAAGACAAGTTGCAAATGTAAATAGCAAATAAAATATAGCATGTAGAGCCTACATATTAATTTCTTCTGTGCTATGACATATTTTCATTTTGCAGTCTTATTCCACTAGTATGGTAATAGCGAGAACACTAGTGCAAGTAATGCACCACTCAAATTGCTGCCAAAGTCCTCCATTTTCAGAGGCAAATCACTTTCAGAAATGGTGCATGGACATGAGAAGGGGTGGGTGGTACCCTGGAAGGACCTGGAGAGGCCTTGCAATTAAAAAGTTGGGAAGTTGTGAAGCCAAATAAACAACTCCCTGACCACATCACTCTTTCTATTCTAGATGAATCATCTCTATCTTCCTCACCTTTACAAGTGCTTCTGTTCAGACCTTGTCTATAGAGAAAAGATGTCCACGTCAAACAACCAGGGACAAGGATCTTAATTTGTTCCAAAGGCTTTGTGGATGTCTCCAGCCTACTTTTCCTCCTTCCATTTTGCATCTTTTCCTACTGCTCTTTGAAAAATATTTTGGTTATCTAGAATGAATTGGAGTCTGGATGGAGCAGGAGCCACTTCAAAGTCCAGCTGCTTTGATCATATTCCTTGTGGCTTATAGCTGCAGGAGCAAAGTTTATTCCTGTCCCATCAGTCCTGGCACTTTATCCTCTGTGAGTTGTTGTGATTCTGTGGTAAGTGGGTACTGGTCAGTGTATGCAGCAGCAGCAACAACAACAGCACCATTTGCAGCAGTCTGATCTATGTGAGAAAGTGTCTTGTGCAGCCTGAAGAGGCTATCACAGAAAAGCTGTCAGAGTAGTAATCTCTTTCTACATGAAAGGGAATGAAAAAAAATGACACAAAAGCAAATTGGAAAGAGAACAGAAGGTGAGGGTTGCATGTACTTGAACATCATACAGCAAAGCTCCAAGTTTCAAACAAATATAACAGCAAGGTTACATTTGTAACCAGGGAACCAAGTTTTTGTGATGAAGGTGATGAAGGACAGTGTGGGTGTAGAAGAGGCTTTTGTTTTTCAGATATAACCAGAATAAAGGCAACCATATAGCACTCTGCCTTCCTCCTATAGGTCAAGACAGTAGCTCAAGATACAGAAAAGGATGTCTGAGTAAGACTGACCACCATGGGAGAGCAGCAGAGGTGAGGCAGTGGAGATCATGTCAATGGGTGAGAAGTGCTGGTTGAAAAATGCACTGGAGACCCCTTGGTGCCTCAGTGAGAGGGGGAGAGGAAGGGGAAGGCCCACTGAGGAGTCATTGCAGGGACTTCACTGCATCTTGCCATGGTGGGTGTACTTCTACTTATTTCAAAAGTGCTGCAGAAAGGGATTCCTGGGTTAACTGTCTACATGTATAACTAGCCTCATGTTTTATCTTTTTTTTAAAATCATAGATTCTGCTAGACATGTTCTATATTGCAAATATCTGCTGAAAGGAATGTTTTTTTTTTTTAAAAAAAACCCAATAAAGTTGTGGTGAGGAGAAGAGAAAATGAGGTGAAAAAAAAAGGCTAGTTCTAACTAACTGAATGTTAAGATTCTTAAACTTTTGTGAAAATACTTAGTAATGTTTTTGTGCATCCCATTATATTTCTAAGCTGCATATCCTAATAGCCAAATCTATTCTTTCTTTCTGGACAAGGAAGGACTGTCAAGTGAACCATTTATTTACTCTGGTTATTAGGGTACACATTTTTTAGCTGTGTAAAGAATAATAGTGTATCACAATTGCTTTCAAGAGTGATGAAGTTAATCTGCAGTCTCCTCAAAGCAGGAATTTTATGGCCTGTGCAGTGTTTGACAGAAGAAGCCGTGGCAGAGCAGCATTTACTTGTGATGCTATCAAAATGCTGGTAATAATCATATCTTTTTAGTTTATTGAACCTTTTTTCTCTAAAGAATTAGGTGTCTGAGGTACTGTAAAAATATACTCTGCCCTGGGAAGGACTTTTTCTTTTCTGTAGTGAATTCAGAGTTCAAGGTTCACGGATTTAAGGATTGCAAATTTTTTGTCTCCCACAAAATAATGAAAAGCAATAACTGATAACATTTTCTAGGTAATGAAAAACAATAACTGCTAACCCTACCTCCTTGTATTTTTAAATTGTTGTATTATATTGTAATGCTCTAACCAAATTTGCTTGACACATTTGTGACTCTCTGGATGTGCCTGCTGTATAATGTCCTCTTAATTCCAAGATGCTCATTTAAGGACTTGCCTAGTCTATTAAGATCTGAAAGAATCTAAGTTTATATTACTGGGGAGGATCTCGCATTCTACCAGTGCTTTTTCTTGGCATTTGGGGTAGGTAGTGCACTTTGGTCAGCAATTGCTGGCGTCATCACTCCCAGAAGCTCTGTATCATCTAAAAGGGAGTCCACCCACTTCTGGACCTCTCTCTTAGGTGGAGAGCCAACTTTGCTGCCATCAGCAAAGAAAAGGTTGTTCTACTTGAAGGAACCTCATGAGCTGTGAATCATCCACATGAAGAAAAATCAGGTAGATCAACTCAAACTGTCTGGCTGGATAAACCATTTTTGAATGGACAGAAGAGTGCTCCTGTAATCCATTTTCCAGTGTTGGTTATGGCTGGCAGAGAATGGTAACAACCAATCATCAACCAGAATACCCACTTGCCAGCTAAGAATCTCTCTAGTCCCCTGAATAATTAGCTTTTTTTTTTTGTTTGTTTGTTTTGTTTTTTTGTTTTTTTTTTGTTTTCCCTGAGCTATCTGTGGCCCAGGAATCCCAAACAAAAATCTTCTGTATATATGAGTTATCCCCATATAATTTGAGTTTTCTGCTGTCTTTCTGACAGTTTATGCATGGTGAATTGCATTTGCCATATTCAGCCAAGCTGAGAATGAAATCTAAGTTAAAATGCTCAAGTAAGTCACAATGTATTTGGTTGCCAAAACAATGCTTAGGTAAATTTTTTTAAATACAGGCTAATAATCTTGAAATCTTAGAAGAATGTTGAAAAGAGAAATGTAAGAGCTAAAGTCCACATGTAGTCAAACATATTTTTATCAAGCAGCCACTTACTGAAAGACCATCACACTCAAGGCTGGGTTTTCTGAGTGTCTGTACAGGTTAAAAAACAGTAGAATAAATTGGTTCTGTTTGCACAGAGCAAGGCCCTTAGTGTTACCACTGCTCTTCTTGTCAATGCTAATAAGCAGATGCATTACCCAATAGTCCTGATAATTAGTCTATCATCAGAAGGAGCTGGTGTTGCAAATATGAGTAAAGATGAGGAAGATAAAGATAACTCATTTAGAACAGGAAGGGCAATGTGCTTGATGACTATCATCACTGCACTTCCACTCTACAGGGAGAAAAATAGGAACAAAACACAGGGACATTTTTAACTGCTGCAGATTTTACTGGGTGCCTAACAATAGAAAAAAAACAATCATTTACATTGTTACATTTTCTAGGTTACTAGGTATGAGAAGCATCCATTTTCTCTGCAATTGCACCTTCGGTGTTAGGTTTAATTTCTGATCAGTAGAGACAGTAATTGAGGTCAATTTGCTCAAATTGCAGTGCCAGTTTGTGTAGGTGTTTTCCTCTTTAAGAAGCTACTCACTGATTTATTGCTTTCCTACTGTGATCCACACTGTTTTTCTATTTAGCAGTTCTCTTTTCTGCAGAGTAAATAAATAATTGATCACCTGGAGTTTATTTTTCTGTCCCTGTCCTATGTGTGATATGTAGAAGCGGCTTAAACGTCTCAACAATTTTACACTGATTTTGCAACTTAAAAAAAAACATCCAGTTGTGGGTTTTTTTTTCCCCAGAGAGTCATATTGTTGAGATCCTTGAGGCTATTCAGTTTTGCCACTTGAGAAAATATGTACCCATTTCCAGAAGACAGGTAGAACATTTTTCAGCTTGTTGACATGAGCTGATTATAACTGCTGGGTTTTTTTGAAGAATGTAATCACATTACATTTTAAGTTTTGTTCTGTTTTTTTTATACCACCTATTATGGACTCCCAGTAAACAATAAAAATACATTATGTAGTTCTTTAGCCAGGTGTTCATTGCTAAATTTCTGTAGAATGAACTTTTCCTAACTAGTCTTTGGAAAAAAAGGAAAAAAAAATAACATTTAATAGAAGTTTTCATTTTGTAAAGAAACTTTGACTTACCAAGCATTTCTTTTAGCAGTGGTGCTATTGTTAAAGGCTGTAACCCTTTGCTTTTATTCTCAGCCTCTACTTGAATAGCCTTAACTCCCCCCACCCCGTTTGTCACAGGAGAAATGAGTTTCCAAGCCAAATTTGCCTTTATGAATGGGGTTAGCTCAGTTTAGTTACATATACTCTCAGTTTGAAAGATACAAACTTGGTTGTGATTACATTGGCTCAGTTTAGAGAGCTCTTCTGGAGCTGGAAAAAAGACAAAAGTAAATATTTCACAGACAAATTATCTTCATGAGTTCTAACAACTGAAGAGCTGAAACAAGGTGGAGGCTGGGCTCAGGCTGGATATCATGTAGCATGGCTATTCTCATAATGTTAATGAAGAACATTAAAGGTAAATGTTAACATTCTGCAAGTGAAGAATAGAGCTATATTAATTTTCATCTCTTTTTTGAGCAGGTGCTTCAGTAACTGCTGTCCACCCCTTCTTTCAGGCTGCAGACAAGAATATGGAATTTCTGTTAGCTCAGAAAAAGGCATGTGGCACACAACTGTTGAAACTCAGTATGCAAAGTTATGAGACAGATTTCAGCCTGAACTGAGGTGTTCCCTTCTGTCCCTAGCTTGACTACATTTTGGGCAGGATTTACAAAGTGGGGAAACTAGTGAAGGAGTGGTTGGAACCACCAGTGTTTTAATGGACAAACATAAATGAACATGCTTTGGAGAGGTTTTTGGTAGCTAAAATCCAACTGATATTTAATTTTCAGAAGGTGAAATTTTATCTTGGAGTGATTAACTTACTTTTGTAATTTTCTTTCTGTGATCTGTTTGGAGAGTATTTATCAAATATTTCTGTTTATTCTTCAAATGGATTTACTTGACCTCTCAGCAGATGATGAAAAGTTTCATGAAAAGATCAATAAGAAATAAGAAGTCTGGTGTTTCCAAACACAGAAATGAGCTAATCTTTTGTAAGATGAAAGCTTGTAAACATCCAAAAATACAAAGGGTACTAGCAGTTTGAATTGCTGTTTCTCTCCTCATTCGGAAAAGCTGTGAAATGATAGCTGCTCTCACAACAATGTAGCAACTCGAAAACGTGTCCTGTAGCTGGAAGCCAATTAGCCAGGTGAGGTGATCCTGTTCTAGAGAGAAAAGCTTTCTAAAGGTACTTTTCTCAGAACCTATACAAGAAGGCATTTCAGACGGCTCTTGACAATAGAAGATAGGAGATGTGTTGTGCTTCTTAATTCACAGTACCTTGTGGTTTTATTTGTTCTTCTCTGCTGACTTAAAAGGACAGCTACATGTTCCTGTATCAAGCATTGCCATTCTCTAAATAATGGCTATAGTATTTTCTTTTTCCATTCTGAGTAAGTTTCATTTTTTGAATGCAGGTAGGTTAAATCTACAGTTTTAGGTCCCATTTGATATGACTGCTTTGTCAATGGCACTATGATAGGGAAAAGATGAGCTGCTTTGATATAAAATAAACATTCTGTTAGGGTGGGGAAGGCATCCTTCCCTGTAATGTGCTTTTGTAAATTGGAATTATCCAGTATGGCTCAGGTGTGCTGTAGGGTCACCACGGAGCACCGCTGCCCTTCCCTACTAATGTCTTAGTGAGGTGTACCTTGTGTGGATTTACAAAATAGATAAGGCCCTAATGATTGCTGTGACTCCAGTGAAATCAAATCTAGAGAAATTGGATGAGTTGTTTTTATGTACACACTGGAGGTTTTCTTGAGATGTAGATATATCCATTTTTAAAACAGACTTGTTTTGGGGATAATTTCGCCTGCATAAAGTCAAACTTAGTAAAAACAAGGAAACAAAAGATACATTGGTTTGTGAGTACATGAGTCAGTGCATGGAGCAATTTTGCATATGGGTAATATTTCAGCAATATGACACAAAAAAGGACAACTTTTTTAAAAAAATTACTAATAGAAGGAACCATTTCCTTTAGGAGGCTGGGTGAATGAAAGGAAAGCAGAACCACAACTCTACCACTGGAATTGTGTACTTATTTGAAGCTGCAAACAACTATGGCTTAATAATTTCTGTATTTTATTGCTTTTATTAAAAGAGAAGAAGACAGTGTGAAGTGAAAATCTCAATATTTTATATATATATATATATTTCTATATATAACAGGCTCAGAAATGTCAATTACTGTTGTAAATTTTAGGTCTTCCTACAGCTGATGAGGGACAATGGAAAAGGGTCTGAAAGATAAGATGTATTCTGAATTACACAGGTGTCTAGGACAGATTTGTGTGCTCTTCATGACTGTGCCTAGAGCACCACATGGCATTTTGCAGTCTTTTTCAATTTGCATCCTTCCCTTCACAACATTGGTTCAACAATATAATAAAGCTTCACTATCCTTGTAATTTTTCTTTTTCTTGTTTAATGTTTTCTTTTTCTTGTTTAATCTAATGTGTAGGTGTAAACAGTGTAAAATTTCTTTCTACAGTGTAAAATTTGAGCACCCAGTCTTCTGCCTAAGATGTGTAAGGGCTTTATCTCAGAGAAACTAGACAGTATTTTAAGAACATTATTAGAAGACTTGCTTCAGGCATATTTTTAACAGAAGTTTTCTGTGTCATAACATTTAGCACATTACAAACTACTATCCCTCATTTATCTTGTCAGAAAGTGTCTAAATCAGATAGCTGAAGATCTAGTGAATAAATCCAAAAGCATGTGCATCCTTCAGGCTTTCTAAATTTACTAAATGCTGTCAGGTTGGCAAATCAAAATTATTAGTCTAAGAGTCATACTGAACAGGGCACAAGAAGAAAAATGTGCATCATATTGCCACAAAGGTATTAGCCACATTCAGCATGAATACTTAAAAAAGAGGGAAATTAGGCTTTTCACATAGTAGCATTTTCAAGCTACATGAAGCCAACAGGTATCTTGAGAACAAGAGCTACTGCCTGAACCCTGGTTGCCTGTGGTTTCCTGTCCTGCAGGACCAGGCTTAGTGGGATAACAGATTATTGTATGCACAGTGTCTTCAGCTCCCCCACAATGAATTAATTTTGCTTAATTCAGCTGGACTAACTTTTCAGGTAAACTAAATCACACCAAGACTAGTAACCTCATCAGATCCCTTTTCTTGTCCATATCATATAGCAAAACATCTTAGCTTTTCCTCTTCTTTTATCTACTAAGAGATAATTTGCTTTGGAGATAGCTCTGCATTCATCATTCAGCTTTGCTTTATGCTCACCCCTGATACAAAGCCAGGGAGATGTGACTGGTGCCTCTGCCTTATCCTATCCAGTGCTCCCAGAGAGCCTGCAGCCAGAGTGACCTGGTCTAGAGAAGGAGGGAAGGATGGCATCAGTGACCACACTTCTCTGCAGGCTAACACTGAGCTCAGCTTTAGAAATTTAGAGCATGAGAAGGTGTATTTTGCTAGCAAAAACATAATAAGTAATTAAAGATGTGTGGAGATATTTTGAATATTCCCCCCCCCAAGTTTATTTAATATGCAGACTAATTAAGAGCATCTTCTGCTATCACCTCTAGGGAAATATATTTCCTTGTTTAAAAATAGGTTGGTAGGAAACCTGGTAGATCCTTGGCTACCTGATTGCTTTGTTTGCAAGTCCAGAATATAATCTGGAAATGAGAAATAAAAAAGTGTCAAAGGAACTGGAAGAACTTATTGTGCTAAATTAATTTACCGGTCATTTTTTTTTTTTTTTTTTCCAAAAGCAGTATAAATCCTCAGGTTTTTCAGCCTGAGAATGCTATAATCATGTGATGAATTTCTTGTGTAATCCAGAGCAGACAGGGGAAGTAGTCTGCTGTAAAGGATAGTTTCTTACTGTGGGGAAGATCCCACAAGATGTGACTCTGATGGCAGCTTCACATCTGATGGAGCAGACACCCCTACTGTGTCCAAGTTGAAGAAAATCATTGGAAAGCAGCTCATGCTTCTCTTCCTGTTTTTGTTCACTTCATCCAGCTGCACCAGTGAGAAACCCTGTCATAACACGAATGAGTCATTTCTTATGTTACTTGATATTTGTTTTGAAGTTCTGACACAGATTTGAGCACCTGACTTCTTCTATGATGACTTGGTTTTAAAATCAGTTGTGGAATTGTTGAACACTTGATTTGAGGGGTTACAATAGGTGCCAGCTCTCATCAAGCAGAGAGACATGGTCTTGTGTGTTAGGGAGTGGAGTTAGTCTCTGGAATGGCTCAAGGATTTCTCCTGCATGGTGCAGTGATTCTCTGTCCAGAGTCTGAAAAATATTTTGTGGTCCTGAGGCATACATAGGGACAGCATTTATGCATGGAAACAGACATGGAACTTGTTTCTGTAGCCTGCCACTTAATCTCAGCCATCCAAGGTGGAGAGATGGAGACAGGAGGAAGAGAAAACTTAAGAGGCCCTATCAAACAGGATTTTTTCCAGTGCACATGTTCTGGCTCAGGGTGTTAGAAAGGAGCTTTGAAAAATCCCATTGCCTGAACACATGAATGTCACAGGGTGAAGCAGATTGTTTTGGCCTTTTTTTTTTTTTTTGGCATGTATAAAGCCAAACTTCTCATTGCCTCTTGTAGAAGAAAAGAGCACTGCTCATTAGTTTATGTAGGTGCTGGTTTTGTTTTATTTTTCCCTGCTTTCTAACAGTCAGTGAAAGCATAAAGGCATCAAGAATGAATAAATGAATAAACAAAAGCAGCAAACAAGAGCCACATTCTTGATTCCAAGTGACAATGTGTGACTTTTATATTGGGAATCCCACTTATCTCTACAGAGAGATCCCAAGGGTCCAAATTGCCCCTGCTCCACCTTTCAGCAGGTCTCACTGTAACTTGTTGTGGGTTATCCTACTGTGTCCCCACAGGGTCTCACTGTTACTCAGGAAAAACTGGCACTAGTTCCTCAGTGGAAAGCCTTCAGCTGGCCTGTGTATGGCATGCATGGCATGGTGAGCAGCAGGGCTCAGCAGAGGCTGGCTGTGGCTGAGAAATCTGAGAAAGCTGGTGAGGCTTTTCCTCAGGGATCTATCAAATCATGAAGGCAACGTACCAAGCAGGGACATCTGTTTGCTGTCTCTTCCAAAATGAATGTTGGGAGGAATCAACAAGCAGAGCCGCTGGTTCATCAGGCTGATAGGGGTCAGGGTGTGAAAGGGCACCTAAATCATGCATGGGTTGATGGGCAAATTAATGAAAAAGAATTCTACTGAGGACTGGCTAATGCACAGTGACTGTGTCAGGTTTGGGAGGTCTGTGAACTGGAAAAGGTGAGAGGCTGTGAGGAGGGCACAAGAGGGAAGAGTCTGACATGCCTGTGTTGCACAGCTGGAAGTCCTCACTTGGCTACAGAGTTTATAGCCACAGGCAGGAGGGACCTTTGGTCCAGTCCAGGAGAGCTGTTCTTATTTATATTTATGCAAAAGTACAAAAACAATTTTGAAATAGCAAACCATCAGAAGAGTGGAGTATCACTTTGAATAATGTGCTAGGAATATTTTTGAAGATGGCGAAAATGACAGGGGATCTTGTTTTTCCCAATGTTTTTTTGTTCTCTGTTCTCTGCTCACTCATCTAGAATCTTTGTAACATGTTTATGCATAGTCAATGATACTGACATTGCTGGGAACAGTGGGGGTTGTCCATTGCAAGCGGGTGACTTCCCCCTTCGTCATGGGGAAACATTTAAACTCAGAATTCTTGTATGGGCTCTTAACATTGAATCACACATTATTTTTTAAGAACTCTGTGAGATAGAAGGAAGTTAAAAAATGTAGGTGGAATGGTTTCCAGAGGTGACCTCAGGCTTTCAAGAAGCCTTCCCTACGCATGTTTTAGTGATTGTGATTCACACTGGAGTGCGATAATATTTGTTAGTGCCAATGTTTTCATGAGAGCCCACTAATTCAGGGTGGCTCCATGTTTGGGTCGTCAGCTGAGAATGTCATTGGAAACTTCCTCTAATTAAGTCCCACTAGCTTCAGTGGGTGTTAAGAGCCTCTCTACATAAACATGTGAGTCTCACTGGCTGTTCTGCATTTTAATGAATATTTTCATTTGAGCTCTCTGTTCTGTCTTGAAGACAAACAAAGATGTCTACAGGACTTTATTTTCCCTCACACATGGCTCTGCCATGGAAACTGTCCATAGAATGTACCCTAGCCTTAGCTCACCTAAAATTGATTTAGGTGAGGTCTCTGTCAGGGGATGGACAGTCCAGCACAGTATTTCCTTGCCTCATGAGGCAATGAGTAACGTAGCTACACTTGGCACCCTCTACAAGAGTGGCACAGGTCTCACATGACAGATCAGTGTGGTTAAAAACAGGAAGGTCAGCTTCCATTTTTAAACTATGGGGCTCTGTACAAACACTAGGATATGTGAACTTGTCATATCTAGTAGTGATCAGTGCAGTTAAATGATGCAACTGGCATAATGTCATGAGCTGGTAATTAATCTGAAGACCATTTTACTTACCATGGCTGTTCTCTTTACATTGACTCACAATAAACCAACATATATATAAAGAGAACCATGATACAAAATGCTTAAATTATTTGTTGTGACAAAACAAAACCCATGTGCTGGATTGTTTGCTTTCTAAATTATGAGAAATCAGAGACAGAACACAAACCGTAACTCCTGGCTATGGTTTTGTTCTGGTGCTTCCTGCCAATTAGGAAGACAGCAGTTTCTTGAGCATACCCTCTAAAAAAACAAGAGAGTGTTGATCACTGGTAACCTTGCACTACCTGTGTGCCCTGCCCTGGTTTGATTGACTTGCTGACAGTAACGATTTAATTACTCTGCCAGGCACAGAATGCAGGTTGCAAATGGTGTGTGTATATGAATAAATTACTTCTTAATGATCAATGTGAAACCAACTAGTAGAGAAACTGTCATCAATAGTAGGACTATCTCTGTTCTGTGCTGTACAGAAAGAATACAAAAAGATAAAGCGATGATGCTAACTCATTTATATAGATACTGAAATTTGAGTTATATATATTCACAAAGTATTTAACCATTATAATAAAAAAATTGAATTTTGTGTTATTTTTTCTCATCTGAATAATATAATTGAGCATGTGACATTTTGACTTTAAAAATTAACTTTATATTAATTAATTTTAAAATTAACTAATTAAAAGTAGCATATTAGTACAAAAATACAAATAAAAATATATCTTATCCCATCAAAAGTCAATCTTTTTGTCTGAAAATATGTGATGTTTGTAGCATTTTTTAAACCTAAATTATAAGAGAAGAAAAAGGAGTGGAAAATAGTAGGAGTAAATCTCTTATAAGAGACTAAGCTGTAAATTAGTTAAGACAGAAATATATTTTAGGTTCATCATAAAGTCTGAATAAAATGTTAAAATAAGGGAAAAATAATTGCCACAAAAGATCTGAGATTTTCTTGCTGCTGAATTACATAGCTTATATAGGTTCAGAAGTGTATTTCAGTGGATTTAGATACCCAAAACCAGAATAATGACATGGTGAATTGCAGTAGTGTCCTGTCATCTGTGTGGGGACTTCCACAAACCTCCAGTGTCTGATTTGAACACTCTTTGAAGCAAATAGTAGGTGTTCTCTCTAGTCATTGGCTGTGACATGGTCTATTCTAGATGAAGGGGGTTTTGCCTCTGCTCGCTGGCCCTTCTCTCACTTGGAGAGGGCAGTTGTGCTGGGGGCCTCCTGGACTGCCTGTGCCCTGCTGTGCTGTCCCTACAAGAGATGTCAGGGTGTCTGGAGTCCCCCATGAGGACCAGGGCTTTTCAGTGTGAGGCTGCTCCTATCTGTCTGCAGAGGGCTTTGTCCTCTTGGTCTGACTGGTCATGCGGTCTGTAGCAGACCCACACTATAACCTCACCTGACCCTGCCCTCCCTTTAATCCTGACCCACAAGCTCTCAGTTGGTCCCTCAGCCACCCCCAGGCAGAGCTCTATGTACTCCATCATGACATTGACATGAAGAGAGAAACCCCTTCCTCATCTCCACTGCTTGTCCTTCCCACACATCCTGTGTCCATACACTCCAACGTTGGAATCATAGGAGTTATCTCACTACACCTCTGTGACTCCAGTAAGATCTCAGTCCTGCAGGCCTGTGCATGTCTCTTGTTTGCTCCCCATGTCATCTGCATTTGCATGGAGGCATTAAGATAAGACTCCCTAGGAAGCTGACTTACTAACTGCAGTGGCTGGAATTCTTTTGAACTGCCTCAGCTTTCTTGCTGACCTGTGATCCCTCTCTGGACTGTGAGCATCTGTTGCTGGTCCTGGCATGGGACTGGTAGGAATGGGATGGATTGAGGTTCCCCTTTTCTGGCAATTTTAGTTTAAAGCAACACCTTTCCTCTTCACTCCATTGATTTGTTTCCCTGTCTTAAATTGATAACTTGTGTTTAAAGGAAGGTAATAAAAAATATTCTTTACAATTAGAACAAGTCAAAAATGTAAAGAGAATTTAAGCCTTCAGAAGGACCTCATTATTAAAATAAAAAAAGGAGGAGGCCAAGACATGATATGTTGTGTAAAAGAGTTTGGAAGAAACACTATACTTGACAAAAAATCTCACCCCCTCCCCAATTTTTTTTTATTGATCCACTACACGAAGCACAAAATTCAAGAAATACTTGATTTTTTGAGCATTTTAATGTCAGTTTCTTCATTAAAGGTATCAGAATTTATTGGAAAGTGAAGCTGGGCACTGCAGGCTGCATCTGAATTGCATTGCCTCTGCCCTCTTAACTACTTCAGTACAGCCCAAAGAGTGCTGCTCCACAGGATAGAATAATGGTCAGGTGTAATTTTGAACTCACTGATCTTGGTAAAAATACACTCCTTCAGGAAGCACTTCAAAATGTTGAATCTTGTCAGAAGATGAGAAGAGTCTATGCATTCACAGCTCAGATATCCTCTTGTCATTCTTCTGAAACACTTTTCTCTGTAAGTCCTTGCTGCCTCTTGTTCACATGAACATCTTGAACAACTGATTCCTGTAGCTTGTCACCCTGAAGTGAAGAAACTTCTGTGGTTCAGTGTAGAGGCCACAAAGTCCATGAGTACCTTGGGGACTGTGGAGACTTCCAACAACACTAATGCCGACTGCTAGGGAGATGCCTCTTTCCTGCATGTGCATTTGCAACATCACTAAGAGATTCATATTTTCCTTTGCAAATGATAAGTAGCACATAGCATCCTGTAGGCAAGTAAAGCAGCAGGTGTTACATTCCTTGTCAACCCCAAGAGGAGTGTTACACATACTGGAGTGCCATCTACTGGCCCTTTTCCTCTGTAATAGGTAGATAAAAGTGCCAGCTTTGTGTGTGTGTGTTACTGCATCCAGGACTGTAAGGTAAATTGTATCCCAAGGATGACCCCTCACTTCTCCCACTGCATCCAGGGCCCGAAGCTCCAGACAGCTCCTAGACCTCCAAAGCCTCCATGCTGGTATTCAGGCCAACACTAAACATACCTCAGCATCCTCATTCTTCTGTTGTAGTGGTTCTTCCCTCTCCTTACTATTTCTGCTGCCTTTGAAAGAATCTTGGGAGAGAAGCTCAAGTGCCTTCACTGAAACATGCAAACACTGTACACATAAGTAATGGTAAAATAGTTAATCCCAGAATCACAGAAGCATAGAATGTTTCAGGTCAGAAGATAGCTACAAATATCATTGTGCATCTCCCTGCTCCACTCAGGACTAACCACGAAACTAGAGCATCATCCTTAATCTCCTTGACCTCTGTTAGACTTTGTGCTGTGACTGCTTTCCAGGAAAGCATGTTTCAGTGACTGACAATGCTTTCAGTGAAGAATCTTTTCCTAAGGACCAATTTGAACTTCCTCTTAAGCAGCTTCATTCCCCTTAAGCAGCTCTGGTTCCCAGAGGGGGGAGGTCAACATCTCCCCCTCCACAGCTCCACTTCAGTGGGGTCCCCCTCAGCCTTCGTATCTCCAAGATGTACAAGCCAAGTGACTTCAATGCTCCTCTTAAGTCTTGTCCTTGAGTCCTTTCACCCTCAGCTTGGTCACCCTCTGAATATACTCCAGAGTTTGAAGTTCATGTATTGAAGTGCCCAGAACTGACATGAAATTCAAGGTGAGGCCACCCCAGAGCAGTGTAGAGTGGGACAATCACATTCCTTGACCAGCCAGTGATTCTGTGCTTGATGTACTCCTGGGAATGGTTGGCCCTTTTGGCTACCAAGGGAGAGTGCTGACTCGAGTTCAACCTGCCACCAATCCAAAGCCCCAAGTCTCTTTCTGTTGGGCTGCTTCCCCGCCTCTTATCCCCAAGTTTGTACATATGCCCAGGAGTTTTCCATCTCAGATGCAGAATCCAACATTGCTCTTGTTAAATTTCATGATATGGTTCATGATAGCTCAGCTCTCTAGTCTATCCAGATCTCTCTCTAAACTTCTCTACCCTCAAAGGAATTCACAGTTACTCCCAGTTTAATATGGTAAGCAAAATTATTGAGTGAATTTACATTTGGTTCCTGTGTCCAGATGATTCATAAAATTCATTAAAGAGCACTGGCGCTAAATGCTAATCTGCTCAAACCCTGATTAATAAACACTTTGAGCCCAACCCATCAGACAATTTCTCACCCAAAATATCATTGACTTATCCAGCTGTGTGCTGGTGAATTTATCCATAAGGATACTGTGAGACACATTACTAAAATCTTTGCTATTATTAAAAACCACACATTTCCTGGCTTCTCCTAGTCGACTACATGGGTAACCTTGTCATGGTTCAAGGAAATGGACTTAGTTAAGCAGCACTTTTCCTTTTGTTAAGTCATGTTGGCTGTGACCAATGACTTTGTTGCCTCAGTGTTTTTCAGTAGTTCCCAGATTACCCTTCTCCATAATTTCATCAGGCACTGTGAGTCTGACAGGCCTGTAATTACCAGCCGTTCTTCTTGCCTTTCTTGAAAACTGGGGCAATGTAGTTCCAGCCCACTGGGACATCTCCAGACACCAAAGATGTTGAAAATAATGGAAAGAGACTGTGTGATGCCATAAGCCAGCTCTCTCAGTACCCTGGAATGAACACTCTTGGAGTGACTTATGTGCATCCAGGTGATGAAACAAGTTTTGAACAAGTTTGGAGTTGACAGAGAATGTATCTTTCCCCAGTCATGGTCTTCCAACACCAGACTCTGGGGGCATCAGGGCCCTCCATTGGTGTTGAAGACAAGAGCTGAAAAGGGCTTTAATATTTTTCTTTGTATATGTCCCTATTTATGACCAGTTTTTTCAAGCAACAGACCAGTGTTGTATCTGATCCTCCTTTAGATTTTCAAATACTTGTAAAGCCCTTTCTGTGCTGATCAGTCTGAACTCTAATTGAACTTTGATTGCATCCAGAAGAAACAGTTTCTTTGTACATCAGGGGATTGATGTAGTTGTACTGTCTTTGTTTTCAACATCTGTACACCTTCATTTAGTGCCTAAATTCTGAAAGCAGATCCCCACTCAGCCAAGCTGGTGTTCTTCCCTGCTGTCTTGACTTCTGACACTTTGAAATTGCCTGCTTTTATAAAATTGTCACTCAGAAGAGTTGTCAGACAAGCAACCAGTTTTCATGGACCCAAGTAAGTTCAAAAGATCCTCAGAGGACCTTACCAAGTAGCTCCTTATGCACCCTGAAGTCTGCTCTTCCTATATCCTCTATATTTTCTTACCCCTTCATTCTTACACAAAGGGTCTCCACAGTGCCCCCTCAGCTGCAAGAGGGGCATTTCAGACCATCTGTCACAACAGAGATGGACAAGACATTTGTTTCTTCGTGCAGAATAGCCAAATCTTTATTCACATAGTCCATATTTATATGATTAACAGAAAGCACTGTGTTTGAATCTAATTGGTCAGAAATTCATTGAAACTCAGTTCCTTGGTTGGTAAGGGCTAGTGTACTTGTCCATCAAACTTCTTTTTTTCCTAGAAATGTTTGCATTTTTGTCTTCTGGGAAGTAAATATTTCACAAGGGTGGAATTTTCCTCCCCTCAGGTGGGGGAAATCTATCTTCTCACAAGAATAGATTGATATGCAAACTGATTCTCATTATTATAATTCTTTTCTCACAGGAACTTCTCACTAGTTTAGACTAAATAGCAAGACCTGATTTTACAAGGCCTTTCTTTTGTAAGGTTTTACCTGTATGTAGCAACAATCCATTACATAAAACACCACCCCTTTACCTTACCTGCCCTGCCTGTGCCTCCTGAAGGGGGTTGCAACCCTCCAGCAAGGCACCCCAGTTACAGGATTCATCTCACCAGGTTTTGCTTTTGCCAGTGATATACTTTCTCTAGGACTGGGCTAAAACTTCTACCTTCTCCTGCATTTTCCTTATATATATTTACAGTGTTGAATAGGAATCTTCAAATGAAATAGAAGTCTTCAAAATCAAATCTTCAAGTTTCATCTTCAGATGAAATAAAGCATATAGATCCCCTTGCTTTCTTCTGTAGTTTTTCTTTGTTGAGTGGTACAATTTGTGCATGTAAGCATCCATGCACTGTTAGAAACACTAGCCAAAAATTAAGGTTTGCAGGTCATAGCAAAAGTGGACTGTTTCCAGTAGTTATATCTACTTATAGTAGATATCTCTTTATCTCCTGTAGTTAGCTGCTGTCTGGGCATCACTTTGAAGTTATTTTCATACAGTGAAACAAAAGAGTGCATTGTTTATATCACTGACTGATTGACCCAGAATGGTATTTTATCTCTACCATCCAAACAGTTGATTAATTTAGATGTAACAAGTCATGGAAAGAACAAACGTAACTGACACAATGCAAGATTAATGCAGTTTAATTTCAAGCTCTCTCTTTTGCTGCTTTTAAGCAAAACATCTGTTGAGTGGTCCACTGTTTTCCTAAGTAATGAGACTGTGATATTCCTTTGATGCAGCTTTTGCTGCAAGGGGAGCCCTTGCATTAAGGTGCAGTTGGTGTGCATGCATTGCCATCTATTGACAGCTGAAACTGCAGATCCACGGGAGGGGTCACAGAATCACAGAATAAGCTGAGCTGGAAGAGCCCCATCCAGATCATTTAGTCCAACTCCTGGTCCTGCACAGGATATCCTAAGAATCATGCTGTGGGCCTGATAGTGTTGCCCAAACACTCCTTGAGCTCTGTCAGGCTTGGTGCTGTGACCACTTCCCTGGGGAGCCTGTTCCAGTGCTCAGCAGCACTCAGGGTAAAAAACCTTTTCCTGGTATCCAACCTAAACTTCCCCAACACAGCGTCATGCTGTCTCCTTGAATCCTCTCGCTGGTCACAAGAGTGAGGAGATCAGTGCCTGCCCCATCACTTCTTCCTGTGAGGATGTTGGAGACCACTATGAGGTGTCTCAGTCTCCTCCTCTCCAGACTGAAGAGACCAAGGCACTTCAGCCACTCCTCACATGGCTTCCCATCCAGACCCTTCACCATCCTTGCTTCCATTCCTTTGGACGTTCTTTAACAGCTCAATGTCTGTTCTGTATTGCAGCACCCAAAACTGCCCCTCACACTCGAGGTGAGGCTGCCCCAGCTCAGAGCAGAGCAGGACAATCCCCTCCCTTGCCTGGCTGGAGATGCTGGCTCTGATGCCCCCCAGGACACGCTTGGCCCTCCTGGCTGCCAGGGCACTGCTGGCTCCTGTTCAACTTGTCACCGACCAGGACCCCCAGGTCCCTTTTCACAGCACTTCTCTCCTCTCTCTCATTCCCCAGTCTGTGTGTACAGACAGGGTTGTCTCATCCTAGGTGCAGAATCCAGAACTTGTCCTTGTCAAATTTCATATGGTTGGAGATTGGTCAGCTCTCTTGTTTGTCAAGGTCTTCCTTCCCTTGAAGGAGTTGATATCCCTTCCAATTAAGTGTAATCTGCAAGTATTTCCTTGAGTCCTGCATGCAAGTTGTTAATGAAGGTCTTGAAGAGCACAGGGCCGAGGATGGAGCCCTGCAGTTCCTGTCTAGTGACTCTACCAGTGTCTGATGTTGCTCTGTTACTCCTGTGTCTGTTCACTGGAGTTATTCCCACCAAACTGTAATCCATATTTGTGTTGGTTTGACTCTGTGTTGTATAAATGTATGTATGTATGGCCAAAGAGTGATGGAAATAATAAAATAATAATTTTTCTCCACTTCTGCATAAATGAGGAGCATTAAGCCAATTAACATAATTTGACAGACATGAACATGTGTGTGTGTAAAACTTCAATTAATGAGTGTTGTATCACATAATGAAAACAAGTATGTGTTAATAGAATTATATTTTTTTTTCCCAGAATTTGACTGAGAGGCCAGGACTCTGCAACATGGCATGTTTCCCACCGAAAATGGATACTGAAACCTCCGAGACACCAAGAAACTTTAGAAAGAAAAGAAAGTTCTTTCCATGGCTCATGGCTGTCTCACCTCCTCTTGGGGATAATTAGAAGGCTGAGCCAGGACTTGGAGGACCTGGAACACCACAGATTTAAAATGTTGATTGAGGCATTTTATGACTATAGTGATGGAAATCTTTGTGCTCAGGAACATGAGGTGGTGCTTTTCCCAAGGATCTTGTGCTGCTAAATGATGACACAATACTTTTGTGCTAAGACACATGGACTAGGAGATTCTGAAAAAAAGTCTTGCCTTTGTTTTCCAGCAAAAAGCTAGTGAAGAAAAGCTCACTAGCATGTCATAATGATGTAGTCTTTGGTAAGAGTTTTAGAATGTTAGCTGATAATCTGAATTTTGTCCAAATCATAGGAACTTTAAGGCAGGGTTTAGTGTCTGTTAAATTTATTGGTGTTTTTTTCCTTCAAAGGATCTTTTATGTTGCAAATAATTCTTTTAAGAATACTTAATTTTATAGCTTTGATTTTGAGGATAATATGGTTTTATGGTTTCAAGCATGTATTTCAAGCCTCAGTTTGTGTGTCCAGGGTTTGAGCGCAGTAGTATTTTTCAGTCATGGAAATAAATCTGGAGTTCCTCAGTTGGGTACAGCCACAACTTAGTAGTAAATATAGTTATTTGAGCAGTGTGTCCATTTGTCAGCAGAGCACATGCTGTAAGCAGTCACACAGGCAGTCTCTGCTGCCGTTGTGTGGATATTGCTAAACATTAAATAAATTGCCTTACTGCTGGATATTATTAAAGAAAGCAGGTCTATTGATGATCATTCATTCAGCCATTAATTTTGGCTAGAAGAATCACAAGAATATGATTCTAAGTAGAATTATTATGATTCTAAGTAGTACTATCATTACAGGAAATATATATATGCATATCTTCACATGAAATTCCCAAACACTTCCAGTTAAAATTTTCAGAAATGGTGCGAAGAGCAGAACATATGGATCTGTAGAAACTCTGGTAAATATCTCCTTTTCTAGTAGTAGTAGTAATAATAATAATAATAATAATAATAATAATAACAATAAATTAGGAGAGTTTTAGTGAATATTTAGGATTTTAAAGTGTGTTTTGAGGTAATAAGACATTCCAATTACTAATAGAGCAGGATAGATTCATTGACCAAAACCAATTAGGATAGATTTCTCTAAATCATATCACCCAAACATCTTTATTCACATCAATTGATCAGAATTTTTTTAATGGCTTCTTTGGAAGACTTTTGATGTTTTTTTCTTTGAAACCAGTTCTTTTGTCTACCATGAGAATCCAATGAAAATTACATCCTGCTGTACTTCTAGATTAAATTCCTGTTTTTTAGAAAAATGTGAAGTACAGTATTTCAGAAATGTCAGAGAAATTACAAATGGCTTTGGAAACAGTAATTGTAAAAGTGTGTTGACATTCCCTGCAGTTTTTCTTAGTTGCTAGATTTCCTTTCCACAAGGGGTTCAGATCTTTACACAAATAAAGCTCTCTCTACAAGTAGATTTAAGCTTTATCTGTTTTCTGTCAATACCAGTGAGGCATCAGAAGAATGTTACTTGTGTTCCTGTTTATGGCATTCCCAAATTAGTGTTCAACAGCTGAACTCATTGACTTGAGAATTAATATTCTAAAAGAATATTAATATATATATATATATTAATATATATACAAGTCAGCTCTTGGAAGTTTCTGGCATAAAATGAATCAATCTGATTTATCATCTGACTGTGCCTTTCACCATTACCAGGGACCCCCAGTGCCTGTCTCACCTCCCTGCTCTGCCAGCGCTGCTGCAGGCTGGTGCCCCAAGGGGAGGTTTTGACCCCCATCCCACGTCAGCCTCCTGCTGCTCCCAGATGTGATTGGCAAAATCGTCCACTCATCTGTGAAAAGATGTGGGATAATGAGGGTAGTAGGCGCAGACTCACGAGTTTATGTTGTTCAGATTCATCTGAGTCATTTGAATGCAGAGTTAGGGCAAGATTGACATTAAGTAGTACATTAGAATGAAAAAGGCGTTTCTGCTAGCACGGCGACAGTGCTGGGCCTTCAGTCTGCTTTTGTATCTGCTTCCAGGACTCCCTGATTTTATCATGTCCTTCAACAGGCAGAATTTTGCATGCCTCTAAACAAAATAGCATTTTAAAATCCCATCCTGAAAAGAGTAACCTTTAGTAAAGTCTGTTAGAAAATAATTTATTGCCCTATGTTTTGCATTAAGTTTAGAAATGGAGGAAAAATTCACTTTCAAACATGTAAAAACTGACATTCAGTGCATTTCGTGGTTGTAGAAAGGGTTTTCAGATGCTATGTGGAAGTGTGAAGAAGGAAATTACAGTGGTTCTTTGTGCATAGATTGTGGCACTGTAACTTAAAAGCTGTTTACAAGCAAAATTGGTGTTTGGAGATTTACTGAGACGTCAATGTTTATACAAAACATGATTAAGTCATCATTCTTTGGTGTCACTGCTCTTCTCCTGGGATGGTTTTATCTGTTTGGCAGATGGCTATCACTTCAGCAGGGTGCAGACAGGTATGCAGACCAGACTCCATTTCTTCTTCATTATGAGTTTTCAGCTGAGATAGAGATAATTGTGTATTGCCATCCTCAGCTTTTGTCTACCATCCATGCTTCAGCTCTTGGAATATATAGTAAGTGCTTCTGGACAAGAGATGCAGATTTGAACAAAGGGAATAAAATGTGACATGTTTGCCAACAATGGAAACTTTCACTGTGTTCAACAAAGTCAGGACTAAGGCCAGCTCTCTAAACATGTCTGCACTGGGACTATTTTGATATTTTTTTATTTATTAATAGAATTTTGTATTGCTCTGATTTGTTATTGTATAGAGCTAAATTAAAGTGGTTTGAGATTTTTTTTTTTGTCTCTGTTCTAGTTTGTTGGTTTGGTTTGGTTTGGCTTGGTTTGGTATGGTTGTTTGTTTGTGTTTTTTTCCTTTCAAGCTTTGTGTGCTCTAAAGAGAACCAAGTGTAAATGAAAACTGTTCTCAGTCTGTGACTCTTCTGAGCATTTGAACTCCCAGGGTAAAGAGAAATCTAGCACGTATCTCCTTGCCATGTTAACTCCAGTGGCAAGTCTCTCTTCAAAGGTTTGCAGCCTCTTCCTGTCTCCTGACCCTGGCTGCCCTTTTCCACATCATGTCAAAATTTGACTGTTTCTTCTTGTGCTAATACAATTGTCTCTGGACTGTGCTGTGGATGGGATCACTGCACTAAGCTGATTTAAGAAACTGATTATTTGCTTTGATTAGTGATCCTGTCTGCATTGCAGCCTCACAGCGACATACTGATGAAGGCAGCAAGAAGGGAAACTTAAAGAAACATTTAACTCTTCAGCCACAAATATAAACTACAAGCCAGACTGGGAACACTAACAAGTTGTACTGTGATAAAAGTGCTTAATGAAATCTGATTGCTGATTGAGTCAGGAGACCTTGAGAAACAAATAGAACTGAATGTGCAATTCACATATGTCATAGCAAATATCAGTCCACAGACAACATTCAGACTGCATGTATAATTCTTTTATTTATGTATCTTTTTAAATATTGCTTTTGCATATCTGATTTTTATGTTTTGCAGGTTTTTAGGGTAAGATTGATAAGCCAGCATTCAATATTTGTCCCTTTTCATATATCCAGTAAAATATTTTCCAATGTGGCTAATAGATGTGAGTGAGGTATTATTAACTTTAATTCTGAAGAAGGCTCATAGGACCAGTGCTATGGTCCCATTTTGACTGCAGCTACAAAATACCTAGTTAGAATTTTTTGACTGCTTCTTTTTGCAAGTACTTGCAAATCCATGCTCAGCATTCTTCCCAAGATGTCCTTTTTTTTGTTATTAAAGAAGCACAGAAATCTACCAACTGAATCTTTAGAACATGATTATTACTTTTCTGAATAATTGAAACATAGTGTAACTAGGGATATTCAGAGATTACTTGAATGTTTTCTTATATTTCTTGTTTTGTATTAAAAGCCTTTCTCAAGTATATAAATCCAGTGGATCTAGGATATTATGCAATGACTAACATAAGAATCCAGCAAAAGGGAACATGTTCAGAAAACATGTTTTATAGCACCGAGACTCTTACAATTGTAAAGGCAAACTTAATCTCTTGGGGAATATTTCAAACATATGAAGTTAATTCTCCAAGAGAAAGAGCAACATATTTCAAAAGAAAACAAAAAAAACCCCAGCTCCTTGCTAAAACTTAAAAATGAAGAGGTAAGGTAGTCAGCCTCACTGGATTAATAACCAGAAAAACTTCCTTCAGACAAATGAATGAGTTCCCAAAAATAAAAAAAAATAAAAATGGCTTTCCCAGCCCTGTGTGTAAGAGGATCCAGACATCGCTCAGGAGCACCTGAGAAGGTAGGCTATTCTACAGATGCTTAAGATGCTTACAGTAGTTTTTAGCTGGGTCACACTGAAAGAATTTCAGATGAGGAGTTACGATGGAGTTATCTAATTAAGTACTTAAAGCAAGAATTGTATTTTTATTGTTGTTTTATTTGTAAAATATTCTTTCAGATTTTTAATTCCAAACCTGACTTGTCTTGTAAACTATATTTTGGTTTTCTTTCACTGTTAGTTTAGATCAATCTGGGTAAAACTGGTAAACTTAGGGTGTAATATCTGGATATAAATGCAGAAGCAAGAGTCTTAACAGAACCGCAAGGAGGTGCAAGTGTAAACCAGCAGATATATCAGAATTTGTCTCATTTTGCTAAGATTTTTTAAATCAGTGTCAGGCTGTTCTATTAAAGCTGGGGGATTTAAGCATGTCTATGGTAAAATCTGACTTCTGTGACAGAAGAATAGTCTATGTAACTTCCTCCACCTGCAGAACTGTAGATGTGTATGCATCAAGAGAGCATACCCATGCAGACACTCCTTCCTCAGTAAAGCACTTAAGCACTTAAACATTAGTGTTAGTCATAAGTAAGTCCATTGCAGAAGAGCTTTTTCAGGAATAATAATAAAGAAGATGAATAACTTCTCTGATTCTTTTAATTCTAGTAAACTAAACATTCATGAAAGATTTATCACTTACGAAATTAGTATCTTCTTATATTTCAGTGAGTGAAACTTCACCAGCGCCATCCGTTCAGTGACGAGCAGGAAGATATTGTGGTATGCTTCATCTTGAACCACTCAGCCTTCAGGCACTCTCCTGTATATCCAGCACCTGCAGCAGCTCTGTGAAGTACCACAATGACTAAACAGGACAAGTCAACAGAAGGAAATGGTAATTACAAATATAATTATGCAACTTATGCACATATTTGTTTTCTGCATGTAGCTCAACAGAGTGAAAATTCTGTTTTCTTCTCCATCTTTTTAATATTAAATCTTGCTAGTCACAATTCATTAGCTTTTGTTCAGAAATGTGTTTTATTTGGAGGCTGACTAGTTGTAGCATGGTAGTGACTAGAAATCAAAAGATTGCGACTAGTCCTGTTACTTGACTTACGCTTATATATAGTTTGTAGGCAGGATTAAGAAAACAGTGCTATTTTGTATCTTCTGTAAGGTGCACAAAAACAATGCCTCCTTTTCTTAGTGTTTTCAGTATTTATTATGAAATGCCAAACATTCTTCACAGTAAGATTAACAGTATTTCTATACTAATACTGCACAGTTCTGGGTCTGAGAAATGTTTTCATAGGATAATAATGCCTAATGGCTTATTCTGGCAATGTGCAAGGCAAGTCTAATTGGGAAGTGCTCTCAGTTCTCCTGAGCAGTGCTACCCTTTCTAAGGGGTAAGGATCTCTATTGTATGCAACAAGCATGATGCTTTTCCCCTTCAGCATGGAAGAAAATTGCCAGGGACCTTATTCTTTAGGTCTTGCTAAGTACCAGGGCTGGTACTATTAAACAGCGTTTTCTAGATTTTTAATCCCTAGTTGTAAGACTCAATAAAATATGTTCTACTTCAATAGAAAACATCAGAAGGGACTGCTGAGCATTTTGACAGAATATAACAGGGGGTTCATTTTCAAAGTCCATCCAATTTGCTTTCCTTTTATCGTCTGATCTCCTCTTTGATTTGCCTCAACTTTTTTTTCTACAACACCCTTTACTGGCTAATTTAATTTTCAAGCAGTATATGCCAATGGAATTAATTTTAACACAAGAGACTGACAGAATTTAATGCAGCATAAACAAAACACTTAATGGCTCCCAAGGAATTTTTGTCTCCATAAGAAACATTTTGAGCATGACCATAGAACCTATACATTTTTATAAGCATATATAATGCTTATAAAAAATTAACAAATTCTAAGACTAACAAGGTTCTAAGTTTGCCATAAACATATGCCTTTTATTTGAAAATACCTGACTGAATTGTCTTGTGTTGTGATTCAGTGACTTTATCATTAATTTGAATTATAGTGGATATCATTCCCATTGCAAGCCAACACTGCACACTTTTTACCTGGAGAAGGTAAAGATTTTTGTTGCTGAATCATGATCACTCTTTGGAACTTTTTTTTTTCCCATAAAAGTTTATCTTGTATATATAATTTACAATAAAACCTAACAATCTTAATGACAGTTATGTATGTATTTGGAGATGTGTAAACTTAGGACTGCATTATGATTTCAGAATGTTTGAAAAGCTGGACCTCCATTACAAGTAACTATGAGACACTTCCAGAACATGGTTCTCAAACAGCTTCTAACTGGAAGAGTCCATGGGCTGGAGGTATATAGCACAGAGCTCAGGAACTAATCTAGTTGCAGTTTCTTTACAAGAGGCTTTGTATCATCACTGCTGACAGTCCTAAGGAATCTTCTTGCAACAGTTTCTAATAATGCATTTTTCCTTTTTAGTACCTTTATCTCTTGTGAAACCATTCTTAGTTTGGCAATTCTTGTTTCACAGCATGTCTGCTGCAAATTCTAAGATAGTAGGAGATATATGGTTCGTTATGCTGAATTTATGAACGTGAATTCATTGTTCCTGGCATCTCATACAGGAAAAGACCACCTGGGGCAAAAATATTCAGGGTGGATTTTTAAAAGGGAGCAGTTAGAAAGTACCTATTACCCTCTAATTTAATAGTAAAAAGAATATGTGGTGAGCAGGTCAGCTCTAATTATCAACCTTAAAAAGAGCTTTCTCCTCATGATATAGTAAAAAATACAATTGACTTCACATCCACACAGAACCATTCATTTTTAACTTAAATATAAACTCTTTTCTCCATATTATCACATATTCTTCCTATTTTAGCAGCATTATTAGTGAATGACAATGAGCTAAATAAATCCCATTCCAGAGCCAGAAAAGGCCAGATTGGTATGGTTTGCTGCAGTCACAGACTTCTCAGGGTGCACTGAATGCTAAATATTCTGATCCTCATTCTTGCAGTAAAGACTGCAACGAAAATGGAGAATTGCCTACTGCTATCCCATTGTGTGATGAAGACCAAACACAAATGTTTTGTCTTGTTGTTTTATTACAGTACCCAATGTACCCTGTAAGCTAGCCAGCTCTCTAGCCTTGGATAAGGCAAAGCACTCCAAGGTTAGATCTTGGTAGGGCACAGGTAGGACAACACAGGTGTATCCACAGAGATGGAGCAAGGTACTGAGGCCTGGGAACTTTTATGCATGTTTTCCTGAAGGGGATGAAATACTGAGGGGTTTCTCCTTGAACTGTCTTCCATCTCTACCTTTTGCAAGCTTTATAACTATAATATCAGATTTTAGAATCCTTGCACTGAAATCATGCAATAAACAACTTATTTATCCCTGAAGAGAGGGTTTAGCCTAGAAGAAGTCCTGATCCCCAAACTGAGAGAGAGCTGTCAAACCTTGCCATGCATACATTTCCAGAAGGAAACCAGAAAGAGGAGAGTGCAATCAGATGATGTACTGCATGCTAGCTACAGGGTCAACATGACTTATGTGAGCTCAGTCTGTCCTTTCACTAGAACATCATTAATTTTTTCTTACCAATGGAGAAGAAATGAGCTACTTATGGATGTGGATTGAATAGATTAAATTTTCTCCCTTTGGTCCCCAGCTGTAGTTTTCAAATATTGATCTCAAACATCTCAAATATTAGGTGGGTGAATTTTCTCTGCTGCAGAGAGGGAAAACTCATTGCCCCAGAGACAATTTCTGGAAAATATTCAGGTCTGCAGGGTACAACACTGTACATTGAGTTTTCAAAGAGCCAGGTCTTTGTGACATGAAAGCATAAATATTCTACCTACTTTGGTATTTATGGTATTTTCAATTTAGATGGGAAAAAGAAGCAATATATTACCCATTTTGTTTGCAACTGAATAGTAATTATTATTTTACTTTATAAATTCATAGCTATTGATGGTCAGCATACATTTTTTGAGTTGTATTATTTTTATGTTTGTTCATTGGAAGTAAAATTTGTGACACTTACTGGGAAAAACAGAGAAAAACTAAAGCATGGTCTGAAATACTGAGTGTTATGGTTTCTCTATAAATGTAATTTTTATTTGGGGTTTCTGTGTGTCAAGCTCTCTTCTTTTGTGCCCAAGGTGGACCAAGGTGTTCTTCCCAACATCTGGAAAGAGATTAAGAGAATGGGGTCTCTAGTGTTAAGGTCTCAAATCTTGGATGTTGAAGTCTGCACTAATTCACTTTTCCAAAAGATTTTCTGTGATATCTTGATATATTATTTCTGGTATATTTCACAGGTGTCACTTCTTGTGATACTTATTGTTACAGAAGCGTTGTGAGATGCCCTCATATATCCACGATTAGAAAGAATAATATGGAAATGTATGTAAATATATAGAACTGAGTATAACATAACACTTCATTTTTTTTGACTAGTACTTGCCAGACATTTATTGTCTAATACAATCTTATATTTCTGACATTTCCTCTTGTTGAACACTTAGTTTATTATCTATCTAGGTTGATGTTTTTCTAGCACTGGAAAGACATGGTCCATTTCAGAGGAAAGCACAATAATTACTTACAGGGCTCTGTTGGCAGATGATCCATTTTGTTGAATTAACACCTAATTTTAAAATAATTAATAAATTTATTTTATAACATATACCAAAAAATCAGCATTTTTTGATATATAGGTTACCTTTGCATTTCACTGAATTTTTTGTAGCACCAAAATGCAGAATTGCTTGGCAGCAGTCAGCTTTACGCAGTAGCAGTGGGGTCACAGATATTACAAGAGTGGGCTCATGTTCTATGAGTTAGTTTCAAGTATTACCACTCTCACAGTGAAAGATCCATAAGACTATGTCAGAATAAATTTAAAAAAAAATCCAAAGCATGAAGTCTGGGTAATAGCTTCTGATAGAAGGTGTACAAACAACTTGGGAAAACAAGGTAAGGGTAAAACAATTCTTATGATCTGCTAAATAGATACCTCATAGAACAAAGACTATGGTGTTACACATTTTTTTCTGCCCTTAGTTTCCTCAGAAGCCAACATGTCAGTGTTTGGAGCCCTCTCTTGAGCTGTCTGATATTCTGCCTTGTGTGTGTGACCTCCAGGTTGTTCTGAGCCCATATTCAGGACACCTTCTTTAAGTCTTGTAGTCTTATTTATGGCTATAGTCTAAATAAGACTTAGGGTAAAACGATAGCTTGCTTGGATTACACTATCACTGCCCTTAATCTAGAAAGATGAGAAAGTTTCCCTTAAACTGCTCGGAAAAAAAAATAAGAAAGTGATTGGATTTCCTGGACTAAAAGGAGTTATGGACTATATCTTCAAATATACTTAATGATACATATGTAAATAGACTGTCTTTAGGACTAGATGATGTATCCTGGAAGGTGTCGCAATTGAGCTTTTGCCCTGGGTCACACCAACTCAAATTAGCTGGGTCAAAGGCTGCTATTAGCCCTATGAATATTAACACTGTGAAGATAAGGGGTTCTATCAACCCTTTCCTGGAAAAATCAGTAATTCTAGACAGTGCTTTTGTGGCACTTAGTTGGTTTTACAGGGAAATTCACTGAACTTTTGATAAGTGATCACATGATCTGTTTAGAAGTTCCCAAGATTAGTATATGAATTTCCCATATAGTGAGGATTTTTCCTGCAACAGATACTACAATTTAATTTTAACAAACCAAAGCATAAAAAATACATTTTGGCTCCCTGGAGGTTGCTAATACAGTGCCTAGGAATGCACTCTACTGTTTGTTTGTGTTGTGGTTTACAGCAGAACATTTAAATTAAGTGTTAAACTGCATTTAGATACAGTGTTATCACGAAGAGCAATTTATGTTTGAATATTGTTGAAGTGTTTCTCTGGTAATTCATTGAGACAGGCTTTTATAGAAACACCTGAGTTGCTGCCTTTTCAGCTGCCTAACCTGCTCCTTTCCTCTTTGAAAAGTATCATGGAGTTTATGATCTAAAATAGCTGAATAATAACAACACTAATAACAATAACAACAACAATAATAACAATAACAATAATATTATGTTAATGATACGGTAATGTTTATTTGTCTCTTATTACTCAAATACCCAGCCAGCTATCAGCACTGGTCTTTCAATAATAAGTACAAAACAATCAGACACACAAAGTTATTAATGCAAGTGAAATACAAGTTGCCAGGGGTAGCTGCAATATGGGTATGGTGTGGGGTGGCTGTGTAGCTTACATGAACCCATGCATATATGTGATTCAGCACAGTTCTCAGGGGTGACAAAGTCCTTCCATTCCCTCTCCTCAGTGATTTTTTCTCTTCTAAACAACACCAACTGCTATCACACTTGTCACAATCAATAACTTTTAGTTCTTACTTGAGCTTCAGCAAAATGCTCTCTGTGTGTATCTGTCATACCCAAGGAACAGGAAGAGGTCTCCTATTTTGTAGATACACCAGAATGAGAAGGACACAGCTGTGACAGAACAGTCTTCATATTAACATACTTTATCTCCATATGAAGTTCAGTTTGGTGATACAATTTTAAACTTTTGAAGACATAAATTTTGAAGGTGCACTGGTGCTTTCTGGCCATGTTTATAGTACCCACCTCTAGATGATAATCCCATCTAATCACTGGTCTTGCTTTCTAGGTTTATTTTATGGCAATATCTATTTCTGTTTGATTTTAGGCTTTTTCTTTATTTTTTAAAAAATAAAAGATCACTCAGGTACTTGATAATTTAAATGAAAAAACCCTGTTAACATACAGAACTTAATACTCAGGTATGCTCACCCATAACAGTCTTTATAATGCTCTTTTCAAGCAGTCTGAAATCTTTAAGTCAGCTTAGAATTTTATCTGAAATTTTCAGTGTAGTGAATTTGCTGTCCTCATGCTACTAGAATTAAACAGACTCCAGCATCTGTCTTCTACGTTGTATAAGTCTCTGTGTATCACAATCCCTTGTCACTGTCGTTGTTATGTCACTATGATGTCAACTCAAGCTTGGTAGACTTCACTGCTGGTGCATGTTTCTGTATGTATGATAAACTTCTATTTGTTTTCTTGTCATATGGGCTCATCAGGCTGCACTGAGGCCAATCTCTAACCAATAAAGTGCTTTTCTGAGAATTTCTCTTTGGCTTTAGGAGATCAGCCAAAGCATTTGTTTTAATAGGAGATAGTGCCCTACTGTTGCATGTGAAGTATCTCTTTAGAGGTGTCTGTCTTCACCTTTGCAAGCTTTCAATGGCAGCACAATGGTATTTATCAAAGGAGATCCTGTTACTGTCAACAGCAGAAGGCATGTGTCCAGGCAGAACAAAGGAGCATTTATTGTCACATTCCAGTGATGATATCAAATGACAATATTTTTTGCATAATCTTAGAACTTATAGTGCAGATGCTGTAGAAGTGGTAGAAAGTGTTAGTTACAATTAGATGTTTTGTGTAGGGAAGTTAGACTCCTTTTTAATATGCCAGTTAAATTCTGGTTAATAACGCTTTGCCTATTACTGTGCATAGTGAAATAAGACCCTGGATTCCTTCTTGTTTGAAGCCTGACATATTTTACTCCTTTTCTTTGATGCTAGGCAAAGCCAAGAAGTTGCCCTTCATAGTTAGCCACAGCAGTCCCTAAATGAATCAATTTGTGTATAAATTTTCAATGAGTTGCTAGTGGTTAGTAAAATTTATAAAAGAAACAGGGGAACCAGGGAATGTGTGAAGAAAGAATAGAAAGAAAATTTCAGAAATGTTAGAGATGATTGAAAAAGGAGGATACCTGCAGTTTCTTGCCAGAAAGATGCAACTGTAAGGCTCAGCAACTATCACCTGTCCAGAGGGGGAACTGGACAATAAACACAGGGAATATAGAGATTATATAGAAATGGAGCGATGGCGACCTACATGTACTATCTCATGGTAATCTCTGTTAGTCTTCTCATTAATTTCCTACTACCATCTATTTCTATAAATACAGCTGATGTATCTAAGGTGTTTTCCCACACACACAAGCTCAAAAATACCTTAAAAGGGCCCATTAGAACCTGGCTTCTCAAGTATTGCTTCTGAATAAACTTTTCTAAGGAATATCAGTAGCAGTTTCAGAAGCAGTTATAGGATACATGTTAAGTAATATGTTCATCCCAATGTATTCAAAGAACACATTAATTAGATATAAATTAGATAATATGATGGATATAATACATGTGAAAGTATTTTTATTATTTAGTTTATTCTCTGTAAATCTGTGATTGCAGTTTCAAAGTGTACTAGGCAAATGTCGTGGACACTTTTCTGCTTATTGATGGGTAGCGCAGACATTGTCTCTTACTGAACTTATTGAGAATGAAAAATTAAGCAAGAGATCTACTCCAAACCAAAGATGTTCCTTAGGAGAAACACTACAATCTTCTATAAACTATTGCTCTAAAGTCCTCAATGTTAAAAACATCTCAAGTGGTAGAGTGGTAGAACAGAATTTGCATGTGGTAGAGCATACAAGTGAGCTGGATCAAATTTTGTCCCTGTGCTTAGAGATTTGGTTGCTGGAACTGAGAGTAGGTCTTCTCTTTCTTCTGGAACTGCACTCTTCAGCTGTGCTGGAGGTCTGGATCTCCAGTCAGTCAAATCAGGAAATGATTTTTTTAGCATTTTAATCCAAGCCAGTTATTTATATCTCATGTTTAAGAAAATCTCAGAGAACTGAGAAGAATTTTCATCCTTGTTCTCCAAATTTTTGGGGTATTTTTAGCATCCCCCTTTCCTATATATTGCTTCCATAAGGAAGAGTTCTTCCTGGTGTACCTTTAAGGCTTATTTATCTGAAGGAAAGTGTAACTGTTTTTTCTGTCTTCATCTTACCTCTTGAAAACTGTTTGCCATGTTCCAAAACACTGGGTTCATAAAATATTTTAAAGAAGTACAAAGCAGTAATTGCCAAGAATTTCTTGAGACCCCTGAATTCCTAATGATCGACCTACCCTTCACATGACTTTTTTTCCCACTTAACAGATGGCAGTGATTGCAATGAGGAAGGCAGTGCAGCTGAGAATGAAGAAACTGCCAAAGGAACAGGTCAGTAATGTGGGTTGTTTTGAGGCCAGACACAGATGCTTTATGATTATTAGTAAGAACAAAGGAGGAAAGGGTCTCCTTCTAACATATACCCCTCCTGTCTTCTAATCAATCACAGATAAAGAGAGGAAGAGAGCGACTCCACAAACCCGAAGGGCACATGCCAGAGGGAGAGGCAGACATGGTGATGAGGAGGATGAGGATGATGGAGATGATGGGATGAAGGAGATGATGGGGATGACAGGGATGATTGGGGTGATGAGGAGGATGAGGATGATGAAGGTGGGACAAGGAGAGGTGGGCATCGCAGGCACAGAAGCCGTAGACGAGGGCGAGCAGCTGGAAATGACGCCAGTGATTCTGATATGGAACCTGCAAAAGCCAGGAAGAATCAGGCAAATCAGAAATCCAAGGAAGATGATGAAGAAAAGGAAGATGAGAAAGGGGGTAAAAGCGGGAAAGGTAAAAATGAGAAGAAAGGGGACAAAAAGTCTGATAAAAAAGGGAAAAAAGAGAAGGCCAAGAAGAAAAAAGACAAAAAGAAATCAGGATCAGGGTAATTAAGTTTTTTTTTTTTTTT
The DNA here is from genome assembly GCF_001522545.3 of Parus major. Lineage (NCBI taxonomy): Eukaryota > Metazoa > Chordata > Aves > Passeriformes > Paridae > Parus > Parus major. The sequence continues at coordinate 62,835,234 of NC_031799.1, read as the reverse complement.
TTCTTATGATAAAACCATAGTTATCTTACATTAAACCTGTTTTCACTTATGGATGTGAAATACCAGAAGTCAATATGACTCCCTTATTTGTGACAGTAAAATTAGAGCTGTAAAGATATTCTTTGTTCTGCAATGAGGAAATGATGGCTGAGTGAAATGGAAACTTTCCAGAAAGTTGTATTTAGTTATATCCCAAGCTTATGAGGTGGTTTTTAGAGAAAGGGAGCAAAAATGAAGAGAAATTGGTAGAAGGAGGTGATAACAGGTGAGATCTACCTTGCTTTTTTTCTTTCCACAAAATAAAAATGCCTCAAACCCCAAGCTGCTAACCCTCCAAGAAAGCCAAGTTTTATTTCCTGCATAGAACTAAAAGTCTATATAATGGGATCATATCTGAGAAGTGCTTCTCAGAAAATCACATTCTAGTTGCCCAGACAGTTTTGAGACAGCTTTTTAAGATCAACACCAAAATCTCAAGAACCCAGAACAAAAAATTGAGATGGGATTTTCCAATCTGTCTCCCTCTCATTTCCTCTGAAATGTCACTTTTCAACTTTCCAAAGTATCTAATGCCACCTGGGATCTTTAGAAGACGCCAGTGACAGGGAGCACTTCAGAAAAACATTTCTATTTCTTTGCCATCCTAGCGTCCCTTTGCTCCTTGTCCTTTCTTGTGCTTTTGAAAGGAAGCAACCACTGGGAGCAATGTATAAAGGAGCAAAGGGAGCTAGGCATACTTGTCTCAGTGGAGAGGGAGAGAAACTCCTGTTCCTCATTCAGCACTTGTTACAGATGATTTTGTTCCCAGAGGCATCACTGGAGAGCACAGCAGGAGTAAAAGGAAAGGAAAAAATACAGTGAGATATGCTCTTATATTAATTTTTTTGTGATCCCATTTATATACGTTTTTACTTCATTTCTCTTCCCAATGAGAATGCCTAAAATCTTTCTTTCTGCTGGCTCTGGCAGTTATACTCGTGAGTGCAGTTCTCCATACTCACACAACAGCAGTCCTGACTGTGTAAACCTATGTTCCTTGCCTTACTTTTGTCTTCATTGTAAACATTTACTCAGTCGTAATTAAAAAAGACTACTGTAAATAGAAAGTTGAACATGGGCACAATGTTTTTAATTATCTTCCAAAGTTCTCAGTACTGAAATACATAATTTTGGACTAAATAACTTGAAATTGCTACCTGGAACAAGACTTTGATCTTAAAGTAGTAAAGCCTAACAACTTCTGAGGAAAAACTGAGGATACTCTCAAAGATAACTCAAGAATATTATATTTTTATATTTACAGGAGCTGCTAAAAGATTGCAGAATAAGAATAGTTTAAAATATTCTCAAAAGAAAAACAAAAAAATGCAAGAATGAAGGATAGCAGGCTGGTGATCAGTTTGTCTGCGATTGAGATAAAGGGTTTGCAAAGCTTCAGAATGGAAAATAAGGTTGGCAGTATGGAAATATAGCCTGTCTAGCAAGTCCATGAGACAACAAATCACAACAAATGATCTCTACTGTTTAGACATAGACTTTGCTGATGCAATTTTTAAATTGCCAAGGTGTTTCAGCATGGAATATCATGAAAAGAGTGAAGTCAGAAGTTGAGAAAGAAAACACACAAAAAAATTCCTTAAACAAAAAGTGAAACTTTTTGATAGAGAGATGATTTTGTATTTACTGCTGTCATTGTGGCTTTTTGCTAAACTCTAGTAACATTGCCCATTTTGGTGAGGTCACAGGACAACTCAGTAGAATCTCAGTAGAAGTAGAGGGCAATTGCCCTCTTCCCCCTCTGTACTTTTCATTTAAATCAGGAAATACTTTTCATGCACTATTTATTCTACATCAAGGACATAAGGGAATCCTAGAAGAACTCTGCATTGATTTTTAGTTTAGTTGATTTTTTTTTTTTTTTTTTTTTAATATTCCACTCTTGGTTAGTTTGTGGTACTGGGTTTCCCAGGGTAATGCCATGATGGAAGGAGTTCTTTCTGGGTGAGCTTTAAAATTTCTGTTCTTAGATGTTAATGGTTGTTGATGAGGCTGATTATTGAGACCAGTTATTGAGAGTGTGAGGAGGGCCTGCTCTACACTGTTCATAATCATCAGCACCAAAACATCAATGATAAATTGCTCCTTTAGTCTCCCTGTGGGGGTCTGAGATGGTCATGGGTTAAAAAACAGCTTAGTTCTTTACTGCTTTGTTTCATTTTTTTTCTGATTGATTTTAGAAACCCTGTGCAGTCACATGAGCAAAAAAAATTAGCAATGGGATCATATTCTTCCTGCTGCATAGCTCTATCTGCGAGTAAATGTACTGACTTTTATTAGCTTTGCTTGAGAGTATAAAACTTCAGGGAAAGCCTGGAGGTACATGGCAGATTAAGACACTAATGTTTTCTGAGTAGCATTTACTGACAGGCAATGTTATGGGGATTATCTGTATAATAGAATTTACACAAAAAACTAGAAAGAAAGATTTCAAATTCAGTCACATTTTTTTTGTCATGCTATACTCTCAAAGTCATACCAGTCTTATCCTGCAACAACTTAGCTCAAAGAAAATATTTACATCCTAATTTTTAATGCTAAACACAGAAATCATGAGAAAAGTAGATTGCATCCATAAAGAGGACATGAAACTAAAACCAAAATAAAAAAAAGATGTATAATAAGGTCATAAAACCAGAGATGAATAGAATGAAGAAGTTAATTATGTGTGTAACTTGATTTCAAGAGCTCTACTGACTTAGATGTGTATTGAATTTGAGCCAAGGCAGATGGAGGCTTGATGTCAAGATATTTATTGACACTTGATGCTTTATGTTAGCCTGCAGGTCACAATGAACCCTTCTGGCCTTCAAATGTGTGAATAAAAACCTTCTATGAAAGGCTAAGACTTATGGTTGCAGAAGACAAAATTTTGATTTCCTGATTTGAATAACATGGTGTTCCACCACTTGAGATAAAGGAAAAGTCTGCTGTTACTCCACCAAGTTTGGCTGCATAATGTAAACACACTAGAAAATATATATTTCTTAAAGAAACTCTGAAATTTCAATTTTTTATTATTTTCCTGGTTCCAAAGGAAAGTGAAGAATGGAAGATGAGACATGTTCATAAACAAAGCAGTAGTTGGCAAAGGGCTCAAAGCCCATATTATGCCAGCTTGACCTCTTGCTTTCTGTTAAACTTCCTTTTCTCAGTAAGCTCACTGCATTAGCACAAACCCCTCATATTTCCCACCCTCTCACTGCAGCTTTGTAAAACCAGCAAATTCCAACTTTGCATAACCCAGCAATCTTCCATCAAAGGAAATGTTTAATATCAGGTACACCACTCCGCTTTATAAAATGGAAGCAGCTGATTGCAACAATGGATTCTGAGCTCTTTCAAAACAGATCATTTAATCCTTCTGTTCTTCATGAAGACATGACTCTCTTTGCATTCTCCCTCAAAATTTTATGCACAGATCACTTTGTTATCCTTTATCCATTTAACTTCAGTTTTAATACCATTCTCAACCTGCTCTTCACAATATTGGTATAACATTAAATAGATGTGCTGTTAAGTAACAGCTCTTCTTTATGTAGTTTGAAGTTTTCTGTGATACTGTTTTTTGTCATGTGAAGCCCAAATTGGTAAGACTGATGGGTACAACTTTCTGAGGTGATAGTCTATTCAGTGTGGGCCACAATGGTGCTCAGAGGATTGGAGCACCTCTCTTACAGGATTAGATGAGAGAATTGGAATTGTTCAGCCTAGAGAAGAGAAGGTTCTGGGAAGATCTCTCTGAGGCCTTCCAGTGCCTTAAGGCAGCTTATGAAAAGGAGGAAGAAAGACTTTTTATATGGCCAGACAGTGGCAGAACAAGGGGAAAGGTTTTAAAATTAAAGACAGCATGTTTGGATTAGATGTTAGGAAGAAATTCTCTACTCAGAGTATGATGTAGCACTGAATCAAATTGCTCAGAGAAGCTGTGGTTAGTGCATGGGTTGTCATTTGCTGTTTAAATTTGTCTTAGCTGAGGCTGTGGTGTCTCTTTCTACTGTGACACACTAGGGTGAAGGAGTTCAGTTTTATGGCTGCAGTTATAACATCTTCACTTGACCATTTTGAGTTGGACTCTTAGGAGGCTGATTACAGCTGCAGAAACAAAAAGTGACTGTCAGATTTTACCACAAGAGTGCTGCTCACTGTTCCTGTGATTTTGAAGGTGTAGTGCTGGTTCACCTGCAGCTCTGCATTTTGTGTAGAGGCTCTGTCTTTCATACAAAAATTAATAACAAGTCTAAAAAAGTGTGTCTTCCCTTCTGTGCAAATGTGAAGGCATTTATCTAGTCTCAAATTTAACAGAAAGTACACAAAGTATGTTCTGTGAAAATTTCTATCCTATCTGATGTTTTTTGTTCCTGCTTCTGTTTGAAGCTCTGATTCTGAATCTGAGGAGGAGCCAATTACAGAGGAGGAGTTGGCCAAGCTGAAAGAAGAAGTAGAAGAAAAAAAGAAACTGATTGCCACGCTACGAAACAAACCATGGAAGATGAAAAAGAAGTTGTCTGTCCTGAAGTATGGTTTGGCTTCCATAATGAGTATCTGCTATTTTGCTTTGCCCTGTTTTTCTGAATTCTCACTTTAGTTCTGCACCTACTCACAAATTGACTTCAGACCACCCCTAATTTTTCTTCCCCAGGAGGTATTCTCACAGTAAATGGAGGTAAACGGTGTTGCAGATCAGTGATTTCTTGTCCCAGTAAAGCTGAAATCAAATATGGAAAACTAATATATTTTTCTTTTTGTAATTTCCATTACAACATAGTGTAAAATCCTTTCTTCAGTTATGTGGATGCAGATTATAAGAGACTCATATTTCATTATCTCATTATCTGCTGGTGAGAATAATATCTTATTAATATCTCTCAGAAAAATAATGTAATTCAGGATTACCTCAAGATTGCTAGAGAGAGCGGAGAGGATTTTTCTCCCTAGTCTGACTTTTAGGAAAGGAAAAGAAAATAATTTATGAAAAAGCAAACTCTTCGAAAGCAGAATTTTTATTTTCATGTATTTTTATTTATGCCACATAAAAAACTATTTTGCCCTAGCAAACCTATTGCTATATTTACTTGTAAAGCAAAAACTAAGTATTCATTTACGTTTCAAGTTCCACCAAGCACAGGAACTGGGTAAATAGAGAGAACTTTATTCTTTTGACAAAACTGCTATGCTCCCTTGTTTTAGGCAACTCATTTGCTGCAGCAATATCAAGACACCAACAAAATATATCTAGAAGAGAAAGAATTGTCTGTCCTGCAGAGAGTTTTTAATATGAGCAGTAAACACAGATATGAAATATAGTGTAGAAAGTCTATAGATTTATCCTTTAGAAGGAGAAGGTGAACTTGCAAAGAGATAATGATAAAAATCAAAGATCAAAGAATCAAAGAAGGTAAAGGAACAGTATCTAGGAGATGTAGATTAGAAGCATTGTGAAGGTAAGAGGAATTTCACAAAAAATAAATGAGCAGATTAAATTTTGGATAATTTACAGCTGAAGGATCCCCAGACAAACATAAATTAAACATTTGTTTGTAGTCTTCCTATGGAGAAAGCTTCCATTTTTACAGCCATTCTTCTATCCCTTAATTCCTTGCAAATCTAAGGAAACTTCATGATTTGGTATGTCCATGATTTGGTATATCCCTTAGACTATTTTTTTAGACATTATTTTAAACATTATTGCTTTTCCATGTGGGCAGTGATGACTCTACAACTTGTAGCTCAAGCACAAGGATGATCAAGAGATTCTTCTGGGCCTTGGGATATCTGGTTAGGAAAGCTGGTGCAGAGGTTGTTTTTCCCTCTGTACTTCCAGTTGTGGGCAATGATAATTAGAGAAACATATATACCCAGTCTATTAATACAAAAATTCACAGGAAAAATCCTATAAAGACTCTGGCTCTTGGAAGATGGAGAGGTGATTTGAGAAAATAAGCACATCTTCACCAGGGAAAGAAATGCCTGACCAAAACTTCTGTGATTAAGCTGCTACATCAGTGGACATAGAAAGGGCTGTGGATGTCATTTAGCTGGGTTTCTGTAAAGTCTTTGACATAGCGTCCCAGAAGATCCTCTGCAAATTGTAAAGATGTGGATTAAATGGGTGGTTGCTAAGAAATTGTCTGAATGGTCACACCCAGGGAGTTGCTGTTCAATGGGTCAATATCTGCTTGGACATCACTAACAAATGGTGTCATTCATATTGGGACCAGTGAAATTTAATGATGACTTTCATCAATAATAATTTCATCAGTGATATAGACAGAGGGATTGAGTGCACCCTCAGAAAATGTGCAGATGACACCAATCTGAGTGGTGCAGTTGACACACCTGAAGGACAGGATGCCATCCTGAGGGACATGGACAAGTGCAAGAAGTGGGAAACTGGGAATCTCATTATTTTTAACAAGACCAAATGCACCAGCTTTGTTGGGCACCCCTCATTATCAATACAGGGTGGGGGAGGAGCAGATGGAGAGCAGCCCTTTGGAGGTCTTGAGGGTGCTGGTGCATGGAAAGTCAAAGAAAAGTTTACAATGTGAGTTTGTAGGCCAGCAAACCAAATGTGTCCTGGTCTTCATCCAAAGCAGTGTGGCCAGCAGGGAGAGGGAAGGGATTCTGCTCCCCTAAACCACCCTAGTGAGACCCTGCCTGGAGTGCTGTGTCCAGATCTGGGGTTCTCAGTACAGGAAAGGCAGAAACCTGCTTGGGCTGGTACATACGAGGGTCACAGAAATGGTCAGAAGACTGGAACAGCTTTCCTGCAAAGACAGGCTATGAGAGTTGGGTTGTTCAGCCTGGAGAAGAGAAGGTTCTGGAGACACCTTATAGCAGCCTTTCAGTATTTAAAGGGGCCTTTTTAGGAAGATGGGAACAAATTTTTACAGGAGGATGTGGTAATCAGATGCAGCAATAAAACCTTAAAGAGAAATGGTAATAAACCCAAAGAATTTAGATTCAGACTACATATAGGGAAGATATTCTCTGTGGTGAGGGTAGAGAGACACTGGATGAAGCTGCCCAGAGAGGTTGCAGATGCTCCATTCTGGAAAGTGTCCAAGCACAAGCTGGATGGAGTTCTGTTCAACCTGACCTAGTAAGAGGTGTCCCTGCTGATGGCAGAGGGTCTGGAAATAAGTGATCTGTAAGGTTCTTTCCAGCCTAAACCATTTAATGCTTTTCTGATCCCAAGACATACATACCAAAATGCAATTATAAGTATGTTTTCTAGAGCCCTGCTTTTGTAATTGTTTCTTTGGAGCCTAAGTTCAACTGAGTTCTAAGACAAGACCTGGGGTTTTTGTGCCATTTAAAGTAAAAATTTTATCTTATGAATGGGAATTCTATTATGATTACAGTTACGATAGCATCAGCATATTTTAAGGTGTCTATATTCTGTATTTTAGCAAGTTACTTAAGATTTATAACAGAATCACTAGTCTCATTGATATGCTTTATATGCATTATTCTTGTACATATGAAGAATGGACACTTACTGGCTGTAAGTGCCTTAAACTTTTCAATCAATAATGTGAATTTTGAATAACCTTGTGTTAACATTTATGGCTCTTGAAACTCCTGGTGAACCATTCTTAGTAGCAAGTATTTCCCCCTGTTGCCTGCTTCTTTCCTTGTGAGGGATTTAGAATATCATGGGATGTGCAGAGAAAAAACCAAAACTATCTTCTTATAGGTGGGAGAACAAATTGGCCTGCTCTTTGTCTTCCCTCTTTCACAATTGAGAGATACTTCATTGGAGGTTTCTTCTCAGCATTATGATAAATGTTACATAATTATATAAGCCAACCCCCCACTTCCATGTTCATTCTGTGTTATCATCTTTTATTTCCAAAAATGGAAAAAAAAGTGCTATCCAGTAAGGCTCCTATACATGACAAGAAAATACAAAAAAAACCTGTTTTTTTTTAATATTATTTTGAATGGTTAATATTAGAATCAATTAGGACTTTTAATTTTAAATATTGTTTTTTCAAAAAAGTGTTGTCAGAGCAAACAATTTTTGGGGAAAGATTTAACTTCCACTGAAATTTGTGTTTTTTAAAAAACAAGACATTTAAAATCATTAAAACATTTTGTTTAAGCATTTTCAAAAGAACATTTTGTCATGGTTTAAACTGCATAGGGTGGGAAAGATGATTTATACTTAACTCTCGTGATTACTTTGTAAAATGGTAAATATTTTCCTTCATTCTTTGGAAAATGAATGAATGAACAGTAATTTTAGAACATGTAGAACTAATGACTCTGCATAAAGTGCCTTCTGTCAAAACATGGCTGAGAGATCACTGTGAAAATGGCGTTCTTAATAGAACTACACTGGCAATTTAGATCAACTCTAATTTCTAATTTACAGCCCTGTGTCAAACAGCCTGTGATTATTCTCTGAAGAACTGTGGCTTGATGAGGATACTGCCCTGATACAGTGTCCCTTTGCAGTTTGAAGTTGAGCTGTAGCAATACTGTCAGACTCTAAACTCACCTTCAGACATCATGGTGAGATCTTCACAGGTCTGCAGCTGTGAAAAAGAGGAGGAAGACATGGAGAGGAGTGAAAAGATAACAGAATCCCCACTCCCCCAGGCCCTACCAATAGACTTGTTAGGGCAGGGGACACACTGGTCTGTTCTACTGAATATATTAGTGTGCCTAGAGTCCCGACTTTTTATCATTTCCAAGACAAATGTTCTAATTCAGAAGAGTTTTTTTGTTCTAGTAATTTTCCCTCTACTGGTTTCCATGGTTTGTGAAGAGTGTTGCTTTGCCTTTCTATGCGAGAAGAGAACTTGTCCACTGCCTTTCTTCTTGTCACTGACTACTCAGGTCAGCAGAAATTTACTTGAAGAGCAACCAGGTGATAATGACCATTAATTATTACTTGCAAGACAGAGATTTAGAGAGAGGGGTAGATTGATTGATTGATTGATTGATTGACAGAGACCCTTGGGAGTCAGCCCTGAAGGGCAAAGGAGCACAGGAAGGCTAGATATTCTTTAAAAGGGAAATTGTTAAATATTTAGGAACACGGTGTCCCCATGTGCAGGAGAACAAGTTACTAGGGAGAAAGGCCAGCCTGGTTAAACAGAGATATTAGGCTTGATCTCAGCAAAAAAAGAGAATCTATTGTTTTTGGAAGGAGGGATAGGCAACTTGGGCGGTCTACCAGGACGTCTCAAGTTCATGTAGGCAGAAGATTAGAATGGCCAAAATGCTACAAGAACCTGATTGGCCTCTACTTTTAAAGACAATATAAATAATATTTGCAGTCAATGGAAGGTCAAAGAGTATCTCCATCTCCTGTTGAATGAGAAGGGTAGTGTAGGGATGGGGAATGAAAGGCAGAGGTACTTCGAGCCTTTGTCTCAGTCATCAAGACCAGTTATCCTCATGACACCCAGCTCCCTTGGTAGGAAATTGGTGACAGGGAAATGAGTCCAGGAGGTGATTAGTGTCCTCCTATGCGAATTAGACATGCACAGCACATGGTGTGTCCTGGTGGGATTCACCCCACAGGAATAAGGGAACTGGTGAAAGAGCCAAAATACTCTCAATCATCTACCAGCAGTCCTGGTTAACAGGAGACGTTCCAGCTGACTAGAAATTAGGACATGTAGCACTCATCTACAAGAAAGATCAGAAGGATGATCTGGGGGACTACAGGCCTAACAGCCTAACCTCAGTTCTCAGGGCAAGAAATAATATGTCAAATATTATCCTGAGTGCCATTATGCAGAACAATCAGGAGATCAAGCCCAGCTGACACAGACTGAAGAAAGGCAGGTTGTGGTTGGCCAAATTGATCATCTTCTATGACAAAGTGACCCGCTTTGAAATGAAGGGAAGGCTGTGGATGTCACCCATCTAGACTTCAATAAAGTGCTTGACACAGTCTCGCAATGCATCCTTCCAGAAAAACTGGCTTGGATGGGTGCACTCTTCAATAGGTAAAAATTAGCTGTTTGTCTGGGCCCTGAGAGTGGTGGTGAATGGAGCTAAATCCAGCTGATGGCCAGTCACTAGTGGTGCTTCCCACAGCCCAGTTTTGGGGTCAGTATTGTCTAACATTTTTATTGATGATCTGGGCATGGGAATTGAGTCATTCTCACTAAATTTGCAGATGACACCAAGCTGGGTGGGAGTGTTGGTCTGCTTGAGGGCAGGAAGACTCTGAAGAGGGGCAGGCTCAGTCAATGGGCTGAGGACAACTGCAGGAGGTTCAACAAGGCCGAGTGCTGTGTCCTGCACTGGGGTGCAGCAGCCCCTGTGCAGTGCTACAGCCTTGGGGTGAGGTGGCTCAAGAGCTGTTATTCAGAAAGGAATTTGGAGGCTGCTGTGTGAACAGCAGTGAGCCAGCAGTGTGCCCAGGTGGCCAAGAAGGCTGGTGGCATCCTGGCCTGTGTCAAGAGCAGCGTGGCCAGCAGGATGAGGGCAGTGATTGAGCCCCTGTGCTGAGCACTGGGGAGGCCTCACCCCAAGTCTGCGCTCCGTTCTGGCCCCTCACTTTAAAAGGGACATTGAGGGGCTGCAGCCTGTCCAGGGAAGGCCAACAAGGCTCCTGAAAGGACTAAAGAACATCTCTCATGAGGGACAGCTGTTTAGTCTCAAAAAAAGGAGGCTCAGGGAGATCTCATTGCTTTTTACAACTCCCCTGAAGGAGGCTGTGGTGAGGTGGGGGCCCATGGCTGATGTGGTGCCTGCAGTGAGAGGAAAAGAGGAAATGGCCTGAAGCTGAGGCAAGGAAGATTCAGATTAGTTACTAGAAAAAATCAACATTATTAGGGTAGTCATACATTGGAATTGGTTGGCCCAGGAGGTGGTGGAGTCACCACTCCTGGAGGCAGTCAAGAGGCATCTGGATGTTTGCTGGTGTTTGCTGATGTGGTTTAGTATTTTTGGGGTTACAGTGGTAGTGCTGGGTTGATGGTTTCATGTAAGGTCTCTTAAAAGTCTCTCCAGCCTTGACCATTCTATGATTCTATGATTAGAAAAAGGTGCAAAAATGAAATAAAACTAATGGGCCAGAGCCTCAGCTGTTGCAAACTGGAAAACCTTCAGGGAAAGCTATCCCAGTTTAGATCTGAGGGTTGGATTTTGGGAACTGCATCCCTGTTTGTGCATTTTTCTGCCTGACCTTTGCACCAATATGAAAAAAGGGAAGGGTTTAAATGTGCTTGCCTCTGGTATACTCATCTCACTTCCCTTACTAGTGCTTATAGCATTTTAGATAGACAAAATTTTGCGCTATAAAAACACAAAGTACACTAGCAACTGGGTAGTTTATATCCAACAGCAATCTTATTAAGGTACCATATAATTAGAGAACTGAACACAATAATCCAGAGATGTGCCAACTGTGTTCTCTAAACAAACGCGAGAACATTTTTTTTTCCCCCTAGGAAAATCAGAGCAGAGCAGAATCTGTTCTTAGAATCATAGAATGGTTTGGGTTGGAAGAGCCCTTAAAATTAAACTTATTCCAACCCACCTGCCATTGGAAGGGACACCTTTCTCTAGACTAGGTTGCTCAGAGCCCCATCCAGCCTGGCCTTGAATATGTCCAGGGATAGGGCATCCACAGCTTCTCTGGACAACCTGTGTCAGCACTTCGCCACCTTCACAGTAAAGAATTTCTTCCTAATATCTAATACAAACTTATTCTATTTCAGTTGGAAGCCAGTCCCCCATGACCTATCACTACATCCTCCCATAGAAAGTCCCTCCCCTTTCTTGCAGGCCCACTTCAGGTACTGGAAGGCTGTAATCAGGTCAGATTGAAACTTTCTCTTTTCCAGGCTGAGCAAACCTAGTTCCTTCAGGCTTTCCTCATAGGAGGCTGGCTCAATCCTTCTAACCAAGTTACTCTAAGAGCAACTTTGTGGTTCTCCTTTGGAATAGCTCCAAAAGGTTGATGTGCTTCCCTTTTCCTCTGATATGGTCACTCTCTCATAGCAGATCACATGCTACAGACAGAATATATTATGGTGATTTTTAAAAGTATTTTTGTAGCATAATTAATTTTATTACAGGATTTAGACTGCCCATCAAGACAAAAGAATTGGAAATAAGACATTTTATAAGCATACAAACCAAAAGATGTATAAGGTGCATGTGTGAGATGGTGGAAATTTCTCATCTTTTGTTGCACTCTTTGTACTCCCATCAATCAGTATTTCATCTCTCTTACTGTGAACATACTGACAGCCTCAGAGGCCAGACTGGCTGTCTTGGAGGCCAGGTGGGTATTAAATAGCACTATAATTTGCCCACTATTATTACTGAACTGCTTTTCAAGTGAGCTGTGCCTGACAAAAATTGTTTTGGAGCCTGGTTTCAGCCAATCTTCTAAGACTTAAAAACGTCCTGGGGAGTCAACATTTCCTCTTATTGAGCTTTTAGTTCTTAGAGTCTGAAACCTTCCTGAATTGTTAGTGAAAAATGTGATCAATCCACCCAAATTGTATTCATTAGCAACAAGCTCTAAGAGCTGTAATGCATCCTGTCTGCAGCACAGAAGTGCCTGAGGTACCTTACACCCAGCACTTTGGAAGCTGTAACTCCACACCTTGCATTAATAATTAACTCAGGCTTATCTGGGACAATAATGCCTGCCCCCTGAAACATTTATCAGTTCTTGCATCTGTAATTCAATTAATAAGCTTTCTCTAAAGCTTCTTTAAATTCACAGTTAGCTAGTGGGGCACACTTTGGCCTATCTTGTGATACAGATAATTTACCTCTAACACATGATACCAGTGATTACAAAGCTTGGTTTTGTTGGTCTGCTTGGTTTTTGACACATCCTTGTGTTTGTGAAGTCTCATTACTTCCAAGTGGGCATGAATATGTATATCTGTACTTTTGGTTTTTGCTGTGGTTTCTAAAGTATTTCCAAGAATTGTTCATTCTTCCTGTTTCCACATTTTATCTATAGCACAAAAGGAAAAGACAAAGTTTGACAGAAGTCTGCAGAGATGTACAAATAGAGGTCTTTCATTTAGATAGTTTAGACATCAAGGCAGAAACCATAATTGAGTAATCTGTTGAACTATATTCGACAGGGACGTGTGTCACAGACATGGAAAGGACATGGCAAGCCTGGTCCCTGACTGAATGGTGCCAAGTTGATGCTGAACTTTTAAGGCCAGGAGGTTTAAGTAACTTAAGTAACAAACAACAGAGGTCAGGAGTAAGCAGTCAGTGGAGTAATTAGTCAGTGGACTAACCAGCTGCAGAGCTGGTGGGGGAAGAAAAGCTGAGGAGAGAATGAATACATATTCTCTTTCATGGCTCCAGCATCATAAGCAATATGAAAATGTTATATAGAATGTTATTTGTAAAATTACCAAAATGTAATATATACCTGTAGAACATCAAAGGTGTTCTGTTATTCCAGCAAAGTTTTATTCCAACACTGAAAATATACTTTCACTAGTCTTTCAAAATAATTTATTTATTAAAAAAAATTCTTTCAATTGCATAATTATAATAATGCAATAATAATAATAATACAATAATAATACAAAACAATTTAGATTGGAAAAGGACCTTATGATCATTGAGTACAGCCATTAACACAACACTGTCCAGTCCATCTCTAGCCCAAGTCCCTCATCACGACATTTGCACATCTTTTAAAAACCTCCAGGAATGGTGATTCAACCACTTCCCTGGGCAGCCTGTTCCAATGCTTGAAAATATTTTGGTGAAGAAATTTTTTGTAACATCCAATCTAAACCTCCCCTGGAAAAAACTGAGACTGCTACTTCTTGTCCTGTTGCTTCTACCTGGAAGAAGAGACTGACTCCCTCTTCACTACAACTTCCTTTGAGGAGGCAAACTGACTGAGGGTGGTCTTGATCCCCTCTTCCAGATCATCAATAAAGCAGGACTGTCCTCAATACTGAGCCTGGGGAGTGCCGCTGGGACTGGATAACAGATGGGTTTAATGCTATTCACTACCACTCTTTTGGCCATATAACATGTGCTATATTTTATTTTTTTAATTAATTAAATGGTGATTATTAACTATGTGATTATTTTGGTTGTTAATTTATAAGAATTGGAAACATTGTCACAATTTTTAATGCATGTTTGAGACATCTTCTTGTCATGGTCAGTGTGCATTAATGGTCAATGCATTAATGCCAGCAATTCTATTAATTAAAAAAAAAATTCAAGTGCATTGTTATTAGATCAGAATAAAAATCAGTGTAAATGAGAATGAAAATAATTCTGCAAGTCCCCCATTTGGACTTAGCTGATTTCTTTCAGGATTTATACAACAAACTTTTAATTATGGGAAAGCAATTTATTAAGAAAGTGAAAGGAGTTGCTTCATGCTTCTTTGATAAAACACAAAAAATTACTTCATAATTATTGTGCACATATGGATCCAACAGGTTTTTTTGGTCCAGTCTTCATTGTGCAACTCAGTTGACTGCACCTGTAACCACTCAGTAAGGAGTGGTTGATTGTGATGCAAAGATGAACTTAAGTCCAGTGCAGGGAAACAGGATGAAAATCAGTTAAATAGGTTATAAATCAGAAAAATAAGTTACAAAACATTTAGGGAAGAAGGGGTGCAAAGTGAGAGGAAATTTCAGCCACTGGAAAAGCAGAATCCAGGGAAGCATTTGGGAGCATCAGCAGGATGTAATCCAGATCACCACCTTCATAAAGCATTTTTTTTGGTTTGTCCTGGAAAAAAAAGCTTAGATGCTTATAACACTTAAGAGATTGCTTGGTGGGGGTCCAGGAGGCAGATGAGAATAAAAAAAAAATAGTCTTAGTATCAAACCTTACAAAATTAATTTAAAACAAGTCAAAAAAGGTTTAAGATAAATATTTTTTTCGAATTTGAGAGTGGAAAATTCCTTTCTGTTTTGGCTTAGTTTTATTTTATGTCAGAACAAGTTTGTGGGGACCTTGAGTCTTTCACTTATAGATGCAAAATGTACTCATACTTGCTATCAAGGACATTTTATTGTATTTATTGCTGTTTTTATATTATGACCTTAAATTTCTAACATCCCTTCACTGAAAAAACCTCAAAATTTCAAAATTTATAAATTTGAAATTTGAAAATAATAACTGAAAACACAAGTTTTCTACTCTGTAGATTTTGATTTCAGAAAATTTTCCTGAACAAGCCTGAGTTACTCAGTGATAGAGTTGGTAGTAAAATATAGTATCCTGACCTGGGGATAGGTGTGCAGTTCATTGAGTCTGACTGCTTTTATGGCACTCTTCCAGCACTGACTGCTGAATTTAGGAGGAAGCTGCCATCTGCTGTCAGGACTCCCTTATATCTGCTGATAGAGCAGCAAGATTTTGGATCCTGAGGCTTGGGTTTAAAGGCGACCCTTGGGCACAGGTTTCCTGAAGCTGAGCCAATCTAGTTTATCTGACTTACTTGGGAGGGCTGAAATTTAATTGTAGATTTTTCTGAGAATCAAAATGAAAAAATGATATGTGAGCAGTGTGCTGTAAAATCTCTGGAAGACTTAGAATGGCTTGGGAAATAAAGAATCCCCAGTCAGTGTCGATATATTTAGCTAAATACAAAAAGATCAGATTTAAAAATACAGAATGCAAATGTGATCCAGAAGCACATGACTGGAAGCAAAGGATCTATACCCTTAGAAGGACACTGACTTGATCCTCAGGGAACACTTTTGAGGTGATGAATAGGTGGGTCCGGTGGCTGTGGGGGTGGCTGGGTATTTCTATCCTTTCTAATCTGAATCTTAGCTCTCCTTGTGCTATGAAGAGAAAAAAAAAAAAGAAGTGCTTAGATTAGTATTCATAATTTAAAATATTTGGAAAAGGCATGCAGGAGTCCTGAGAAGGTCAGGTGAACTTGCCCTGGCCCTGATGTCTCACCAGCTGGGTTTGGGTGAAAACACTTGGAACGAGAGAGTGCTCAGAGGGCTCTCAAGGAAAGCTCTCAATGACTGAAAATTGAATTCAGTAACTCAATTTTGAGCCCACGCGTGCACTTATTTGGATCCTTGGTACTGCAAGCTAAATTTTTGAGAAAGGTTTTGATAGAACTTCAGATTGAAGATCACCCTAACCTTTTGCAGTTACTAAAAATACACAGTTACTTTCATAGAAGTTGAGATTTTTAATGTCATTAAATTAGAAAAGTTATCACATGGTTAATGGCCATCTTCTGATGTAATTTCAATTCTCCCTTATCTCAACTAAACTGCTATACTGCCATTAACACTCCCAGATTTTGCAGTTTAACTCTATCTTTTTCCTTTCTTGTATAAAATATAGGAGCAGAAAATATTAGCATGATAATTAATTTCACTTGGTAAACTTATAAACTTACCTGTAGCAGTTCTGGAAAAAAAGAAACGTACATCACAATCTTATGCATCAGAATTAGTACTTTCCCCAGTTGTCTACCTTTTCCCAGGTGCTTTGTGCAATACAAAACAATAATAAACACATAATTTTTGTTTATTATTACATTGTAAATTGTGTGCTTTGAAGCTGTCCAGTGTGACAACAAAACATTTAACAGCATTGTGCATACAGTGACAGTTAAGAATCCTTAGTCTGTTTTCCAGTGGTTTAGGGCATTTAGCCTTTAGAACACATTTTCTCAGGAGAGACATTATGGAAAACCATAAATGGAAATTGGATTAAATGGAGGAAACATTAGTATTAGTATGCACTTGATCTCATCTCTTCATATAAAGAGTTTAAAAGTCTTCCTTTCATCTTTATATTGTTTGACTTATATATCTCTATTGGCAAAATTTTAGCCTTTTGGGTTCCAGTGAAGCTGCATTTCAAAGAAATTACTCTGGGAATAGTACAGCTAGAGAAGATGTATGCAAAAATTCAGAAGAGCTAATTAAAATGTAGTATTGAGAAGGTGGGCAGTAGGGAACCAAAGCTCTAGTGTACACATATCCCTCCCAGCCTGGGAATGTGTCCTAGGCTGTGAACACAGAGAGGGAGGTTTGAATATATCCAGAGCAAGACACAAATGAGATCAGATGTTGGTGATCAAAATGGTAATTCACTTTTATTCACTATCAAAGGAGAGAACAAGGAAGAAGTTAGAAGAGTAGGAAAAAGTGAAGGATTAGAGAAAGCAAGAAAGGTGATTACTACCAAGAATCTGCAGCACCCCATGAAGATCCTTCTTTCTTCTGTCAGAGTAACTGTTGGAATAACAGGAGTAACTGTGCATCCCATAAATGGACAATAGCTGAACTGCAAAAGTCAGTTTACTGACTTACTGGGACTGGACATATTTGGTAACCTCGATTGCACATTGGCAGGTCTCAGAGCTCCAAAAATATGTTTGTATTAGGTCAGGTGACTGAAGTTGCTTGTATTTTTGCATTACATATACATTACATATATAGTCTTCTGCAAAATCAAAAATCTCAGAGCTTTCCTTTCCTAGAATTACTAAGGGAACAGGATTTTATAAAGTTCTATGAGGAGTAAAGAAATTAATGTGATAGAGATAATGTAAAATGTGTTGTAACATAATCTTTATCTCTCTTCTGCCCCCATTTTCCAGGGAAGCACAGCTTTTTGTTGAAAAGTTTGAAGGTGCTCTTGGAAAAGGAAAAGGAAAAAAATTCTATGCATACAAAGTGATGATGACTAAGGTAAATTGAGTTTCACTAACTTCCTGTGAAGCTGATGGGAAACCTGAAAAATATTGCCATGGGTACTCCTCTCCCACAGCAGTGTCCCTTGTCTTCCTGTGGATTTAAAACTTTTATTCCACCATTCTTTCATGAAAATACTTCTAATGAAAGCTTGCAGTTTGATTTTTGAAACTTGTCATCAAAACAAAAGTCAGCTGTTTTACAGGAGTTTGCAAGAGTTCAGTATCTTGTGAAAGTTAATTTATCTTGGTGTAGATTAAGTATTTGTGTGGACTGAATCCAAAGTTCAGTCTTTCCCTTGAGACATCCCTCTGAAAAAGATGAAGGGAAAGAGAAAGGTAAAGAAAGAAAAAAAGAGAAAAAAAGAGAAATACAAAAGAAGGAAAAAATAAAAAAAAGAAATAAAGAAATAAAAGAAAAAATAAAAAGAGGAAAGAGAAAGAAAAAAGAAAAAAAAGAGAAATAAAAAAACAAAAAAGGAGAAAAAAGAGAAAGAAAAAAAGAAAAAAGGAAAAAGAGAAAGAAAAAGAAAAAATGAAAAAAGAAAAAAGAAAAATGAAAAAAGAAAAATGAAAAAAAGAAAAAAGAAAAAGGAGAAAGTGAAACAAAAAAAAGAGAAAGAAAAAGGAAAAAAGAAAAAAGGAAAAAGAGAAAGAAAAAAAAGGAAAAAGAAAGAAAAAAGAAAAAAAGATAAGTAGAAAAAAAAAGAGAAACAAGAAAAAAGAAAAACAAAAAAAGAAAAATAAAAAAAGAGAAAAAAGAAAAAAGAGGAAAAATATTGTCATGAAAGCAAATAATTAGCTAATAATTCTTGTATAACTGTGATAGAAATAGGAACTTCACACAAATTCAGTAGAAGATATATTAAAAAAAATACAGAAGGAGAATCCTCTTCACAAACAATTACTTTTGGACTCTGCCAGTGGATTTTGTGGATGATTAAGGGGTTACATTAGCACAAGGAAGAACTGTGCATCTGGGCACTGAGATGATGGTGTGGTTTTTGTTTTTTCTTTTCTGTGACTCTTTTCAGAAATGGATGAAATTTCAAAGAGATTTTGAAAATTTTAAGACAGCCTGCATACCCTGGGAAATGAAAATTAAGGAGATTGAAAGTAAGTGAGTAAGAATAGGATGTAGTATCATATTTCTATGTCTGCTAAAGTGATAAATTTCTTTAGAATATGTGTCTGTATTGTCATGTCAATGATGTTTATAATATGTCAATGCATAGTTTAAAATCAGTGAGTATTTATTTTTTCATTAATACGTATTGAGCTTGATTGAACTAGTTGAAAATTTTCTTTAGAGAGTATCACTTTACAGATAAAACTTGTCCTACAGTTAACAGTTAAAAAGCTAGTGTTGAAATTAATCTTAGAAAAGTGTAATTGGGATTTAGCCATTGACTTTATTCACTTCCACTTTATTTTGTCTATTTTTATTTTATAAAAATTATACTATATAGGCTATACAGAATTATTTCTGCCTCTTTTTTCATTACCTTGAGCTTCATGTAAGTTGTATTTCTCTCATTGTCAGCCACATAATAAAACAAAGAGAGAACAAGTACTGGTGTTGGATGCCCCATATATAAACGAGGCATGTACTATGTAGTGTCCATAGTTAATACTCGGGGTATATTTTGAGAGTAGGGGTCTGTCACACATCAGTTTTGTGCTGCAGTTCCAGCATCAACTTTAAACTGCAGCCCTTTCTTTGAAGGAGATTTGACTTATGTCTGTGGATACCTAAGGGAAGGTCTGCCACTTAGACTCCCTTGACAATAAATGCTTCTCAGTGCAACATAAAGAGCCTTTCCCAGTTGAGCCTGACTCTTCCAGTCCTCCAGCTGTCTAGAAAAATCAGGTAACAGCTTGAAGCACTGGGATATCTCAGGTAGGCTCCCTTCTTCAAGATGCAAGACCCTTCTAGCACAAGGAGACAGACTCCAGAGCAAAGGTCATCAGGTTCTGCTGTGCTGCATCCTCAGTTGGAAACAGGTGAATCTGATGCTGGGGCTTTGATGTTTAAAAGAGAACACATGTATGAAGTATTTATATTTAGAAAACAGATGTTTCTTTTTCTTACAGAATAGATATTCAGTATTATCTGTGCAAAAGGACTTTATAGGAATCACACAGACCTCTCTTGGGATAGGGTGACTCCTATTCCACTGATGAAATCTATAAAATGCACACCAATCTGCATGCCAATGCCAAGTGCGGTGAGGCTGTGGATGCAGGAAAAGATGGCTAAAGTCTACTTAAAACTATTTTATTCACATACAGAGCATGTTGCACCTCAGAGTGACTTCAAAGTACTGGTGAAACTTGGACTGGTTTTGTTCACAGCTAGTGTAGTCCATTTGTGACATTTTCCATGTTCCCCATTGCAGGTCCCTATATTGGACTTGCTCACTGTGAAAATGCAGCTGAGGACAGTCATGGCTAAATTACCCTCATCCATGGTTAACTTTTTACTTACCAGAGGTGTCTGCTCTTGCCTGATTGGTGAAAAAGAATAATGCCCATGAGAATTCTGTGCATTGGCTTGCAATAACTATTCTGGTGCAGGTGATGCTAATGCATTGCATCCCTGCAGATGCTCCGGATGGATGCAGATGGATTGCAGAGGTTTCATCAGGATAACTGATTCAAGTACTCAGTGCATGAAAAGAGGTCATTCCCAATACAATAGGGATATTAGGATTTGAGCAAAATAAATGGGGCATGGAGAGGTCTACAAATGTAACCTGAAATCAGAAATATTCATAATTTCCTGCACTGTATTTTTTGGGTCCATAGCACCCCCCAAAAGGTGTAGTTTGGTTATAACTGCATCTCAGAACCAGATAGGCTAACTCGAGTCTCTGATTTATGCCTCTTCTCAGTATGTCAGTCACTGCGAAGGTTGGCCACTTCATGCAAAACTTCAAAATGATGGTTTAATTCTGAACGGTGAATAAAACAGATTCAAAATGCTGAATTCTTGAGAGAATGGCTTGTTCCTCCCTTTGCAGAGCTGTGTCTCTTAACCAGCTTCTTTTTATACTTTGGGGTTATACATGTTTAAGTGTATAAAATTTTCTACTGATTGAGCTGTTACAGTAAAATATGAATATATACATCCCAAATAACACAAGATATAGTAACTTAATATTACAGACCTAAAGAACATATTACATGTCTGCAAAAGAGCTTGGAAATAACAATGTAAGTCTCTCTGAACAGAGAGATTTACTTTTTATTTGCTATCAATGTGCTTCAGGCTCCCAAACTAGATTTTATGTGAAAAAACAATTAAAAGGTCATTTTTCCCCCTGCAAATGACTAGCAATGGATATGAAATTTAGAACTTTTCTAACTGGCAGCTCTCCTATAGTCAGCAGAACTATGCTGAAGCAAGCTGGGGTTGAAGTTGAGTTTTATTTTTGTTTGCCTTGACTTGCAGAGTGTGGGTCAAATCAGGCTCTTGGTTCTCAGTACCTCCCCTGCAGCCTCTAATCCGTGCACAGGTCTGGGTCAGGGGGCTTGAGTGTGTGAGGTCAAATCCTACACCTAGAGATGGGACTGCCTGCACACCTGGCTGCAGATAGAGCACATAAACAGAATAGAAAGAGAAAGAAAGGCTATAAACACTTGGAGATAATGTTTATTGTCTCTTGTGAAAAAAATCTAGTGAGTGCTCTTACAACAGTACTGACAAGTGTTTTATTGTGTTGGAGAGACTTTACCAACTGACTAATTCTGAGCTGCTTCCTATTAAAATTGGGCTGGTTCTGACTTAGCATGTCAAGAAAGCTTAAAATCCACAACAGAGAGAAAAAAATATCAAAATAATTGAAACATACTTCTAGAGATTACTCAATAAAAGCAAATACACCAGCTTCTATATGACCTTAAATACTCCATTTAACAAATACTTTTATAATTTTGTTCCTGTTTTCTCAGCCAGCTCAAGATATACTAGTATGCAATATGCAAAAAATTATTAGAATTATAGTGATAATGAAAAAATAAAATTAAAATTAATTAAATTTAAAATTAATTTGAATTTTAATTAATTTAAAATTAGAATCAATCAAATGTATAAAAACCTCTCCTGGTTTTACTTTTTAAAAATAAATTTTGTACATCCTTATATAAAATAACATTAAAGTACTAGCTCATCTGACTTTTGATCACATCACATGTTTTTACAGGTCACTTTGGCTCATCAGTAGCATCTTATTTCATATTCTTGCGTTGGATGTATGGAATAAACATGATTCTCTTTGGACTGACCTTTGGTCTTGTAATGGTGCCTGAGGTGGGAGTCTTTTAAATTATCTTTGAGGATTGCCATGTGGATTTCTGTCTTTGCAGTGATGTTTCATAGGACTGGAGCTTTAAACAAGTTTTCTGTCTCTCTATGCTTCATTTGCAAGTATTAGATGGTACTAAGCCTGTAAAGATGGGCTTCCTTTGTGGACAGTTTTCTCTACAGAGATATGTCTTGAATTAGACAGGACAAGAAAATGTAAAATATATTTAGGGTTATCTTCTGAAATGGTTTTTGAAGTCTGGGATTACTTAGGTGTGGGTTTTTTTGTTGTTGTTGTCTGGAGGGGTGGGTTTGTTTGTTTGTTTGTTTGTATGTTTGTTTGTTTGTTTTTCGTGGTTCTGTGCATAACAGAGTAGAGGAACCAAAAGCCAGGGGGAATGTCTTGACTAAATGTGCAGTACAATAGAAAGATGCAGTCCTGGGGCTCAAAGGATCCTTTCAGATCCAATACTCACATGCTGATAAGGCATAACATGGCTGTAAAGTCAGGAGAGATCTCTCATATTTTCCTCTGTGTAACACCTCTGTTAAGAAGTACTTAGAGCAGATATTTGACTCAGACATAAATTACTTCTATGAAAGGTAATACTTCCCAAGTTTCTCTGACCCACCAGAGAATGCAGGGCTTTTATGGAATTAAAATTATTGTGCCATCTCCCTGACTTCAATAGCCTGTATTCCTCTTATCTTTCTCATTTTGTAGTAAGCAGACAAAAAAGAGTCAGGTAGGAATTTCCAACAACTCCCCAGCCCAATCAGTAGCATGATTCCTCCAGCTTGATCCCTACAAATCTATAGGATTTGGTGGTATTGATCATCTGATGTCATTACAAAAACATCTCTTTATGACTTTTGAGTGTTCTTGGGAATTAGGAGGTGTCCAAACTGACTGGATGCTGGCAATGTTGTTCTGATTTTCAAGAAGGACAAGAAGGAGAACCCCAGAAACTACAGGCCTGTCAGTCTCACTTCAATGGCTAGTAAAGTTAAGAGGAAGAATTTTCTGTCAGGTATTGAAAAATGCCTGAAAAGCAACGCAGTGGTTCACTGCCACCATGACTTTATGAGAGGAAAGTCTTGCTTGTCAAACCTGTGAACCTTTTATAACAAAGTAACCCAACCAGTTGATCAAAGAAAGCCAGTGGATGTAATCTTTTTGGATTTCAGTAAATGTTCTCTCTCCCAGTATCCTTCTGGATAAAATGTTCAGCACAGAGCTGGATAAACACATCATGGGGTGGGTGAGGAACCAGCTCATGGGAAAGGAACAAAGGGTGACAGTGAATGGGGTGACATCAGACTGGTGACCTGTCACTGGTGGGGGTTCCCCAAGGCTCCATCTGAGCCCTGTGCTCTTCGGTGTCTTCATAAATGCCTTGGAGAGAGGACTTGAAGGGATACTAAGCAAGTTCACAGAGTGGAGCTGTTGATTCCCACAAAGTCAGGGAGGCCCTGCAGGGCGATCTCAGCAAATTACAGCACTGAGCAATCACCAACCATGTGAAGTTCAACATGGGAAAATTGAAATTTGCCCACCTGGGAAGGGCAGCCCTGGCTGTACACACAGACTGGGGAATGAGAGAGAGGAGAGCAGTGCTGTGGAAAGGGACCTGGGGGTCCTGGTCAGTGGCATGCTGAACAGGAGCCAGAAGTGCCCTGGCAGCCAGGAGGGCCGAGCATGTCCTGGGGGGCATCAGGGCCAGCATCAGCCACAGCTGGGCAAGGGAGGGGATTGTCCTGCTCTGCTCTGAGCTGGCAGCCTCAGCTCAAGTGTGAGGGGCAGTTTTGGGTGCCACAGTATAAGAAAGACACTGAGTTGTTAGAGAGCATCCAAATGATCATGAAGGGCCTTGAAAGGAAGCAGTATGAGAAGCAGCTGAGGTCACTTGGTCTGCTCAGCATGAAGAAGAAGAGATTGAGGAGAGACCTCAGACAGTCTACAGCTTCCTCATGAGGGGAAGAGGAGGGGCAGGCACTGATCTCTTCTTTGTGGGGGCCAATGACTGGGAACAAGGGAATGGCATGAAGTTGTGTCAGGCAAGGTTTATTTTATACATCAGAAAAAAGGTTCTTCATCCTGAGGATGGTTGGGCACTGGAACAGGCTCCCCAGAGAAGTGGCCATGGCTCCAAGTCTCACAGCATTCAAGAAGTTTTTGGACAATACTTTCAGGCACATGGTGTGTCTCTTCTAGATGATCTTTTGCAGGGCCAGGGGTTGGACTCAGTAATCCTTGTGGGTACCTTTCAGCTCGGCATATTCTATCATTCTGCAATCTTCAGTAGAAACCAAAATAGAACAAATGTCCAACAGTTTTTAGGGTGAGCCTGGAAAGGACCCCATGAGGAGATGTACCGTGCCTGAATAAGCATCTTGCCAGCAGCATGAGAACTGTCAGAATCCAAAAACTGATTCCCTAACATCTTCTCATACATTTAATTTAAAAATCTCCCAATAAAATCCATAATGCACGACAATTTAATATTTTTGGTCTTTGTAAGATAAACACTCCTCTTTAGGGAAATATGGATGGACTTCTGTGTTGCCTTTGAATGTAAGAGGCAAAGTTTGGCAGTCCATTGATACTAGTGGAACTTTAAATTTAGAACACACCACTGAATGCACATGCTAAGCATAGTTTCCATTAGTAACGTGAGGAGCAGTGAAAGGAATTGTAGAACTAGGTCATTCTCATTAAAGAGTTTAGGAGCATAAAACCAGTCTCTCAAAGAAATGACAGATCACTGTCCATTTCCTTTGCTGCTATTTTGCTTTAAAATATAAATCTCTCACATTTTTTGGTTTCAGGCTTTGATGGGTAAGCCATATGGCTCTTTGCCTAGAAAAACTGTCCCAAGAGCTGAAGAAGCAACTGCTATGAATTTTGCTACTCTCTGGGATTTTAGTGTAAGTGCATAATCTTGCAATATTGCATATCTACATGACTTTTATCCACAATTACTTCATATTTAATGTTAACTTATTTAATATGAAGTATTTCAGGAGATAATTCACAAGAGAATTAATTTAATTTTTTTTTTCCACAAGCTCTCTGTATAGCTGTTTCTTTCAGACAAAACACATAATGAGGCTTGATATTCACAAGCATTGGTATTCAGTATATGTAGCAATCCAAAGACACATAGGGAAATATCTCAAAGCTGGTTTGCCATTCTGGGGTACTGTATTTCCATTTCTTAAGTGTAAATTTGGTCTTCTGCTTCTATACAATTAAGATACTGAATTTTAAAATGCAGTATGAATTAGGGAAAAAAAGAAGAAAGTAAATTAAAAGTAATAATGAGCTACATTTTATCCCTTTGATTGCATACAATACAAACAATGGATTCTCCTTGGATAATAAAAGGACTGGAAGATTGCTCTAAAAATCTATGTATATAAAATTTTGCAGTGACTACTTAATGAAATGACGTTGCCTCTAGTGCATCAGAGGTTACAGATTTTAGTGACAGAATAAATGTAAACATGTGGCTGGAAAGTTATATAATGATAATGAAATTATAAAATGAGAAATAAAAACATCAGAGAGATATTGGAAAAAAAGGTATTATAGTAACTTGAAGATTTTGTAAAGAGAATAGGTTAGAAGAACTTTGTTCATAAAATATGTATATACCTTTTATATATATAAAGATATGTATATCATTAGAATATAAGAACAAAGCTTGCAAAATAAATGTATTTGAGAGAAGGAAGAAGGCATGGTGGAAAGACAGGGAAAGTTTTAATAACTATCAGAAACTGACAGGTGTGAAGAAGAAGGTACAATAACAATGTAGAAGCAAATGCAAGCATAATAAATACGGAATAAGGCAGTGAAAGAGATGGATCCCCTGAAATATTGAGAGAAAAAAATAATTTTCTTGAGGCCTGTCAAATTGACAAATATTCCCTGAAGACAATGACAGCTTTGTTTAAACAATACAGTAAATAGTACCTTTCATCTGGTAGCAATGCTATGCTACCAGATAAGTTAGAAATAAATAATAATCATGCATCACCAATCAATATTTTATCCTAAACAAAACCCAAAGAACTCCTAGTCCTATGTAAGGACTTAAAAAACGCAGCAGGAAACACTGTCCCCATAAAATAAGCCAACATAATGGAATCTGAGGTAAGCACAGATGCTGCAGTAGGAAAGAGTTAATTCCAGGCCTAACAGGGGTGAAGGCTTGGCTAGCACCTGGACAAATTCCCACTGTGGAAAAATGTGAGAAAATAAGCAAGTGCTTATCCATATGCCATCCCAAGTTACAGGAATATCCTAATGGATACCTGGAAATTGGACTGTTTAAAGGTGATACCACAGAAGAACATCTTGGGACCCCACCCAGTGGTGGAGTGAAGAAGGCCAGGCTGGCAGGATGCCACATGAATCCTCGTGGTGATAGTGGTGTCTTTCTACTGGCAGTATCTTTCTACTTAATCTGTCTCTGTCTCCATCTCTCTTTCTCTGTCTCTGTCTCTTACAGCCCCTCTCTCCCATCTCTCTCTCTCTTTCTCTCTCTCTCTCTCTGTGTCTCTCTCCCCCTCACACTCACTATTAAATAAAACCTCTACTGATGATTCAGAGTATGGTCACCTTATTTTGGGCAGAGACATCTCTTTATAAATGGATCATGACACCCCACCACTCTCTAAAACAAATAAAGAAGATGAGCACAGTATGCCTATTCTGCTTTCTTTTGTATTCAAATTGTATTCACATTACTGACATGGCAAAGCAAAGCACATCTGAATTTTGATATATTCTACTTGGAATTCAGTTTTAACATACAGTTTTCAGATTAAAATCCAGTCATAAAATTAGAGTCTCAAGTCTTATTGCACATTCAATCGGTAGTCTTTTATGTTAGACTCAGAAAGGAGTTAAAGAGATCTTCCATGCATGCCTACTTTTACTGAGTTGAAGTTATTTCTAATCTTATGGTGAGGTGCTGTGGAATCAACAAACTGCTGATACACAGAGCAGGAATTATCCCTGACTTCCAGAACACAGAGAATACAAAAGCATTTTAATAATTTTGAGGACCCAAAAGGCTCTCCAGAGCTGCACTAGGCTGTATTGAAACCTGGGGTAAAATGGAATTATAGGATGCTTTAATGACCAAAATATGCAATATACATACTGTTTTATATTGAATTTGAATGTGTCCTGACTGGTGAAGATGTTTTACTAGTACTTAGCAAAAAATGTGCTCTATTAGAATACTTGCCTTATTAGAGATGAACATATTTTTATCTGTTATGCATAAGCATATAAATCTAGCCAGAGATGAAGAAAAATGAGATATGTGGATCAAGATATTTTGAATAATATTTATGTGTGCTGTATATTAATATTTGATTTTCAGCTTAGAATTGTGAATTAGGTTTCTCAAATAAGCCTCTGACTCACTTCATGTGCAGTAAAAGCTTCAATAAATCAAGTACATGTTTTGAAAAAACAAGTAAGAGAAAGATGTTACTAATTTTAAGGAAAGTGGGCAACCGAAAGACAGGAGGCAAATGGTTTTTTAATTCACCAACCCTTCATCTAATTGTATTACTGTCAAGATTATGTATGGTCTATCCTCCAATTATGCAGTCAAATACTCCATATTGCACATGGAATTCATACATCCAGCTGGAGATTTGCCACTTCTGTGCTGTCCTGGTATAGGCTCTGGCTTTGGTCTTCTTCTAGGAGATGAGCTCTTGCACTGAGAATTACCAGGAAATTTTAGGTATTTGATCCATGTAGATTGCAGCAATTTCTTACTAATTACTAAGTTAATAAGGTACTAGTAAATAACTTTGAAAAACGGTCTGTCTGACCAGTAGAAGAGAGGGCAATTCATATTAAGACATTTAGAAAAGAAGATAGACTTTGAATTGCTGAGAAAGACAGAGCTTTGGAGTCGAGTCTAAGTGTGCAAATGATCTACATACTTAATAATCACCCATAAAATGTCCCTACCTATAGGTTATCATATATACTGAACAATTGCCCAATGAACAGCAGACAACTGTTATTAGACAAAAAAGGCATATGAGATTTTCATATCAAATTCATGCAAACACATTTTAGAAAGGTGAAAATTAAGTTAAAAATATGGGACTTTATCTGCAAGTAACAGAAAAATAATTTTTGTAAAATAATATATTTCTCTTTTTACTAGAAGCATGTTGATAAAAAAGTTTTGATTCATTGAATTACAGACAGATTGCTAATGAACAGTTTTAAAAGATTTTGATGTTGCTATGAAATATTCTATATCTTTTTAAAATAAAGAGACACATTTTCTGTCCTGTGAGCTTTATTATAGTGTTATTTGCAACTGATTTGAATTCACTGAAGTGAATGTTTTAATACATCGCTATTGATTAATTTACTGATTGTGTATAATTGAGAAAAGTAACTTTTTTTTTTTTTTTTTTTTTTTTTTTTTTTACTTTTCAGGGCTTTGCACAGTATTCTGTACTTTTTTATGGTTATTACAACAACCAGAGGACAATTGGGTGGCTCAAGTTCAGGATGCCTCTTTCATATTTCCTTGTTGGAGTTGGGTCTATTGGCTATAGCTTTATGATTGTCATTCGAACGTAAGTTCTCCTTGGCTCTGGACAAAAGTACATTCAGGAAGACAGGTCATTCTACTATTTATCCTGGAGTATTTTTTAAAAAAATGCACTAATCCAAAGGACAGGACAATGCAAGATCAAGTGCCAGGTCAAAGTTATGTAAGACACCTTCAACCTGTATTTATCTGTTCATCTTCACCAGAAGCTGTGTAACAGTGCTGTGAAAGTGGGAAAAAATCTTTACTGAAATAACGAAACATTTCTCTTCTGAAATTCAAAATTAAAAATGAATGGATAAAGTGAGGAAGAGATCTGTAAGCCCATCTTTTCATAATACTTGATATCCAGCAGACTTTCAGCTAAAATCCAAGAAATTTAGTAATTATTAATTAGTGGTTCTTTATGTGAGTTAAACACTTTCATGAAGGAAGAACACAAAAAAGAAGCATATGGAAAATAATTCTGCATGTAGCTCACAGTCCACAGTAAATGCTGCCAGGTAATATAATCTTTGATAGCTTTGGTTCAAGGAAGATGATCACCTAACACAGTAGTACAGTCAGCTCTAGCAGTGGTAGCAAAAAAGATAAGCTTGGAGTTCAAGATTCAAAGACACTTTTAAACATAGAGAAAAACAGCTGGTGTATTTACCTTGTTTTGTTCTGAAGCCAGTATTTTTCACTTGCATGAGCACTAGATTAATTCATGTTCTGCTTTCAAATTGAAAGGCCTCCTGCATAAGACAAGAAAAATTTGAGAAAAATTTGAGAAAAAAACCCCAAAGTCTTCAGTCACATATATGTATTTTTGGGGAGGAAACAAACTGGTACAATAAAACAGCAACTGATTTAGTTGAAAACTGTATTTTAAAATAGTTTTAATATTTAATGTAATAACAACTGCCAAGATTAGAAAAGTCTTAGACAATTTTATTTCAATGACTCTCACTCAGACAAAAAAAACCCAAACCTTCCAAAACAATGGAATATCCTTGAGAAAAAGATACATTGTATGTTCTAAGTTTCCGTCTGGCCATATGACACTAATGATGACCAGTGTTTAGGTAATCATATGGGAATTCTTGCAGTCTTTTGTTCTCTTCTATTTTTCCAGAAAGAAGCACAGTGAGCACAGAAATTAAAAGCAGTTTAACAGGAGGTTCTATTATTTTTCTGTTGTTGACTGAGAATTCAGAAAGTTCTGTGTGAAAGAGATTGTGAGGATTATAAGTAATATTATTTTATTTAGGGGAAATATTTTGAGGTAGGGCTCGTCTCTTCAGCTCTTGCAGTGTATAACATAAAATTGAAACATTTCTGATCTCAAAGAAATTATATTCTAACCACAAGGATCTTCATTATTTCATTAGAAACTCTTGAGAAGGAAATGTCTCAGTCTATGAACCAGAAGCAGGACAGATTTTTTCAAGAATCTTTTTTGATCTCTGACTCCTCTGGATATGAACAACCCTGGTATTGATTTTTGGCATCTCAGAAAGATTTTCAGTATTATTTACTTACTATTCTCATCCTAGATTTCAGAGCATGTCTTTTATTGGACTTTTAAAAATGTGTTACATAGAATGTATTAATATTAATAACAATTCTGTTGTATTATTGAGATTTAAAATAAGTGTTGACTTTTTGCTGACCAGAAATACTGAAGACTATGTGATTTGTACTTTATCAGCACACTCTTTCCTTGTGTTTAATGTCTTGAATTAGGTGACAAAGTATGCAAAACGATACCACAGTTATTACATGAATGAAACCCCTTTTAAACAGAGAACTTTGAAGACAAGATTAAGTTTAATCTGAAGAAATACTTCTCTGAAGAAATAATCTGATGTTTCTGGACACTGTAGTAAATATTTTTGTATGTGCATAGGAGATGATAGGGAACATAGCTGTATGAGTGCTATTCTATATGTTATAACCACATTTTATTCTGTCTTGTTTTAGAATATTTCTTATACTCTTTGTTATATTTCTTTTGTTTTATTTATGTATTTATTTTTTTTATTGTTATTTTAGAATCCTTTTCTTATTAGATTTTTTCTTCTTTTTCTATTTGTGAACTCTTTGATAAAGTCTATTACAGTTCAGGATGCCCTGCACCTTTCTATTTAAGAGATGTTCTCAATATTGCTTTTCTATTAAGCTTCTTATCCAGCAGGGTTTCTCTGAGAGGTTAATGAAGTAAATTCATTCTTTCTCATAAAAATGTGGATGGTGAGCTCACAAAGTGTCTAAATATGAAAATCTCCATCTTATACACTTGTTTCAGAAAAAAAGATTTAGTAAAGCATAATTGACATCAAGAATGATATAGAATTTTTTTTAGAAAAAAAGTTAGAAGTTAGGAACCATTTAAAAGTCATGCCCACAAAGCAGAACTACTGCCAACAAGGTCTGCCGGTGTCTTTGTGTCTTTGTAGAATGGCAAAGAATGCAAATGATGATGGTGGCGGGGATGACACCAGTTTTAATTTCAGCTGGAAAATGTTCACAAGCTGGGACTACCTGATTGGCAATCCTGAGACAGCAGATAATAAGTTTGCCTCCATCACAACAAGCTTTAAGGTAAAACGGAGTTTACTAAGGAGAGGGACCACAATTTGGCCTTCACACTGGTGGGAATCAGATGGAATTAAGGACAAGAGTTACATGTGCTGAGGTTCATACTCCAGCTGTCATCTTACACTCTTCTAGGTCTCTGTGTTTTGCCTTTAGATTTGTTTTCTTTTTAATCACGAAAGAAATAACGTTAACATCTTTTGTATCCTCTGTGCTGACAATCCCAGTTTTAGAAAACTGATTCTACTGTAAAAATAGTATTTTACTTTTTCTTATCTCTGATGTCTTCCAGTTTCTATGGTGTTTGTCTGAAAACCCTTTTTTGAAATGTTGCTCCCCTTTTGCCAACCTCACACTGTCAATTTCTCTTGTTGCAAAGAAAAGATATTATTAAGACAAAGTTATACAATAATCTGTATAGGGTTGTTTATCAGAAGAACTGGCCCCAGAATTTTGAGTTTATACTTGTTTTTCAGTAAGAAAATGCTTTTATTTTCAAATTAATTACAAAATATAGCCCAGTTTGCAAGGCAGTGTTCTTTCCAGTGTATAGGGTATGTTGGTTTTAAGAGTAAATCTGATTTCAAGAGTAATTTTGTAACAAATCTGGGGCAAGACCTAAGACTCAGGGCTGCGAAAACAGTGAAGGGGATATATTCTGTATGTTGAATGTTAAAGGATGTGTTTGTGCTCTCGGGTGGCTGGGACACACCAGTGCAGCAGGCAAAGGAAGATTTAACATTCGATGTACAGGGAATAGACGGGCCAAGAAGAGTTGTGAGGCAGTGAGGAAGATGCCAGGCTTGCAGTCACACTGGCAGGTGTGACACCACAGGAGCTGGAGCACGGAGCACTGCCTGCTCTGCTCAGTTTTATCTTTCCTGTCCTCAGTGGTGGAACAGCCACCACACCCCCTCAGCCTGCCCACTCCTCAGCTTCAGGCATAGCAGAGAACTGCCCTCAAGTGTAAGCCATACAGAGAAGATTCCAAAAAAGCAAATAGTGGAGAAACATGGGTTGAAAGCGCTGAATCTGTATCAGCTTCTCTGCCTGCCTCCTAAGAGCAGATGCTGAAAACTATTTGGGAAAGAACACAAATCAGTTGAGAAAAAGGCTTAATTTCACGAAATAAACCCATGAAACTTTACTGTAATCCTTGCAAACAAGCAAGGAACCTCAGAAAGAAAGAGTGAAGTCTTGGCTTGGGTGAGGCCGTGGAAGTTTTGTTTGAAAGCTGCTTCTGTCTCCAGTCATTTATGCGATAGACACATGCTGTAAAAGGAGCAGAGCTGCAAAAGGCAATTATTACAGTGCAGTTCAGCTTCCCCTCTGGACAGCTGATCTCTATACCAAAGTCAGAAGCTCTGACAAAACTTCTTTTCATGGAGACACTCCAGACCAAAAGCTTTTTCACCTGGCAAAAGTAAAAACAGGAGTTCATAGCTGACTTAGAGTCTTAATATTTATCAGTTATGATCAAGGGTAGATGTGGGGCAAACATTTTGTTCTGCAGTCTGAAGCTCTGCACGTTCCAATTTTTTTTTTGGATTCATACATCTCAACTATCTTAATTTTTTTCTGACTTTCAGAGTAAAATGCTTTCCTCATTTCTCACAGATGCACATTTTTAAAGCATGACATTTCCTTTTCTGACAGATAATCACACATTTATTTTGCTGTATCACTCAACCTCATATCACCTTGCAAGCTGAAAGAACATGCAGCTTTTTTTTGACACATGAGTACAAGTGTAACAAGACTCATTGGGGACACACTCAAAAAAGGCTGAGGAAATCCTGGGGAGCCAAAACTCCAGAATCTGCCAGGATCTGAACAAGATTTTATGAGATAATGTACATTCATCTCAAAACATGAAACCCAGATGTCCATTTGCATCTTTGTTATTTATTTAACTGATTTCTAACAATTGAGGAAGCACTTGACCATTAAAGTATTCATAATACTCTTTTCTTTCTAACAAGTGCAGGAAGCAATCGTGGAGGAGCAGGAGAGCCGAAAGGAAGAAAATATTCATTTGACTCGATTCCTAAGGGTTCTTGCTAACTTCTTAGCCCTATGCACACTTGCTGGAAGTGGCTACCTCATCTTTTTTGTTGTCAGAAGATCCCAGAAATTTGCCTTGGAAGGTCTGGAGAACTACGGGTGGTGGGAAAGAAATGAAGTTCGTGCTAGTGCATTTCTATAATAGATGTGGTTTGAAACTGTGTTCCTCTGCTTTGCATGTTGCCTTTCTTCCCTGGTAATTTATATTACCAGGTGGTAATTTAAATCTGAGTGTGGGTGGGTAATATTTAGCAAAAGAATTACTTATGTCTTTCTGATTCCTACTTCATCAAATTTCTTCTTTGCTTCTTTCAAGCATCACTTAGTATTTAGATTCCTTTGAGGCCTTTACATTTCCTCCTCTGTGCTCTTAGGATTGTTTTCCAGACACACTGTGGTTTCATGAGATTTCTTCATGGAACCCACTCTCTTCTTGCTTTTCTCCTGAGACTGACCCAAGCAGAGTGGTTGCTCTCTGGGCACAGAGGAAGTTATTTGGGACCTCAGTGGTGTAACTCTGATGCTGCAACAGGTTGAAACTGATGCCTTCTAGCTCCACTTGCCCTCTCCAAGAGTCCTGTGCAATATTTTTTGTGCCTAATCTGTGCCTAATGCTGCCCTCAAAAGCAGATGCAGCCTGCCTGACAGAGGTGTTTTGTTTGCTATGCGCACAGTATGCACCTGAAATCAGTGTGCTGTATGAAAACCTGGGAAGGTTTTACTTTCTTAGCAAAAGTGCTACTGTGCATGTTGTAAAACTAGTTTGTTACTTGAAACTCATCTTCTGAGCTGGAGTGTAAAATGCATACCTTATTTAAATAAGGCAAAAAGGTGGTAGCCTCATAAAGCTAATAATGGTGATGATGGAACAAGGAAAATAAATGCAGAATTTTCAATACCAAAGCCTGACTGGGAAAGTAACATTAAAATGTGAAATAATCCACCTCTGGAATCCAGAAAAATAGAGCTGTTGAGAGTGAATTAAGTTACTTGTTATCACATTTTAGTTTTATGGGAAAAGGAATGATTGTGTACAAAATATCTTGATTTAAGGCAGCACAAGCTCTGAGACAACAAAACTTGGTGGAATTCAGTTGTCTCTCAGTTTAAAGGTGTGGTAGAAGATTTGTACTAATAAGAACTGGGATACCAAAGGCTGTTTTATAAGTTTGTGTTATAATCTGGAAAGTAGGTAATATTTGTCTTTATGCTCATAATTTTACTTTTATATCTGTAATAAAAATGTGTTTCTAAGGTCTATGCTTCTATACTTTTAAGATCTGGAGCAGTGTGTCTCTAAAAGAGAGTGGGTAAAACAACACTGATGTTATTTAGCTAAAAAAAGATTCCTATTGACAGGTAATTAACATATTTGTGAGTACAAAAAATTGCCCTCCATTGGATATTAATATTTAGTTGCATAAATATATTTGGCTTCTGAATGAAATTCACACATTTTTCTTATTTTGGAGATGTTTGCATCATTAGTATATGAATTTAGGATTTGCTCAGAAAAAATTCCTAGCACCTAATATACAACTTAAAGAAAAGTGCAGCTTCTACCTACAAGGCAAGCAGCAATATTTAAAAATTGACATTATTCCTAAAAGTATTAAGCTGTTTTTGTAGAAAATTTCATTAGACTAGATTCATTAAGGGGATGAACATTGTTTACATGCAATTATATGATATCCATGGTAAATACATTTTTTGTCATCTCTTCCAGAAGTTCACAGCATAATAAAGAGCTGCTGATGACTTTGTGGAAAAAACTTTTTCTCTCTGACCCTACTTCTCTCTCTTAACGTTTAAATTTTTTGTCTCCCTCTCCATATCAGCAGTACCTAGTTCTGTCTGAACACAGTTCAGATACAATTGTCTAGTGTGTCATGGAGAGAAGGAGATTAGTGGGGATGGTGTGTGGATTTCATCAACTTGTGACAGACACTGAGAGTGGATTTTGGTTTTTATTAAATAAAAAATAAAAATAAAAGTAGTAATCAAAAAATATTTTTCACCCAGATCAATAAAATAATTTATTTCTAACATTTCACTGTAAACTTTTTTCCACCCTCTCCTCAGGTGAACACAGTTATGTCACTTTTAGGAATGTTCTGTCCAACTTTATTTGATGTAATCAGTTCTCTGGAAAACTACCACCCTCGAATAGCTCTAAGATGGCAGCTGGGAAGAATCTTTGCTCTTTTTCTTGGCAATCTCTACACTTTCATTATTGCCCTAATGGATGAAATCAACCTCAAGGCAAGATATTTACTTTCCTTCACTATGTTTAGCATGTATCTGGACAACACTGAGAACCTCCAGCCAGTCACAGACATACCAGAGAAAGACATTCTTTTTCTGTGCTGTAAATTACATCCATGCCTAAGCTAGCAATGGGAATTTTTGAATAGACAAAGGGTTGGTAACAGGCTCATGTTGATTTTTCCCTCTCAATTTATTTCTTTCCTTAGTTGGAAGAAGAAAAGATAGTAAAGTATAACATGACAATATGGGAAGCCAGTCTGTACAATGGTACGATTCCAGAGAATTCAACTGCTCCTCCAATACAGGTGGATCCTGCTGATGTCCCCAGAGGGCCATGCTGGGAAACAATGGTAGGACAGGTAATGCAGCTGCTTGGAGCTCATACTTGAAAATGGGTTATACAGTCTTGTACAGGATATGGTATCTAAATCCTCTTTATTTTGGCTAAAATAATTTCTCTTGAATGAAAGTTTTAAAAAAATTATTTTCTTTGAATCCTGTCTAACAGGAAATTCTTTCTTCTGTTAGTTGACAGAATTGAAAGCATCTCTTTTTTCCCTCTCCTTTCCTCTATCCTCTTGATTTATCTTCTTGATGTCATCTTTGCCTTCCTTGTCTACCCATTTTGGAAAAATGAAGGTGTTATCTTAAAAGGGACATGTATATAAGACAGAGTTTACAGCAGTATGCTTTTGAGAAGGCATCTCTGTCTTCAGCCAAACAAAATAGTGCAAAAGAACAATAAAAACTTACTGGAAAATCTGCACAGATATTTTATTTGATTCCTATTTTTTTTATTCTCATTTATTCTTATTGACCCACCATCATAAAATGTGGTTTCCAAATAATTTTCTAGCATACCCTTTCCGTCAATTTGATCCTACTACACTGCTGTTGATTTGTCCATGACAACAATTTTAATATTGAATCAATTTTGCTGTTCTTCCATCACCCTGACAATCTGTCATCCTGAAAGAATAAACCACCAGCAGGGAGCATATCGGCAGAAAAGTCGGCCCCTCTGTTCTCACTGATGCTAAATAAAATGCTGAGAATACCAAGAGCTCATAACTGAAATAATTTTACCCCTAATTTCATATCAGGGAAAGTAAGAGCTTTCTGGGCTGTTGGGGTAAGGCCTGTTATAGCAGGCTTTAGTGAA
This sequence comes from Parus major, assembly GCF_001522545.3. Classification (NCBI taxonomy): domain Eukaryota; kingdom Metazoa; phylum Chordata; class Aves; order Passeriformes; family Paridae; genus Parus; species Parus major. Next base: position 62,798,521 of record NC_031799.1, on the reverse strand, counting down.
ACATAAAAAGCTTAAAATAAAAGTAGAGCCATGACTATTTGCATTAGGATTTTCTTCCTTCCTCTCTATCCACTGGATATTGAAACTGCTTGAGAGAAGGCATTCACCATTGTTTGTTTGTTTTTTAATAGTCTTCTCAAATCAAAGGGATCAAAAGCAGTTTAAGGTATCATCACAGATTTCTGTTGTAGCAGTGATCTTGGTTAGAAGCCTTTCTCAGTTTAATCATGTTTAATCATACTCTGGAAGTTTCATCTGATAATATGAACACAAATTAGAACAAAGGATAGCTCTAGAAAATGAGGGGCAGTAGTTCTGGCACATTACAGACTCAGTGAACATAGAAAGGTTGAGTTTTGTCCATGCTGAAGCAGGATAAGCACAGTTACAGATCTAGTACAGTATTTAATTATTATTGTAACTATTAACTGCTTAAATATGTTCTTAAAAGAGAATATTGCTCTGACAGGAATTTGTGCGCCTGACAGTCTCTGACATGATGACAACATACATAACAATTCTAATTGGCGATTTTTTGAGAGCTGTCTTTGTTAGGTTTTTCAATTACTGCTGGTGCTGGGACTTGGAGTATGGATTTGTAAGTATCTTATTTTAAATGTCTTTGCTATCACTTCACAATTAAGTAACAATGTTCATTTTGCTTTCAAAGCTACAGAGTTAACTTTAGGTTAGATACAACAACTTCAAAATCCCTTGAAGTTAGTTTTTCTTGCATTTTGCTTATGCCTTAATATTTGTCTCCTTCTCTGGGCTTTGGTAACTTTAGGACTTCTTTAATTTATTTTATTTAGTAAGAGAAAATTTTATTTTTCTTGTGATAACACACATTTTTCGCACATTTACTATTTGACCATTTCACAGAATGCAATCTCATTGGTCGGGTAGGGTCTTCTAGCACAAAGTTCATGTGGAGAAAAATATGAAAAATCCTGTTCTAGAAATATTACTACATACATACACACACACACACACATATATATATATATACAAAATTGTTTTAGCTGATGTGAAGTTAGTAAGGCCCATAACATAAGCAGGCACAGAAGCCTTCACTTGGGAGCTGGGACTTCCAACTGACCTGATCCAGGTTAAATTTGCCAGCTACTTATGCTTTCAGGGATCTGATGCTGTTTTTCATCTTTTAAGTAGTAGTCATGGAATTGTTAAAACTTGTGAAGCTCCTGAAGTACTTACTGAGTACTTATTGCTTTTGCACTTACTGAGAAGTACAGAAAAGAGCTATGTGATTTAAGGCTATCAAGGGTACTCCTGCATAAGCAGCTATTGTAGCTGTTATTTTCACATTATTTTGTTAAAATTTTGTCTTCATACATGTAAAAATGTCTTGCATTGATAAGAACTGCATTTTGGGAAATCCCAGTTTTCTGGAGGAGATGAAAGTTTTCAGGTTTTCTGTTAAAAACATCTTGTTTCTGGTACAGCAATCTCATTGTTACTTGCTGACTCCCATGAAATTTCAACATTATTTCTAGGTTTTACATTCTGCCTCAAACAGGACTAATATAGGAGTGGAGACAAACACTACCAGTTAGTCAGATTGTGTTCAAACAGGTAATAACTGTTACAACACCAAAATCAAATGGAGGAGTTTGAATATAGCATGAGCTGAGAAACTAACAACAACACATCTGCTTGTAGGAGATCCTGAAACCAGTTTATAATTGACATTTTTATTTGGCAGTATATAGGAATGTCTGTAATGGTCTGGTAAATTATGGCCCCCAGGTCCAGTAAACTTTCTGAAACAAAAGCTGGAAGTTGAAACTGGAAATCACTGACTTTCTGGAAACAGCTCAGCTGAAAACCTTCCTTAGGACGTAGCTATACCTATGCCTCTGTGGTTAGTGGACATGAATATATATCCATTAATTTTCAGCCTTTTGCTACAAGAAAAATATTTTTTGATGATCATAGTAGGGAAGAATTCCAGAGATTAGCTTGCATGTTGTGTGGGAAGACTCTTTTTTAAATTTGTTTAATAATTGTATTTCTGATTTTTTTAATCTGTCATTGCTAGCACCAATGTTAAAAAAGCAGTCATGCATCATTTGATTCTGTGTGATCTTATTAATATTTTAATATTCTAGCGTATACAGATCTCTTTAACCAACTATTTTTCAAGTGTAATAGTAGTAATCTATTTAATTTTCCCCTTATGCAAGCAGATTCATGTGACATTAAATATATAAATTCACTGAAACATATATATATATGCATGTATGTATAAATATATGTGTACATATATGTGTGTGTGTGTGTGTTTGTGTGTGTTATGTATGTGCATAAACTTACACGGAAAGAGTGCAGGAACTAGAAATATTCCAAAAGCACAGCATGGTACAAAAATTGTGGCTTTAATTGAAGATTTCAGTAGAATGACTTTGTCTTGTTTGGGCCATAAGGGAATTGTTATTTTTGCATCTCATTTTCCTCTTGCCCTCATCGATATAATTATTACCTGGAAGATATGCATTATTCATGGTTTTTTTTGTCCATCATTATGGCAAATCATGCAAGACACCAGGTATAGTGTAAAAATATATAAATAATATTTATAAATGTACAAATAATATGTTTGAAACAGATATTCAGGTATAAACTAAAAGTTTAAAGCCACCAATTTCTTAGCAGAAAGTTTTGATCTGCTGCATATGAACACAAATTAGCATGTGCTGCCTTTCAGCTGTTGCTTAAATTCAGTGTATTCAATGTTTATAAATGGAAATGTTCATAAATGAGAAACTAGCAATTAAGGTAAAAGAAGAGATGGGCAAGTGATTAAAGATTTGAAAAAACAGAAAGAAGGGTCAAATTATTAGTTCAGAAATAAATGGCTAAACAATTTTTGTGGTATTTATGCATCTACACTGGAAATAAAAGTGTATGATAGAGGGCTTTCTTCAGCAAACAAAGACTTAATGAGACCCATGGCATTCTTAAAGTTCTGAATCTTAAAGGAAAAATTAGAATCAAGCACTCAAATTAGAAATAAGATCTTCATATTAAACAAAGAAAATGATTGGCAACCTCTATCAAGGTTGAAAGGAAAACTTCAAAATTGAGATAGCTAAAATATGAAAAAAAAGAGAAAAATAATGCCAGAGTTCAATTGTGTATTTGTCAACTAAATCACATTCATCACATTAAATTTTACTGCTGGTGCTGGGCTGGAGAACACAATGTTTTGACATCATTAGCCATTCAAATAGAAATTTTCTGTATTGTTGCTTTTAAATTTCCCAGTACCCAGAATGATTTGTAATTCTCCACTAGTTTTCATCTACTCTAACTCATCTTAAAACTCTTTGTGCAAACCTAATGAAAACATCCATATCATTTCTTTCAGCCATCATATTCTGAGTTTGATATAAGTGGAAATGTGCTGGGACTGATCTTTAACCAAGGCATGATCTGGTAGGTGGGGAAAAGCAAGTTGTATGTGCAGGATGGTGGGATTTGTCTGCATCTGTGAAGGACTTTTCTGAAATCCTGATCATGTCCCAGTTCTTTAAGTTGATGGAAGTATATGCACTATATACCAAACTGGTACACTGCAATCAGTTGGAGCAATTCAAAACTAATTATGGGCTGGGGTTATTGGAACACATACATCAGGGTTTTGCACTGAGTTTGTAAAACCAACCAGTAAAAATCTGCATATGTTTATGCTGACTGCTTGCTGTAGTGCTTTGCTTTGAAATTTAGCCTTTCAGCATACTTTACTGTTCTTTTCCCATGTTCCTGAAAAAAAGACTTTAAAGCAAATGTATCAATCCTTATCTGTGCAATGAAATGAATGTGTAAACAATACTACGGTTGCAGCATTAGTCCTCAGATGTAGAGGAGAAAAGGTTTTCATTCCATTTTTGGACATTACATGGCTGGTAAAGAACACCAGCATGTAGAGTCTTCATGCAAGATGCTCAGTCTTCCTCAGGAACTGCTCTCTACAAGCACTGTTGACTTCTCAGTTCTTGCTAAGGCCTAATTTTTACATTTAATATGACTTGGCTGAGCAGGATTTTTGTGTGCTAAAACTGTCACTTCTGTAAAGCCTTCTATCTTTTTATTTAAGATACACAAAAAGAGGAAGGAGCTAAACTAATATACTAAAGCCTGTCATTTTTCTGTGCTCAGAAGGTCTTTCCAACCCTAATGTAAATATATTTCCTCTTTCTAAATAGAATGTCTGAGGCACTCAGGGGCAAAGCAGCTTAGCTTGATCGCTTTGTCACCTGACCACAAGGGCAAGGATTAAGGAGAAGCAGCTTCCTGATTTCTTGTATTCTGTACCATTTGGCCAGGAAAATGAATTTAGCTGCTCTTCAGTCAGCATGACACAAGAAACAAGGTGTGATAAAAATAAAAACTTGCCAACTATTTGGGTGTCATGACAATGTAACCATATATAATAAGGAAAAAACTAAATATAACAGAATCAATAAACAGATTGTTGGAATGAAGCCCTAAATTACCCTGGCAACTGCAGTTAAAATAAATGTCACTGAAGCAAAAATATTCTTCCTAAAACATGTGTTATAATATCAGTAAAAAATAATAAATTATGAATGAAATTATTTTATTTATACCTAGCTGTAGGAATTGGTAGTAACTACTTTTATGGTTATCATATTCCACACAACACAAGCAAGATGCTACCTGGAAAAATTAAAAGTGAATTACTTTTCACCAAGTCATCATTTAATATGCAGAGAAAGAGGAATTTGAAACATAAAGTTCGTACAGATAGTTCTCTTCATACACCTTCAATGTTTTTCAAAAAAGAGTTAAAAAAACCCATAAAGTTTGCTACATTGATTTCTGAGTGCACAGTGTGCAAAATACATTGATGCAGGGAATGTGTGGCATTCCTGGAAAGACAGAAGTCCTATAATATAGTGGTTATTTTTTTTATTTGCTTCACTTCTAGGATGGGATCATTTTATGCTCCATGTCTCCCAGCAATCAACGTGTTTCGTCTCCACACGTCGATGTACCTGCAATGCTGGGCAGTGATGTGCTGCAATGTCCCCCAAGAACGGGTCTTCAAGGCTTCCAGATCCAATAACTTCTACATGGCCATGCTGCTTTTCATCCTCTTTCTCTCCACACTGCCTGCTGTGTACACCATTGTTTCCATCCCACCATCTTTTGACTGTGGTCCTTTCAGGTTCTCTGCATTTTACCTCCATCTTTTGCAATTGTTGTAATGATCTACTTCTGCACATCACAGTGAATTATGCAGTAATGAAAAAGTGCCTCTATAACTAGCACCAGATATGCTGAGTGTCTAATTGTGATGTATTTCTCATTGTGGATAATTCCCAAAGCTGGAATCCTGGAGAAGTGGCTGATTCTTTAGAAAGTTTTATCTGAGATGTAGAATAGAAAATCTTTTCTTTTTGTCTAATTCAATAGAAAAAAATTATCATTACAGCTGCACTAAAGAAAAATGATTCTTAAGGAGTAGAGCAGTGACCTGTTGTGCTTTTAAGAGATTGCTTTTAGGAAATGTCTATATGGCCTGTAGGAAGGGCAGATCAGAATGTGTGAGGGTGTGATAAATATAGTGTGGCTCAGTCTTTGAATGCCATGACTCTCTCCAGTTCACAGAATTTCATATCTCTGTACTACCACTGTGAATCTGAATTTGTGTCTGAAGTCTTCAAGGCCTCCATAGTCATTGATCTTTTCTAAACACCTAGGCCTGCCTTGCAAACACGTCTTGCACTAAAGGTAGTTTAGACTTTGTCACACTTTCTCTTTTTGTGTGCAGTACCTGGAAAGTCTAGGATCATTTTTATCATCTTTACTCGCCAGGTAACATGAGATACAAATATATGACTTTTATCACATAAAAACAGACAAGAAATTAAAAATTTTAAAAGTCCCTAGCCCTTGTTATTGAACAAAAATATTAGCCATGCAAGAGTAGGAGAATGGTAGAAGAGACATTCTGTTTGCATTGAAGGGTTTAAATAATACATTACTCTTGTGAGTAAAAAACTACATCTGTATGATCCCCAGTGCAGTTTCTAAAGAAGCAAAAGTGCTAAAAATTTGAATGAAGGCTAAAGGCAAAATGTCAGGGATTGTCATCACGATAGTCATAGGTAGACTTCCTTCATAGTAGGAAGTCATAGGTAGAATAAAAGGAAGACTCACATGACATGACAAAAATTCTGATGAGACAGAAAATTGCTTGAATTTACAGAAGAATTTGCATCAAAACAGGAGATATAAATTAAGATTTTTCTTTTTTTTTTGAATCCTAGCAAAAACATATTGAGGGAAATACTTGAGGTCAGATCTGAGTGGCAGCAGTTATTAAATTGGGTATTAACTAAATGGTGAGATTACTCTTCAAAATGAGAAAGATGATGCTTCCCACTTTTTCTCTGTCATGTGCAGAGATATGTTGTTCTTCATCAAAAAGTGAAACCTTCAATGTAACTTCCAACAGGGAGCACTTCAGACTGATGAAAGTACATTCAGCCTCAGTATAGGTAACATTTGAATATGGATGCTACATTTGAGCAGCCAGTGAATAAATACTGGTAGAGTATGCCTATACATTTGAAAAACATAACATTTTCCTCTTGGTAACTCAGTGTCCTGTCCTTTTTGAAACTCATGAATCTTTTGGGGTTTCATTTTTTTGTTTGTTTTTTTTCCCCCCCTTTATTCTTATGTTTGTTTAATTTTAGTTCATTCATTAAAGCAACATACACAATTCACCAGAGACCTGCGAGGAGTAGGGAAGACAGGACAGAATTATCAATATTGCAGTATCCAATGTGCACTTTGTGCACACTGGAGAGAATGAGGAAAGCAGAGGTTGGAATTTTTCATTTATTGTGAGTGGGTAGGACAACTAGAAAGAAAGAACAATTCTGAAGAATTCTGCCTCCAAAATTTTTGTATTACTTGAAAGGGTGTAAACATTGACAATGAGTTAAGAAAAAGACCCATTTGTAAGAAATCCTTTACCACAACTGAAAAGCAGTGACAGGAAATGTCAATGACTGGACAGTCAGGTGGCAATTTGGTGACAATTCCTACAACTAATTAAAACTACTAATTAGAATTGATACACAGAGACCCATTTTTCCGGTCTTGTCCAAGTTAAAAATGACAAACTTCTGGGCCATGAGGCACAGAAGGCAAAATAAACAGAAAGGGTTTTTTAAAACATCTATTGATACACTTCTGATGGAAAATAGTCTAGGAAGAAAATAACTTTCTATGTAAGTTGGAGCAATGACATATGGAGGTGACTAGATTGCTGCAACAACAAAAATATCCTGAAACAGAGCCAGTGACTTGTGTAGCGTTGGTACACACCAAAGAGGAGAATGGGGCTTAACAAAAAACAATTGCAAGTGGACCATTTTTTTCTTGTCAAACATAAAAAAACAGGATTGGATTTTCCTGCCATGTCTTCATAGATCACAAATAATGTTTCATTTGTTGGTCGATGATATGGAGTTCACAGCTCATACACTGATTCACTGAGGAGTAATTTAGGCGGTAACCTGGCAAATTCTATTAGCATACAATGAGAATTTTGGTGTTTGTTTCCCTCCTTGGAATACATAAATATTACTTTAGACAATATCCCCTTCAGTGTACAGTTTTAATGTTAACATACCATATATTGTCCTTTTTCCAGGTTTGATATGATGTGATTAGCTTATATATTCATAATATTTGTATGTGATATATTGTCAACTTTTCTGTTTAATAGTGGGAAGACTAGAATGTTTGAAGTCATATCGGAAACTCTGGAGCACGACTTTCCTTCCTGGTTTGGGAAGGTATTTGGTTATGCCTCTAACCCTGGACTTATCCTACCCTTTATATTGCTGATGGTGTACGTATAAAATATTAACTCAATGCTTGATGTATCTAAGATCTGCTAAGTTTCTTTCACTCTGAGTCATCACTGAATATCTGAGAAAGGTAGTGCTGGTTGTCCAGTGATGAGTGACTTGAACAATTAATGAGTCTTTGAGCATACTTAATGTGCATGTGCAGAAAGGTTGATATCTTTTTGCTCAATGGCTTTCTTTAGGGTTTAGTTATACTTTTAAGAAATGTTTCTGCCATGAAAGATAGAAAACTATTAGGATACAAAAGGCCCATAGGGAATCTGTAATGCTATGACATTGATCAGCTTGTCCAGTATGCAGAACAACACATCATAAATCCTTAGCATGTTCGATAGAAACATGAACACCATGGAGCAGAGTTAACCTCAGTAACTTTCAGTGAATCAGATATTCAGTGCCTTTAATTGGTAAAGACTGTACTTTATATTATTGGGACAGAAGTGTGAGACATGGTTTTGGAGACTTTGTGAAACAAGGCTAGTAGAGGCTTTTGTGAGTGGCTCAGTAACTGGTAAAGAAAAATGACCCTGGAATATTTGCTCTTAGAGATTGTATTGAGTCCTGTTTTATCAATGAATTTTAACCTGCTTGATTAGGTTATTATACTGGGTTATTTAGCATACTGCTGAACTAAAAGTTAACTCTAAACAGAGGTAAGCTGGGATTTGATTTTGCATTGCAGAACTGCAAATAAATAGGGAAGATTATAGAACACAACAGAAATTATGAAAGGATTTTATATGAGCAATATGAAATATTGAGATGAAATTTTGCCGAGGTTGACTTAATGCCATAATCTATTTTAACCTGTAGTTATAAAGGGCAGAAGGACACCAGAAATAAATAGAAGAAAAAAAAAGGAGGAAAAATACAAGGCAAAACCAAGAAAAGCAGAGGAAACAGTACATGCTGATTAATTATTTGCTGCTTATGTCAACTAAAGACTTCATAGCAGATTTTTTCTTATTAAATCAGGATAGTGAAAATTATTAATTTTATAGAGTTGTCACAATAGTATTCTATACACTAAAAAAAGGAAATTTTCTTATGTTTTTTCTTAATAGAAGAAGGAAGTGATAATTTTTTAAAAAAGGAATATTATTTTGGTTGTTTTCTTGACAGTATTTCAGCTTGCTTACTATATTTATTTGAAAGCTTTCATTAATATGATTTATTAATTTTTAAGGTATGTCATGCAACTTTTATTCTATAGAAGTCACTTAACAGTTAAGCACTACTTAATGAAACATCTTTCTTAAATATTATAAGGCTGAATGTAGAATATTAATAGAGAAAACAATTTCTTTCATTTTTCTCCCCCAACATAAAAGTGCCTTCTTCATAACGTAAGGAAGCACTTTGTTCATTGTCAAAATATTAGTACTGACTAAGCACATTAAATGAGAAAAAGATACAGGCCTTATATTATCACAACTGTAATGGCTGCTAAAGGAATGTTCTGATTATTTATATTTAAATAATTGTCTAACAAGAAAATATTATTTTTTTAAATTTAGCCTGAGCATTTATTATCTCAACGCGACATCCAAATCCTACAAGGAAGCAAACTTGGAACTTAAAAAGAAGTTACAAAGTGTAAGAATAGAGAATTATTGATTTTTTTTGCATTTTACTAAATATTACAGAGACTGTTTGGATGACTGAAAGATGCCTTCTCTTTCCCTATAATTAGCAAGCAGAAGAAAATAAAAGAAGAAATAAACAAAAGGCACAAAAATCAAATGAACAAGAGGAAAACCCATTTGAGACAGAACCACCGCCAGCAAAGCCTAAAGGAGACAAGCAAGATGAATCCACTCCAAACAAAGGTAAGAATTGGTTTGAATGTCTCATGATGAGGAATTCATGTATGTGTGATCCTAGTCTTCCTCACTGACTTGGCTTGTTCCACTGCTATAATGTCCTGAAACATCTTCACAATACTGAATCACAACTACTAAGTTCACCTTTCTTTCTTTTGCTTGTTTGAGAAATATTGCAACATTATTCCACACCTGGCAGCACCAAAGTAAAAAGCTGAACTATAATGAACTGAAAGTCACAGTCCTGCTGAAAAAATGCAATTAAAACCTGATCTGAGTGTTAATAATCCCTCTTATCTATCACTCAGCAGTCAAAGTCTAAATCTTTTACCCTTCTGTTGCTTTTTATTGACCCAGAACTAAGTAGGAAAGTATTTGTCACCTGCGCTGGGTTCACCTAGGGAAGGTGTAGTGGGAACACAGTAAGCAACTCTTATCAGAAAGCCAGGCTGGGGGAGGTGGATGTCAGTCTGTCCTAAGGGATTTTGCTGGCTGTTTACTTTCCCTCATCATGCACGCATGCCCTACAGCCACTAAAAGCCTAGGAGGGAAACCCAGGTGACAGATGATTGTCTTTGCTAGAGCCATGTAATTGCTGCCTTCATCATCATTGATAGAAGATATCTAAGTGCAACTTGAGAAATTTCCCATCTGCCCTTATGGGAGCCTTGCAGGAAAAAATGGATGGAAAATACAGCATAAAGGTCATGAAGATGCATTACCCAGGTCTGAGCAGGGGAGGCCCAGACTTTCTACTCTGAACTCTAGGATAGTCAGGCAACTGCTGGATTTCCCTGTCAGGGAGCTTTGGAATTTCATGATCATTTGTTAATTCTGTCCTCCAAACACATTTCAGATAACAAGAAAGGACAGGATGGCAATGGATCAAAGAAAGAGCAGCCACAAGAAGCCAGCTCCTCTCAGACGCTCCAGCATCCTGGCCCTGTCCTGAATGGCCACTATCCTCCACAGAGCCGAGGAGGAAACTTTCCTCCACCATCCATAGCTGTCACAAGGCCACCAGGGCCCAGGAGGCCTGGGATACCAGGCTATCCACCTGGAAATCCATGCCTCCCAGGGATGCATCCAGGAATGCCCAGGGGCCCTCCCATGTACAGATAAGGAGCCTTAAGAATAGTATAACGTGACACTGAAGGACGTTGTCCTAAACCAAAACACACTCCTGTAAGAGCAGAACCTCCCAATGTTTGCTGTAAATCTTCACTTGCATGGAATTAACCCATGTTACTTTTGACTGACATGTTACCCATGTCAGTTTTCTGCAGCGTGGGAGCTTCAGAAGGAAACACGGCATATGTCTTCTTGCGTTTGTAGGCTTTGTGAAAATGTCTTGTCTGTATCAATAAATTGCTAAAATTGCATATTTTTATTGGGGATACTTATTAGAAGAGCGGAAAACAATTTGTACTCAGTTGACTTTCCTTAAAAGCTTGAAATTTTGTCCCTAATACCTTTTCCTTATAATAATATTTCACTGAAAACACAGCTGTGTATAAAGTTTATGAGAATCAGTAAAACTCTGCATATGTCTGGTCCTCTGCAGGTCAGATGTGCTTAGCCAAAGATTTCAGATTGTACATGAGACAGCCAGGACCAAAATTAGGGAAAGCTGCACCATTCCATCTAAAGTCTCTGTAAAAGTGTTAAAAAGGAAAAAAGAAGCAGTAGTTTACCTGTAACAATGAAGAAAATTTAACTCCTATTGCACTACCACTTTCAGCTAGTAATAGTTTTATCACATTCTTAAAGGCTAGAAAGAAATTTAAAACATCAGAATGATAAAAAATATCTCCTGTGCAGGAACACATTATTTGGGGAATAGAGGTAAGACAATTATTGATTAATTTCTCCTAAATGCCCTAGCAGTATGGATACACTTAACATTGGGTAAGAATATGCACAATCTTCTCTGTGAGTTTAAGACTGGATACTTGTATTAATCTCTGTGTAGTCCAAGGTGTAACAGCTTATATTTTTGACAGGTTGTGTGGAAACACAGGATAGATATAAACCCAGGGGGAAGTTAATGTTACCTAATCCAATAAAACAGGTTGTTTTTTTTTGTTCTGATCTTATTTCCTTTTTCATAATATTGGTCTTAATAATTATTTTAAGGCTCACAAGCTTAATATCAACAAAATTAAACAACTTACTCACTTCCAAAAAAATAAAAGTAATTCCATTGAGGGCCTTCTGTATAACAGAGATTAATTTTGTATACTAGAAAATCATAACCATATACTAGTAAAAAAACTTATCTGTGACATCACAAAACAACCTCCACCTAATTAAATTTTGGATCTTATTAAAAAGCTCACAAACCCCCCCAGCATAGTCTATGTATCCCCATAAACCACATCTAGTGCTCCAGATACAACTTTCAGCTCAAGCAGTCTTTAAATCAATTGCCAGAGCTGGAAGGATTAACCAAAGGAAAATTCATTTTATACTTGACTTGACTGTTGTACTGTTTCCAGGAGCATCCACAAGCCTTATCTCCAAGTGGGGTGCTGTGAGTGTTATATTTTAAATTAGAAAACGTACAGATAAGTGCAGCGCAAGTTGTTTCATCTTTCTCTCTCATCTATGAACGTCAGACTCATGGAAAAAGTATGGTGATTACAACTATTTATTAATTAGTAAATTTTCAACAGGATTAATTTTTAAGCTGCATGTGTCTCTAGTCCAGAAACAAAAGATTGTCAGTTGTCTTACTGAAGCTAAGCATGGGACCCAGTATGGTAATGTTTTCATACTTTCAGCAAAAAAAATATTTCCTGCATGCTGGGCTTGTAGGAAAATATTGGTTTACACAGAGATTTTAGTTCATTGTTTGTTAGCATTTCATAATAAGAAAATTCTGGATATTCCTCAGAAAATAGATGATTTTTTAATAGGAAAGGTGAAGAAGCTGAAATATAAAGATATTTTATATCTTGGTGATTTTTTCAAGAAGTGTTGGAGTAAATTAGAGCTGTAAAGTACTTTTGATGCAGTTTAGTTCCCTAAAATGTAGAGCAATGTTTATATCACGTATACAGACCTTAATAAGGAGTCCTTGTTCTGTCAGGAGTGAAAATTTTCTGTTAATGTTAAAGACTCTCATTGTTAATGGGTTCAGTGGGATTTATTCAGTGGGATTGCTTTACATTGTGAACGGAAGAGAGACAGAGCAAAGCAAAATCCACCAGCTGAAATTGTCCTGGGGAGCTTTCTGTTATGTCTGTACACTGTTCTGATTCTCAGCAATCAGTGTGTTCTCATAAAATACAGGTATATGCAGAGATAAGCATGTAATACCCAATATGAATAACAATAGCAAATCTAGATGTTTTTCATCAGGATGATGTGAATGAAAATGAGATATTTATTTTTATTCTTTGGTACTTACAAGTAGAGGTATTTCATCTCTCTATTTTGTGACTCTTTGATTTCAGTACAGCATGGAAATATTGCTAATGTTAGGATGCAAAAACACTACCGGTGTCATATTTGGATGTAAACATCCTCTGTGAAGTATTTGCTTGTACTTACATTATTAGAAGGTTTTAGATTAGTGTAAAAAGCTGAAATATATTTGGAATTAATAATTCAAGGAAGAAATAAATATAATCTCCATAGGTGTTTGGGGAACAGCTGAATGTAATGATTTGCACTAAAAAGGTTGGACTATTTTATTCTGTTTAGTATGAAAATTTAAAGAAGGTATCTAGTATATGACATCACAATATTTTGCTTTCTTTTGAGATGTAATATCTCATTTGCAGTGCATACTCATAGAAAGTTATGAATCACATCTGTAGGAGTCTTAGAAAAATAATAAAAATAGCATTACACACTTTGAGGCTTGTTTTGGTCATTGAATTTTTGTTGAAATGTTTTGTGCATTTTTACATAATAGTCTCTGCTCTTAATGTTACAGGTATGTAAATTTTCAAAAATATTGGTGATTTAGCTTGGAAATTGCAAAACAAAAGAGAATTTCCAGTACCTGTGGTTGATTTTCCACTTTGATCCATTCTTATATGTGTACATTGGTATTATACAATACAACGAATGATATGTTCAGTAAATAATGATCATCACTTACCATTTGACTCCTTTCTCTGTGCCCTTGCCAACTCTTCACAGTTGTGGAGAGTTTTTAATATTTCACATTCTTAATCCATTGTGAAAAACTTAATAAAAAATAGATCAAGAACATTTTTTTCATCTCTTTCTTAGAAATAGATAAGAAAAAAATCCATTATGTAATTTGATGCAAATAATAGCTATAACCAGTTGTCTCAAATACTGCATCTGTTATAACAGTTGTATTGGAAATATTTAATTTCCATAATTCTTGGAGCCAATAGTTTCCAATTAATAGCAATTTTAGCCATCAAAACTCCATTTTAAAATATTGAACTTTCTGACTACAAAACATTACACAGTTATCTCAAGTGATCGATCTGCAAGCTAAAATTTATTTTATTAAATGAGCTATCCAAAAGAGAGAGAAGTGGCTAGCAGAAGACTGGGACAATTAGGTTGCATCACTGATAGGGAATGAGTCTTGGGTTTTTACACATAAATAAATAAAAATAATTTTTTTAAGACCTGGAAAAATTAGTAGAAGAAAGATAAAAAGGTGATATGCAATAATAATTACAGGAAACAAAATCTTCTAAAATAATTTGATAAGTTCCCAAAGCATGAAGGCCAGTTTTTGAGCAAAATACCAATAACCTCTGGAAAGATGATATCAATCTAAACCATAACTTATATAAAGAAACGATCTGATCCTGGTGTGAAAATAGGTAGCAAAATTTCATTGTAATTAACATGGGATTAAATAGATGCAAGTAAATGTGATATTCCAAACCCTTTTTTTATTATATCACCTAAGAAGTGCTCTGTAGATAGAGCCATGGGTTCAGATATTTGGGACTAAAGATAATTTTAGAAAGTCTGCAAACTCCCTTGTTTAAAGGATTTAAAACACTAAGGGTATTTTTCCCAAAAGCTGGCAAGCCTGGTAAGCTGGTTGTTATGATCTGACCAATGAGAGATGCCTTTCTCAATTAAAAAGCAAATGAGACCATATGTTGAAATATCACAAGATCTCAGAATCACAGAATAAGCTGAGAATATGGACTTTATTGAGCACTAAATGCAAGGTACAGACATAAAAATTTATAGAAGAGAGGTGGTCAGGGTGGAAATGGGGGGAGAGAGAGAAAGACAGAGAGATCAAGCTGAAGATAGTCACCACCCATAGATCCAGGGGCATCCCACCAGCTCTTCTTCACCCTGGGCATCTCAGTGGTGGGGATCCAAGAATTGTTCTTCAAGGGAACCTTTATACATTCCAAGTTTTGGGTATCTGTGGGGTAGTAGCAGATGCTGCTCTTGTAACTTGGTGTGGTATGTGTATGAGCAGTTGCTTTCTATCCCACAGTTTGCCACACTGGGAATTTTTGTCCAGATATGTTAGCCATAATGTGATAATTAGATCTCACCTCCCCAGGCCTGGAATTAGTACCTTCCTGTCATAATTTTTTTATCTCAAGTTCCTGTTGTGGTGGTCTATCTTATGGCACACTCCTTCTGTGGATTTGACAGTGTTTTGAGACATGCAAAACATGTTTTTAAAGTCCTTAATGTGTAAATAACTAGCACTGAAAGACTCTAAAATCTCTTATACCCTTTTAAAGGCATGTTCTTGTTGCCAGTGCATTGCACCATTCTGGCACCTTGTGATGTCTCTGATGACCACACACAACAATGATGCTGAAGCTGTGATAAATCAGCTGTGTTCCAGCTGCAACTAGAATAAAAGTAGAGAAATGTTTGCTTCTTGTGTTTTTTTAACAAGCAGTTTCTTACTGTCAATATATCAGCCTCAATCCTGCCACATAAAGCAGACTGACAGTTCTGTCAGTGTCACTGCTGCTCTTGTGTGCTTCACGCAGATGGGCATTCTCTGTAAACTGTGCTCTCTAACATTATCTGCCAAAATCTGGCACTTGGTGTTTCCTATCCTCAAATGAACTTTGCTTCACAGTGGAAAGCCAATATTCTGTCGTTTCCAGAAACAGAGGGAAGTGCCACCACATGCATTGGAATTGAGATCCTCTGGGGCACGATGACAATTTACTATAAATAACAGAGAATTTTAGTGCCTGTGTAATATGATGCTGCTCTCATCATCAGACAAGACCAGGAATATCTATCTATCTATCTATCTATCTATCTATCTATCTATCTATCTATCTATCTATCTATCTATCTATCTAATCTATCTATCTATCAACAGCTGATGTCCTAGTTCCCAAGGTATGTTCTGTGTAAAAATCTGCTCTCCTCTTCGTCAGTATTGCCTCCTAGATCAAAAAAATGAAAAAACTGTGATTAAGGCACATTGTCCAGGCAATTGTCCTGTTGCCTGGAATCACAAGATAAATTTTCCAAACAATGTTAAAATAGTAATATAATGAGCAGTTCTTTAATGGAAGCCTTCAGGTGCACAAATACAGCTGTTTGTGCATGCATGGTATTGGATTTCCTTGAGCTTTTAATGTGTTTAATTAATTAGCATAACTAGCAGGTACATCCAATAGAAGACAGATTGTTCTGGTAACCCACCCTTGGACCTGCCCTATTGGAGGGACTCCAAGGGGTTTCACACCCCATATTTTGACATGTCTTCTAAGTGCTACTGCAAGACAATGGGAATCCTGGTCAACAGCCTGTGTACCCTAATCTTCTAAATAATGCCTGAAATCAAGGAGGACTTAAATCTCTGGGCCATCTCCTGAAGATTCCTTCAGCAGAGATACAAACCTGTCACTGTCAGTATAGAGCTGTCTCTAGCCTTGGCTTGGTCTCTGGTTTGCTTTCCCTTTGAATCAGGCTTTTAGTAACATTTCCATGGAAGCAAGATCATTGAAGAGCAGACACTGATAAGAGGGAAGTGATTTTCTTTCCCTTTTCTGTGCAGCATTGTGGTGGTGGCTGTAGTTTAATTTCCCTGGTGACAAGCTGGTCCAGCTATGTCTCATGTCCCAATCTGACATTGCAGAAGCAGGATCTGTTTTTTTCCTGAGCTGCCATCCTCTCTTGCATGAGAGGCTTGTTGTCCTTTTCCAGACCTGCTGCTGCTGCTCCTTTATGCCCCATATCTGGGACAGAAAAGGCACAGCATATCTGCCTGTCTTCTCAGTTAATGAAACATATCCATGCTCTTTCTGTGAAACTGGCAATCCTGTGTGTTAGGAATGCATATTACACTAGAGACTCTGTGCTGGGATGGGCATGCCATGGCTGAGGCAGGAGGAGAGGCTCTGTGTTTAACCAGTGCTGTTGAAAGCACAGACCAGCCAGGCAGTCTTTTTCTGGCTCTAGGACTTCTTCTTTTACACATGGGCTCCATAATTTACTTCCTACTCTGATGTACAGATGAGAGAAGTCCCACCACTCTTGCTTTTGCTCTTAATTAAGTCAGAGGCTAAAATTTTATTTGCTTACTTAATGTATGGGTCTATCTCATTGTCCTAAAATCAGTTACATATGCAATTTTGCAGAATACCACTAGGATGTCAAAAGTTATACATATGGTTATTTAGTGATTGTTAGATATTAGATGATTAGACAATTAGGTATTTAGCCTGAGTCAACCCAGTTTGGCTATGCTTACTTTTAAAGATTATAAGGTATCCTGACAGGATTCTAACATTTTCTAAAAGACACTCATTAACTCTTTAGATCCCACCTTTACCTTGTCTCTTTATTTGAAGGTGTCTCTCACCCCAATTAAATTTGGTTGGCAAATGCATTCTGTATTTTTGTATTCCAGAGTGTTTGAACTAGGAAATAGTTTGTCTCAGTAGTTCACCAGTTTTAACTGAAGAAGGACAAATTTGTCACATTTTTCTTGTTAGTGTATGAACTTGACAAAGTTGTCCCTCAATTCTTCCTTGTCTTTCTCTCTCTCCTGAAGTCTTGCTCTTTGCCTTTCTTACTTGCTAACTGTGGACATCACTTTTAGTTTAGTTTCTACCCTATTCACTCTATCACTTAAAAATAGAGGTAAAAAGATGATAGTATGGTATTTACATTCATTGACTGCAGAAGAATGCCTGATGTCCTCACTTTATTAACAGCTGAATTTAATTTAAATTTAACTTATTAAAAAAACCCAAACATATTACCTTCATCTGCCTACCCACTTCTTTATTTCCAACATTTAACACTATAAAATTTTCTGACTACATCATGTCCTGAACTACATGTGAACATTTTGAGGCAGCTTAGGTTTTTTATCTGTTTGTGAGGCTCCCACTGCAAAACTGCTCCAAATCTTACAAGGACCTACTAATAAATGAGCATCTAGATGTGTGTGTAACTGAACATTAGTTTCACATTGATACGGGCCATCAGATAGGCATCAAGCTGTTACCTGTATGCATAATAAAAAATGGTTTAAAAGCTTACAGTGAAGAAAAAACAATTTTTATTTTCCTTCCATTTTCCGCATAAAAAATAAAAATTAATTATTATTATTATTAATAACAATAATAATAATAATAGTAGTAGTAGTAATAAAAATTACATGTGCCTTGGTCTTCTCTCCAGTAGAGGTCAGAACAGCATAATATAGTTCCCACCATCTGTGTGAGTAATTGCCTTAGGAAAGAATAAATCCTTCCTTCTTGATCCCATAAAAGTCAACAGAATTAAGGCTGGAAATAGCTTCAGATCAACTGGGAATTCGTGGAAGTGTGCCAGAAGTCTACTGATATGATATTTCAGCTGATGCCAGTGGTACATGTTTGCTGTTCTGTGGCTATCTAAAAGAAATAAAAAAATTGATAGGCCATCTGAATTAGTGCATGGGAAAATTCAGGGGAAAAAACCCTTTCCAGCATTAATGTGTTTTGTAGAGATTATAACTGGTACTGTAACTGCTTGGGAATCTGTTTTTTGATTTTTGTTTTTAATCAACATTGCTGAATCACATAATCTGACCTATAGATATTTTTCAGACCAAAACAGACCATCATTCTCTCACTACAAATTTAACAACTTGTGATGTTTGTTCAAAAAGCCTTATTTTAACATTATTTATAAATATACAGAAAAGGCAAACACCAAACTCAACAAAATAAATTTTCATTTCAGAATCTTTTATTTGGTCAAAAAAATAATGCCCTCAGTTTTACATGTCTTGTTTAAAATAACTGTGTATTGATTAAGTACTGATTTTTGTTTTCCTGGATAAATGTATAGATATCTAGTAACTTTCAGATATATAAGTCTTATGGAGGATAATTTGGGAAATATTTTTCACAGCAAAGATGTTCAGATAAACTGTGAGCTGTAGCTCCTTGTACAGAGGTAGCAAACAGCTCCGTAAAGAATCATGTACTGATGAAGCTGTAATGACTGAAACACCACAGGAATGAGAGGTTACAAGCAAAGATATGATTAAAGAAAAATCCACAGCCTTTATAAGCAGTGATAGAATAGGGAAGAGGGATTGTCCTGCCTCACATGACCTGTCCATGGAGGTAGATACAATATTGTTTTAAATATCTGAGACATCTCTTTCAGGAGGTATATGAAGGCACATATCCATTCATTTTCCACATTATGAGAGAATAAGTTCAAGAATACTTCAGACTTTACATTTCCATTCTCTAACACAAAACAATTATGAAAATGCAGAAAGGATTCTGTTGTCAACTTAATCTAAGGCAAAACAGTCAGGTGCCATGCAAAATGGTATATCCAATTCCCACTTTGTTTTTCAGTTGATTGCAATAAATAAATATATACCAGGAAACAATACTCCATCCAGGCAACTTCTAAACCAGAACAAACCCAAGTAATCTTGGCTCTAGCGGCCACTATGCAAAGTGGAGTTAGTTTGTTTTGTCTTTTGTAAGTCACAAGAAAACTAAAATAGTATGGGAGTCTTGCAGCAAATCAGGAAAACAAATTTTGAGAAAGTGTGAACATGAAACTCAACATCATCATAGAATCACAGCATTACAGAATCACATGAATGGTTCTGGCTGGAAGGGACGGTGTGGGTCACCTGGTCGAATCTCCCTGCTCAAGCAGGGTCATCCCAGAGCACATGGCACAGGATTGTGTCCATATGGTTATTAAACAGCCTTCCTCCAGCGAGGGAGACTCCACAGTCTCCCTGGGAAATCTATTCCAGAGTATGGTCACCCATGCAATAAAGAAGTTTTTCCTATTCAGGTGGAACTTCCTGTGCATCAGTTTCTGCCCGTTACCCCTTGTCCTATTGCTCAGCACCCCTGACAAGAGCCTGGCTCCATCTTCTTGGCACCCTCCCTTCAGCTACTTACAGACATTGATAAGGCCCCTCTCAGTGCCTCTTCTTGAGGCTGAGCAGCCCCATCTCCCTCAGCTTTTCCTTATAAGAGAGATGCTCCAGTCCCTTCATCCTCTTTGTACAGCTCCCCTGGACCCATTCCAGGAGCTCCATGTCCCTGTTGTGCTGAGGAGCCCAGAGTTGGACACAGCACTGCAGATGAGCCTCACCAGGGCTGAACAGAGGGGCAGGATCACCTCCCTCAAGCTGCTGGCAGTGCTCTTCCTGATGCATCCCAGGACACCACTGGCCCTCTTGGCCACAAGGGCACACTGCTGGCTCATGGACAGCTCATTGTCCACCAGGATCCCCAGGTCCTTCTCCACAGAGCTGCTCGCCAGCAGGTCACTCCAGCCTGTGCTGGTGCATGAAGTAGTTCCTCCCCAGATGTGGGATCCTGCATTTGCCCTCACTGAATGTCAGAAGGTTCCTCTCTGCCCATCTCTCCTGCCTGCTGAGGATCCTCTGAAGCACTTGGGTGTCAGCCTCTTCTCCCAGCTTGGAGACATCAGTGAACTTGCTGAGGAGGCACCTGCCCCTTCATCGAAGACATTGATACTGGGCCCAAAAGTGGAGTGTGACTGTTACCTATAATCACAGGCCTCCAACTCTCCCCTGTCCCACAGACTACCAGCCTTTGACATCTACCATTCAGCCAGTTCTCCATAATTTTCACTATTTTCACCATCAAGATAATTTTTTTTCACAGCATCTTTGCTAGAAATATTTTACTACTTATGCAGGATTATCTGTCTGTACTCTTTGTGTAGATTTTACCAGGTGGTTGTAGTTTACTGTCATATATGTGTGACACACATTCAAAAGTTTGTGCATCAGCTAAAGAAGCAAGATTTCTCACAGAGAACACAAAAAAGTAGACAGATTTTTTTTTTGTTTAATTATGTGATGTCTTATGTATACAGCAAGAATTTTAGTTTTAAATATTTAACTTCTGGATTCTCTAAACTGATGTGTTCTCTTTTCTGTCGCCATATTCCTTTTACATTTTCCTGGCTGAATACCGCTGTTACTAGTCTCATCTTCAAAATTATTTATTCCAGGAACCATTCAACACAAAGATTAGTTTTAAAGATGCGCATTTTCTTTAAGTATAAAAGAGTTAAAGTGCACCTTTCAGATGAAACTGTGTTTTCTGGAAGTTTAAGCAGTAACACCATGCAAGCAGTCCTGAGGGAGTAAAATGCCAGATTCCAATGAATAACTTCTGTACAGAGCATATCAATGTTCATAGGAGATGTTTGTCTGAATTGCATGGTTACCTGGAGCCATCAAAATTAATGCTAGTGAAAGCTGGAATTCCTCAAAAATATTCTATTTAAAAATTCTTAGTAAATGGGAGTGAAAATTTTGTATAGACTATAGAGTTTTCAAAAGTGGTCTCTGTTATTGACAAAGCAGTGTCAGCTTGGACAGTTCTGAATAATAGATTTAACAGTGAAAAATATCAGGCTCTGCTAGATTTGGTGATGATGGAAAGTTTTGGACCCTAGGAGTCAATCACTTTAATACACAACTGGCTTGTCCCATACAGGTTTTCATATGACATGAAGGAATTCCTAATGAGCTGCGAATCTCTTCTTTCCAGATGCTTTCCTAGTACATTAGTGCCATAAACCCCCACAAAAATCTGCATCAAACTGACTCACCCCGCTCTTCTCACAGGCAGTTGCTTGTTTGCTAGGGAAGTGGGCAAAGAAAGAGGCAATGAAGCCACTGTGAATGAAGCCTACTTAAATATAGGTTTTTCTGACAATAAAGTATAAACAGGAAAAAAAATAAAAAATAAATAGCACCTGCAACAGACAAATCTCAATAAAATTTATTCATTTGGATAAAAAAATTTAAAGGTGGTCTCTGGGTGTCCATAAAGCCACATACTTAAACAGCCCAATTTCTAGCACTAAAAAAGTTATCTATAAAGCCTATATATTCTCAGAGGCAGGAAAAAGTGAAAGATAAAATGAAGGTTTTAGAAGGGCTGTCTTAGATAATGGTGGCTGGTACATCATATTCAGAAAAGAACACTGTCTAAGTGGTTCTTAAGATAATCACATCTTGTAAGACATGATCTATTTTGTATCAGTGAATGCACGGACATTTTTCTTTTATACATAATTTCGTGAAGATAATGTAATAAGTGCAGTTACACAGTGCAGACTGAAGAAACCTATTGTGAGAAAAACACATGTCCTGCTTTGCTGAGTGTAAGGTTTAGACTCCTAAGATAATTTCTCATAGAGCTGGACCTCTCTTTAGAGTTAATGGCACCCTTTTTTTTTTTTTAAGTAGAATAAAATCATTAATGTTGGAAAAGACTTCTAAGATCATTGTGTTCAGTTGTCTTCTTCTGTTTGTTTGCTGATGTCTAGAGAGAAACATCGGGAAACAATCACAAAATCAGAAAAAATATAGGACATGAAACAACCTGTTTATCATACCTCAAAGTATCTTTAGCTCAATAGAGGGGACTCTTCCATAATGGCTAATTTGCATGTAAAGAACTCCAAAATTTAATTTCTCAATCATATTAAGGGAAGACTAACAAAAAAGCTACATGTTTAGGGGTTTTTTTCTTCCATGGAATTTGTTTTTGTGAGCTGTGAGTACTTCTCTCTTCTACCTCCTTACTCTTACTTTGACCATGATTGTTTGTTCACAGGAACTTTTGCCATTAAAAGATTGCCATTAACACAGAGGATAAGAAGGGCTGAAGATCCTTTATGCATGAGTCAGATCTCTAACACACACATATTGTTTAGCAATACCACATGCTTGTCCATAGTATGGGTTTTAAAGTAGTGCTAACATGTCTGTGCGTATTTCTGCTCCAAATAGAAGGTTCACATGACACTTTTGTTTCATCACACTCCCAAAAAGTCTTTCTTGTTCTTGAATATAGGTAATTGCGGACAGTGTTGCTTCTCATTTGAGTCACTTATCTTTGTGTCAGACATTTTTCTCTTCTAAGGGCAATACATCTCTAATATTTCTCAAATGTTGTCAGTCTCATTCTTGCTGTCACCACAGTGTACTCCTTAGTCATAAGCATAGGGCACTACATATTATAGGGGGCTATACTCAGAATGAATATAGAATCCAAAATACTGAGGTCACCAACATGCAAGAAGGCCACAGACAAGGCCTTGACAGCTTGTACCATTTGGCAAGGTTTGATGATCAAAGGCATTGTTTTGTTTGCTGCAGCAGAGTTTGTGCTCTATTGGCCATGCTGTATTATCAAAGCTTTTTAGCTGTTTATGTAACTGTACTTATAGAGAATGTGAAAAAGTAAGGGGTTTTTCTGCACTGATAGTGAAAGGAAGGTGGCCAGGTGCAATACGTAGTTTAATAACTTGAAAGCTTGTCAGAATTTGTCAAATTGCTCTTTATGTCCTTAGCATCTTGGATTGATAATTGTCAAGCTATTATTTAGTCATAATCTTTTGCTCCACATAGAAATATTAGCAATATGACAATATGAACTAAAATATTAAAACAAATCCTCTCATTCCTGTTATCTGTTCTAGCTTTCTTCCTTCTAAAAAATCCTCAGTACTGTTGGAGTCAGAGACACAGAGAGTGTGCCCTTATCTCTGATACCTGGCTTTGACATCCAAGAAAGCACTGAATTTCATATAATGTCCTGAAAACAACTGTTAAATAGAAAAACTAGAAGTGTTAGTGTGTAAATTAGAAAGTTTTCTTAAGTCAGTGGGTGAAAAAGGTAAAATTTGGAGTTTAAATTACTTTAGAAAACAGAAGACAAGATAGAAGATTTAGAGTGTTGTCTCTTGTCCTTTTTCTTTCTTCATCTTCTTCTTCTAGAGGTTTTTGGGTAGTAGTAAGTGATTGGATAGAGAATGCCTCAGTGCAGCACACAGGTGCTGGTCATTGGGTCACTAAGAAAAATAACTTACTTGGCATTTGTTAATTGAGTAAATGAACATATAAAAGACCTTGAAGATCTTTGTTAGCCATTTTGCACCTTTCTATCTTAGTGCATGTAGCTCCTTGTACCTTGTATATATATGTAATATAGAGGAGAAGAATAAACAACCAAGTCTGAACAAGAGAAAACTGCCTTTCTCTCATTAATCTCAGTCCAAGAGGAAGAAGAACTCAACACAACCATGAATGTCCTATCAAGACATGGTACTAACCATTTTACTTGGGAGAACTGGCCACTTCTATTCGGCTTCCATCATGGACAACCTTATGGTGTTCTGGTTAATATTTCTGCCAAATCTCTCTGCTTTGCCTGCTAGTAATGTTCAAAAGCAGCTATGATCTCTTGCTCTTCCATGGCCAGTTTAAAAGACTGTGTAGGTATCATCTTTGTTGCTGTTCTTTGAGGACTGTTTCACAAGCTGGATTTCAACAGTCAAAAGACCTAATACACAGTTCTGTTTATGGGATCATTATGCCTGCCCTATTTTTCATGCAACATTAAACTGACTGAGTTGGTTTTCCAGAATTTTTACTTTAGTTTCCAGAGAGTTATATTCACGAAGTCACTGTTTTCCTTTCAACGTATCAAAAGTTGTAATTCTTCAGTCCTTCAGACCTCCTACTGAGTTCACAGGGAAGTATTATTTCCAAATTTCCAGAGACATTTTTTTACTTTTTTTACTTTTATTTGACAGTGGACTTTTAATAATAAGGACTTATCTAAGTCTCAGTTTTAAGAGGGAATATATAGAAAATACTAATAGTGAGAGACTTGTACCATGACTTGAATGAAAAGAGGGAGAGCAGATGGATCAGGCAGTTCAAAAACAGTCTGACAGCAAACATGGTGATAGAGGGGCTGGAGAAGAACACTTCATCTACTAAAGTTCATGTTAAATCTTTCAAAATTATAATGAGATCTTACAGTGAGATCTTTCAGAATCTCAGGGTGATCCTTTGCTTTCATTCCTCATCAGACTCCTTTTACTTCTGTCACTGCTCCCTTCCTTTTTCCTTTTTTTTCTTGTACATGTCTTTTCTGCATTTATCTTTCATGTCCCAGATGGCCTACTCTTCTCCCCAAAAAACCTTTTGGCTGCCAAGTTCACATCTTTCAAATTCCTCCCTAAAACCTATTTCATCAGGGAATTTTCTCTTTTTATCCAAGCCAGATGCCTTTCTTGCTCTGAATATTTTCCCATATCTTCCCTTGTCTGTTTTAAGGCCTGCATATCTGGTAGTCAAGGATTATCAGTAATTTTCTTACTTGAAACAGAATGAGAATTCCTTACAAATTCACTGTTTTGACTGAAATAGCCTATAGGTCCTTCTATCCCTCTGTTGCCATTCAAAAGCTTCCCCTCCCTTAAAGGCAAAGAGTTTGTCAGAGACAGAGAAGGGGGCAGGCATCACCTCACTGATGGCCAGAAAATGGGCCTAAGGAGTCCATGTTTCTAGAGCTTGCTTTTCTGTGTGGTGCAAAATTGCTTGAAACAGAGAACTTTCCAATAAGACTGCAAAATCATGTTCTTTATCATACTTCCATGAATATTAAAGGTGAGCCTTTAATAGTGTTAAGGGGATAGAAACAGAGTTCACTAGGAAAATAAATAGTCCCACTTTAATCTGCTGGAATGTTGCTCTACATTATTTACCTAGACAGCCATTGCCTTCAAGAACGGCAGGAAAAAGTATCATGGTTTCAAAAATAAAATTAAAATTTAATTACTGCTGCTGTCAACTAGCAGTCAGTTTTCAGGGCCTTGAAAAGACATGCAACAAGCTCGTTTCTCTCATTAAATTTCATCCTCTGTGAAATACTGACTACAACTTCACTGACATTATAAGCAATATTTACATAGAGATCAGTTAGTCCTCTTCTCATGTTTCATTCCAGTAAATTTCAATGGTGCTGCTTTGGAACATAATGGGAGTAATATGATAATGATTCAATTCCAAAAAGAAAGGGCCTCCTTAATCACCTGTGTAACATTTGCAGAGTTTAAGTCCTCATTTATTCCTGCTCAGATCACAAATCATCATACCCATGTACAGATATAATTCAAAGACATAGCAAAGATATTTCACCATCAGATGGAGACTCTAATACTATGAACATAGTTACAAACACACCTAATTTTGAAAGGACATTTCTTTTATTAACAGACAGACATGTCTTTTATTAACACTACAAATGGTGTGTGCATTTCTGAGAGAAATCCACCCCGACCTCTGAGTCAGTAAACTGGCAGCTGAGGAACAAATGGGGCCATATTCTTCCTTTTTTCTGGCCTGGACATCATCATACACTGTGAACTAATGTGCTCATGTAAGTCAAACTGGACTATGAAATTGAAAATTGAGCCCTTGTTTGCCTACTTTAAACACATTTCAACTATTTAAAGGACTGACACACATATTGAATCCCTTAAGCTTACTGGAGGACAAAGAGTGCGTCTGTTTACATTGGCATTCCTTGGGAACATCCTCAGTGCATCATCAGATCAATCCAAATCTATACTTGATTCTGATGAAAACTTTGGGTGTTAAACCTCGGCTGAATGAGTCTTTGCCTCCCTCCCTTTCTCCCTCTCTCTTTCTCTTCCCTTGCCCCCACCATGCATAATATACACATGAAAACATTTCTCTGACTCAAGGCATTTGAAATATGTCTTCAAGTCACTACTAGATGTCACATTTTGATCACATTGAAAAAATAAAATTGACAGAACAAGACCATTGCCAGTTTTCTTTTACCCATCAAGACTGTCAAATGGGAACTAAAATACATATTTACAATATTTTTGGGAACATTATTAAAATATTTTAGACATTCTAAGGAGAAAAATATACATGTATACAAGGGTCCAGTTGGTTCTCCTCCTGCACCTGTACTATGCTGTATTTTCCCTTTCCTTGCATTATATTCCAAAGTCATTCTTTGCTTGGGCTTGCAGTCACAGGCACGATGGGTGGGACTGGATTTGCAGTGCTGTGCTGCCAAAGCACACTCTGAGGAGAAGGGAAGCAGCTGCCTGCATAGCACCCATTCAGAGGAGAGCTGCTTCAGACCAGCCCTAGTCTGCTTCTAAAACCTGGATGGTGACAGCTGTTGGACTATACCAGAAACCACGTGTGAGCCTGCTGGCTTAATGCCACCAAAAAGGAACCCTGTTTTTCTCCCTTGTATCCTTCTTCCAGGTAAAGAATGGAAGTTGGGAAGATCAGGAATATAATTTTAGAATTGCCCTCCCGATCCAAGACAAAATGCAAATGTAGGCTTAATGCAATTTGGCTTATATATCCTGCTTTGAGATTTCTACTCTCGAATGCAAAAGCAGAATTTCGATGGTAGAGATTTTGTAGGTTGTAGAGACCCACACCAACTCTATAAATATCTTTCAATTTATTTTAAAACATGAAAACCTTCACTGTATCTGTGTTTTCACTAATACTATGTCCCAGTTTTAAAGTCTTTCAGGTAATTTTGTAATTCTTTTCTTATCTGCGGCTTATTTTTTTGTTGTTGTTGTTTTGACTTCATATGGCATATGTTTTTATTTCTCTGCTTTCTTCTGTCTACTATTGTCTGCAGAAAAATCTCTGCTAATTATTTCACAGTACACTTCCTTCTTTTTCTTCATTAGCTTGATTCTTAAATGGGATCAGAATTCAATTTGTTTGAAAACTATGTCTAATGAAGTTGCTTTAGAGGCATGAATATGGGATTTGGCATGGGTATGTTTCAAAAATAGATAATGTAGAGGCTGTGGAGAGAAATACCCATGCCGCCAACTTTGTGTCCAAGTTCCTCATGGAAAAAGACATTCTAAGAAGAGTCATAGGATGAAAGTCTCATCTGTATTTTGTTTTATCTTATTAAAAAGAAAAAAAAATTAAAAATGTCCACTGTATCCAAATGAACAAAACCTTCTTCTTTACTGAGAAAATTCTCCATGCATGTTGCTTAAAAATTTGTGTTGTGCCATGTTCTTACTAATGGCAGAGCTCATACTGCATAAAAGGTTTCTTCTGAGGCTGAGCCTGTCTAACAAGAGTTGACTCGTGGCTCTGGAACCAGTCCTGAGAAGATAGGAGCCTGTCAGTAGCAGGCTGTGTACTGGCTGTCTGTGGGCAGTACACATCTGCTTATCTGGTTTATCTGGTGGCTGCTGGTGCTGAGAGGCCATCAGAGGCTGAGCTGCCAGACAACTGTGAAATGCCAGAGCTGAGCTAGTGATCTGCTTGGGACACAGGTGTTTAAAGAGGGTCCTTATGAGAATATGCAGTTATAACGAAAAGATGAGGAGAAAGGATGAAAAGAGACAATGGATTAGAGGAGGAAATAAGAGGGAAGAGAACAGGAAAGTTACATGAAAGAAGGTGAGTACAGGAAAAATGTAGCAGGTATAAATCAGAAAGGAGGTTGCCTTCCTCTCCTCCTCTTCTTTCTCTTCACAGTTTCTTGCTCATATGTCTGTTAAGATTTGTTATGCACTTACCACTGCAAAGCCAAGTGCTGGCTCTTTGCAAATTGTCTACTGTTGTGTGTGTTCATGTTTTTCCACTTATAATACTGGCAAAATATATTTAGCCCCCATATAGAAGATGTAGTTTATTTCTGACTACCTGAACACGCCACCGGTGTCTCTGTGGTACATATTGCCCAGTGATTAACTGGTGTAATAGAAAAAGCTAATGAAGGGAGAAGCACTAGGTTTTGTAGGTGACTTTTAATACCTTTTAACATTATACAGATTACATTCATGTAGCATGATGAACAATTTTAATAGTCTAAGAAATATATCTAGAGAAACATAGAGATATCTGCTAACTACTCTTAAGTGCTTTTGTTAAGGCCACAAAGAAAATACAAGGAGAATTTGCCATCTAACACTTAAAAGAGCACATAAATTCAAACTGTACTTGTAGAATATACTGAAGAAGGAGAATTTTCATGACACTACAGAGAACTACAACTTCAAACAAGAGTAGATCTTTCTGGATATGAATTTTAAAATGAACTGTGAACCAGACATTAAAGATTTATTTTCATAATAAATCACGTTAATTTTTTTCTATGCTATTCCTTATATTGTTAATGTATGAAGGTATCTCTTATACAGTCTGAAAGCAGAAAATGTAATGAATCACTTGGACAACAAAACACTTAAGAATTCAGATAGCCTTTTCAGATTCATTTGAAGATGTTAATTTCTGCACCTCAAACAGCATTACGAGTTCTTTTGAGGGATTTTGATTGTGACGGTCTTAACTTCTGTGTATTCATGAAGTCCGTATTCTCCCCTAGATAAAAGAGAACAAAGAGCAACATTTATGCTAATGCTTTTTATATGATTTTTGTTCTGGATGGGATTTTCAGTGGTAGTGTGCAATTGGCCAGATATCTAACACGTACACTGGACATATTTGGAAGGCAGCTGTGCGGCTAGACTGCTGCTGGAAACCTTTTGAAAGGAAAAATGGGAGAGGCAGCAGTTTTATTTCTGGGAGTGGTGTTTAAATTAAAGCATTTCTAAATTGTATTTCTGTACAGCAGTTCAAGAACAAGTTACATCATCACAAGTATGTTCAGCAAGTTATTTGTAAAGCTCTTCTGATGTCAAAACTTTTTCCAGAGTCAAAGAATAGGAGCTTCATCTCAAGTAAATGGGGACAAAATTATTCCATGATGAAAACTCAGTGAAAAAGAGTTAAAATCTTTCACGTCTTATGAGCACGTTTCACCTTTACGTTTTCGGTGATGAGATGAAGTTTGTTTGTGTTCCTAAATATTTGACATCTGATAAACTATTTAGACATAACTAATTGCTCTATGGAGCAAGGGTTTGCTACAGCGTAATGTTACGCAGTCCTCACTGCTGTTTTACTAGATAGACATACAAGCAAGGCAGAAATCTGTGCTCAGGACACTTGTACTGGCTGAAAATGTTCACTGTTTCCCTTCAATTTTGGAGATGAATTTTGTTAATATATGACATTCAGTAGATTAATTTGTAATGGTGTTATCACTCCAAGAATTATTCAGAGAATTATATTCTGTGGATCAAGGAAGTCAGTGGCTTAACATAACCACATCCTAATTTTTTCAGTGTAGGCTTTTCACAGATATTTCCCCTTCTAGTAAAAATGGTTGTTACATATTTTTAAGATTTTCTCATGACAGACATCTATCTGGTGATGATTCTTTCCTCGACCTTTAGTGGGAATATTTTTATTCGTCTGATAATTGTGACTTTGAACCTGAAAACCTTGTTAGCATGAAAGATTTATTCCTTCAAAATGTACTGTTATAGAAAGCATTTTTAATAGTCTATTATTTCCAGCAAATAAATCCAATTGATATTTCTGAAAAAGGCTGTCATTCAGAATTGATTATCTCCCAATTATTGTCACCCAACAAAGGCAAAACTGTCTTTGATAAAAATGGCCTAAATTATTGAAGGTTTTTCAATTTCCAGTTTTCTAAAGCTCTCAACATTGGCTTGACTGTTCCTTTGAAGTCAGTGGGACCTTTGCCATCAGAAGCAGATTGTATCCAGTGATGAGCAAGTATGAAAACATTAGGCTTTATCTCTGGAGAAACTACATAAAAAGAAGCTCTGAAGTGCCTCACTTATATTTTTTAATCACTTCCATGGTTCATTAGAAATGTTATGGATTTGTCTGAATAAGAAAAAGAAGGCTTACATGTACTGATTTTTCGTCATTGCTTTAAAAATATTTTGTTCTTATACATATGACATTCTTAGCAAAGACTGAAAACAAGAAAGACAGGATATAATTCAAGTTGAAACTTAATAAAAACTTAGAAGTTTGAAAAAATTTGTTTTGTTTGTAATATTTGTATGTTACTCAGCTTCTATTCTGGGGAAAAAAAAAAAAAAAAGTCCAAAACTACAGAGGATTATTTTCACCATAACTTTTGACCTGGCTGGCATACACTGTAAAACACTAGTTTCACGAATTTTTAATTGAAAAATCTTAGATCAAGGATGTTGGACGTTTTCAAAACCTAGCATTTAAAGGGGGTTTCATAAATTACCCACAGATTTATCTTCAGGAAAATGACAGTTTCTCTACATAAACATAAACACAATGGTCAGTTTTGTTTACCAGCATACTTCAGCCACAGTAGGCTGCCAACTGAAAAAGTGTGCATCCAAGAAATTTTCTTATTTACTTTGTAGACGAATTGCTGGTTGATGTTGCCTCTGGCAACATGATGCCTCTAAGCCCTCTAGAGACTAATTTGACAAAATCTCAAATTGGACATCCTAGTTATGCGTATTTTAAGTTGGGGTTTGGAATTCCCTTTTGAATTTCCTGTGAATCTACAATTTTAAAAATATTTACTTACATTTCTCGTCCATTTCCTGACATCTTAAAACCTCCAAAGGGACACTGAGCAGACAATGCACTATAGCAATTAACCCTGGAAAAATAGGAATATTACTTTTGACAGAGTGAAACAATTTTTTTCACTTCTGAAAAATTAGTGTTTTTCTGTCACCTCTAAAAATCCTATAGTGGTAATCACAAACAGTATCTAAGCATATATTTGCAAAAATATATGTAGTTTGGAGATCAGATCGATGAAGCATCAAAACCAGCTACAGATATTATCAGAGTACTAAAACTCAGCAAGGGTCTTCAAGCAGAGAGACATATCTTTCTCTGATCATTGCAATAAAATTCCCAATTTGAACATAAGCTCTCTCACAAAAGATTATCCACAGATAAATGTTCTGCAGAAGAGTTTATCATTCTAGTAGATAAACTTCCTATATATTTAGGAAGTTTTGTTTGATTCTACTCAGTTAAACCTTACTCTGTTATTGTGGTTGAGAACAAAGACACAATAATGAATAAGAAAGGAATTTCACAGGCATATTTTTAGGCATGAAGAATTTTGGCAGAATGCACATCCTATTTTCTAGCTGAGAAGCTCTTTTTGTCTTACAACCTTGTCAAACCAAATATTCTCTATTTTCATATCTTATATTCTATGCTCCTGCTAGTCTACTGGTTTCAACAAAAGAGATTCTGTTCATAGTTAAGGATTCTGAGACCACCAATCATGTAAGAGCAAATCCCAAGTATTCCACTTCTATTCCAAATTTTCTTCCATATAAAGAATACCAACTCTGAAGTCAACACTGTTAACATATTTTTTTGAAAGAATATGTTCTTAGATCACAGGACCTGGGCAGGAATTTGTGCTGGTTTCTAGTGCTTTTGGATAAAATGTAAATTTGACACAGGTTTTGCATTCAAATAAAATTGGTTGTTCTCCTTCTGGTGCACTGAAATAACTGTAGGGAAATGCAGAACTTCATCAGTGATTGTCATTGGACCCTGCTGTGCCTCCAAGCTTGCACTCTTTAATTTCTTAGCTCCATATAGGTTGCCTCTTCTTTTCCACTGCTGGAAATAG
Source organism: Parus major (assembly GCF_001522545.3). Lineage (NCBI taxonomy): Eukaryota > Metazoa > Chordata > Aves > Passeriformes > Paridae > Parus > Parus major. The sequence continues at coordinate 62,765,929 of NC_031799.1, read as the reverse complement.
TTGTCCTTTTAGTAGTTCTCACAGCTTGTATATCCTTTATTTGTTCAATCACATTTTATCAATCTTGTTGGATGGATGTTCTGCCAAGGCAAATGGCCACTGAACTTCAGATAACTAATTTCTTCACACAATACCAAAACTGATCTCAAATTATCTATTGGGTTATCCCCAGATCTCGAAGCAAGGGGCACTCTCACAGCATTTTATTTTGTTTCCTTTTCTTTTAGTAAGTAAATTTCCTTTTTTGATTAAGTTTGTGGGAAAATTGTATGAGGACCAACAAGAAGTAATAATTTGGTAACACATTAAACAGGGAAACTTGCTGGAAGGATAAACAGAAACTACAATGATCTACCTCTATAAAGATGACAAGGAATAAATACAAAAACAAAAGACAATGCAAAATACTGTGAATATGTCTTACAATTAGTGCTGTGGACACCTGCACATCTGAAGTAATAATTTAAAAAAACATTACTTACCATACTGTTCCAGCCTGAAGGGCAGCTGCAAATGTCAGTGCTTTATCAATGTCTTTGGTAAAAACTGCTGCTGCTAAGCCATAGGTGGTATTATTTGCCCTCTTGATAACTTCATCTATGGTTTTAAACTTCATGATTTGTTGAACAGGTCCAAATATCTGTATCAAACACATGTAAACATATGAAGTGAACTGGAATAACTTACTATTTGAAGTAACTTATGAATTGTTAAACAGCCTTATTCCCAGATTTATTCAGTTAAGAGGGAATAAAGTTCTAAAAAATAGTCTAAACTTGCATAAAGATGTTTTCATTATGAAGTCAAGAGTACCTACAGTAAATAGTTCATAAAACAATAAATGAACAATGAAAACAAATAAACAATGATTAAATGGCACCCATCATGAAGGTAGTTAACACGGTTTCACAGTGCGCTAGCTATCTATACTGGTTACCAAGAAACTTATGTTTTATGGACAAGCTCCATTTTTAAAGTTGAGAAAAACATTCAATTTTTCCTTCACCTATATTTGCTATTAGACTTTTATCCCTGCAGTTAGCTGCACAACTGAGAATGTACTCCTAGTGAAACAACTAATTCTGCTTTCCATAGGGGTGTCAGGTAAGAGAATAGTCCCTCAGGTTTGACTTTCCTGCTACCACTGTCCAAAGTTGGCACCCAGAGGTGCCCATGCCTATCACAGAACACAAGGCTGGAGGGGCATTACAACATCTAACTTGTTCTATTTCTATAGACTGCGAGCTTTCTACTTGACTGAGGTTTTTGTGCTGGTTCCTAGATAGAGTTGTAAGGATTGATTCTCAAAGATCAGAAAAACATTGAACATTCCCCCAGTGTTCAAGTTGTGAGCTTCAAAACTCAGAAATTCTTTAGACTGTCTTGGCTATCTGTAGCTTCTTTGTTCATTACACTTAAAATAATGTGAGGAGCAGTCCTTGTACTGCTAACAAAGGGGTAACTAATAGAACTGACTGCACAAAAATCAGAACTCTGTGCTGTCTCCTACTTGACTCAGTATGGTGGAAACAATCCAGATTCTGTCTCATACAGCTCTGTCATGTTTTACAACCCTCTCCCTGTCACAATTAATTCTAAATGTGCTGTGGTCATTTTTACTCAGGTTGTTGACTCTTGGTGGATGTAGTAAGTACGTTTAGCATACTGCAGCAGTTTTCTAGTATGTAGTATAATGGGCATTAATTGCAGCCCATTTGCATTGGTTATTAATTAAGATAAATGTAAAAAAAGACACAGTGAAGAGGTCATGACTTGACTTTGAGCCTTTATGTAGAGAGCTAGCTGAGATGGCAGCTCAGCACTCCCAAACATCTCGGGTTCCTTCCAGACAATCACTGGTGGCCTAGCATAGTTATCTTAGTTGAGACAGTAGCAGACTCTTCAATAATGTGTAGACACATCTGCAAACTGATCTAAGTTAAATAACCCCACAGGGGTGAAACAATAAGCCACCAACAAAATGCCTCTGGAAGCACAATCCAACCAGTTTCTCATATTGCAAAGTAGCTGCCTGGTGCATACAAGCACCAAGGGGGTCCTTAGGCAGCATAAAATGTTCACAAGTTGTGCCTCCAAGGCTTGCATCTGTGTTGAAGGTCACTGTGACTTTGATATGGGAGACAGTATGGAGCAATGCAAAAATCCAAACCTCAGCATTTATCTACTGCAGGAGCCTTTGTTGGCAGGGCAGCCTCATACTCCTCTCCCTCCTTGGGCAATCTGGCAAACAGGCACCAGAAAACAACACAAGCACTTTAAACACCACCAGGATGGTGTTTAAACATCTTTAATGAGAAATTTTTCATGTAGTCACTTGACCTTCTAAATGGATGTTTTGTACAGACATTTAAACAGATGACTTCCACTGAGAGAAGAGACTGCTGAAAATTTATTTACCTCTTCTTTGGCGATGCGCATATCGTCCGTAACGTTAGAAAAAACTGTCGGCTGGATGAAGTAGCCCTTGTCTCCCCATGGACCTCCTCCACATTCCAGTTTGGCTCCTTCTTTTTTCCCACTCTCAATTAGCTCCAGGATTTTTTCATACTGCTGCTTATCAATCTAAATGAAAAGATATTTCAGGAATGAAAACTACACATGTTGATAACAGTTTGTCTTCTAGTTTATACTCCTAAACCTGTGTCCCTGTGAGCTGGAGAAAAATATGGCTTTTTCTCTGTGGCAATAGACCTCAGTGAATAGAGCTGATACAGGCTATCATTTTCTGTTTCTAGGAAAAATTACTCAAAATGTAACAAGATATATGAAGACAAAGAGAGACATTTAACATAATTACCATTTAAAAATACAGCTACACCCCATGATTAAAATTTTCCATTAAATGGGGTCATACCAGTTCTGAAAGGAGTAACTTTTCTAATCCATAAAATAGTAAACCTTCAGCTAAATGCTGCTAAAGAGAAAAATAAGTTAAGAAAAGCAAATTATGAGACTGGAAGAGAAAAATGCTCATTCAAATATTTTCATTATTGCTTTTTTCACATGTTTAAATTCCTTAATTTTTTAGTAGGAGTTTGTTTACATGTCTCATTTAAATTGTTAGCATGAAATTAAAACTCAGTAAAGCCACAATAATATGAGAGAGGATGTCTGTTAATTTTATATTAGCTGTACACCAGACAAATGGAGATTACTTCTTTGAATCTTCCTACCCTTTGACTTTTAAATTTCTTCAGCTGAATTTATTATCTTGCATCAGAGAATATTCCAGGATTTGAAATCATATTTTTTGATTTCTCAAATTTTGTGCAGCTTGGAGTGCATTTTTTCCGGTTTACTAGGTGTGTTTTATTACTCAAAATGATTGTCAAAACCAATAAAGAATATTTTACTCAATAAAATGCATGTGAGTGGTTTTGTCTCCTACTTTTTCTTTGGCTCTACTCAGCTTTTTATTCCGTGCTTTTTTTCCATATCCTACAATATAAACTGATGTGAGAATAAGACTAGATGAGAACTATTGTAACTGTGCTCTGATCTACTGAGTTCACAGCACTGTGAAAGCAATACTTTTTAGTGGTGCATTTTAATGTTCATTTGATGGGAAAGCTGCTGGCATAATCTTTGAGGAAAAAAATCCCTTGCATTTTAATTGTGTACTATTCTAAAACTGAGAGCAGCATAATGAAAGTCTAGTACCTTGAAAAAGAGAAAAGATATTGTAACTCCTATTTCTTCAAGCCAGTCATGTAAGAGTGGCACTATGAATGAAAAGCTAGCTAGCTCTAGCATGACATGAGTGGTTGTACTTGCACTTTTATAGATCTTGCATTGGAGCTTTCTCAAAGCATTTCAATTTTTTATAATTGTTCCCCCTCAATAATAAAAAGAACTAGAAAAGAGAAAGAGACCTTAGACCGATGATATTGCCACAAACAGCAATCACTCTGATTTCTTCCTTGTACTGCAGACTAACCTCTACAAAACTGTACTTAGACTTGAAGCTATTGCAACAGCAAGTTTAGAAAGACATTAAATTGTGATGTCATGACAGAATTATGCTGGAAACATGTAATATTACTCACTTGAGGACCTTGCTGTACACCAGGCTTCAAAGGATCCCCAAGAGTATACTTCTTTGCTCTTTCAATGCTTCGTCGAACAAACTCATCATAAATAGGCTCTTCCACAAAAATCCTAGATCCTGCTATGCAACATTGTCCCTGGTGGTAGAACAGACCAATATGGGCAAATTCCACTGCAGCATCCACTGCAAAGAAATGCAGAGTTTGTCAGATCATAAATCTGAATTGTCACTTCATAAATTCTTTACTATCCTTTGTCACCCATCTAATTTCCCTTTCTAGCATTTCTTATTTTTATGGCCCTCTAAAACACAGAAATACAACCATTTGTTTATGTCCAAACCACCCTTCTCAAGAGGATCATGGTACACCTAGCTGAACACACCTTCAGACATTCTATGGGAAATTTGACATTATTTGCCCTGTCAGGAGTGACAAGAAGAGTATTCAGACAAAAAAGCTAATAAACCTGTTTAAGATCTTTCTATCTGCTTTTAAAACTTCATTCATGTTTCATTAGGGTGAACAGTAATTACATTAAGAGTGAACAGGTTTTCAGAGGTCCATATCTATTCAAGAACCATCAATTTTGGTGGCAATCTAACTTAAAATTATGGCATTATCAGTAAACATTAAAAATTACTTCTTTTTTGAGAAGGTTCAAATTATTTACTGAAAAAGAAAGGGAAAAGCAAGTTGGATTTGCAAGTGTAGTAGTTAATAAAATAAAATTGCTACTAACAATCTGCATCTGCAAATATAATGTTAGGACTTTTTCCCCCAAGTTCCAAGGTAACTCTCTTCAGATTGCTCTTCCCTGCTGCTTCTTTAATCAGTTTGCCAACCTAAAAGATAGGGAGAGGACAGCTGAATGCCAAAATGTTCATAACGACCTCTATAATATTTTTCTGATTCCAACAAAAGCAAAGATCGGTTAAGAGATTTCTACTGTCCCAGTAATAACATGTAAAATAAGTTAAAATAAAACAACTGAAAAGAGTCAGGTGCAGGGTACTTGTGCCTTATGAGATGGAAATGTTTTCTAGTAAGAGTTTCCCCCTGTAATAGTAATTGCCAAAGATACATGGTGCTTTTTTGGTTACTACCACTCTACTTTCATGCATCTCTAATCTAAAGGAGGCACAGGTTGCTGCTGCACCAGTTACTCCCATTAGATTAAAATCCCTCTGTTTTATGCATGAGAAGGCTTTTAACTGCACAAAGTTTATGAGACAATCTGCACTGGCTGCATGGACACTCTTCCTTGTTTCAATTTCTCTCTTAGATGAATGAAGAGGAGGAAGTGGACACTGCAAGCTAGAGCCCCTACCCTGCTTTTCTCTACTGATGACATGATTAAAGGAATTACTTACTATGAAGTGCCCTGGAAAAGCTGTGAAGGAAAAATCTGCTTGTAGCTCTTGTGGCTTTGGTCTCTAACAGCCTGTGTGTATCAACCATCAGGCAAACTTCCTCCCTCTGTCAGCCTTCCTGCCATCATTTCTCATTGCTAAATTCCACTGCTAGAAGACAGTAGTCACCGAGTTCTAGAATACACCCTTCTGGTCCATCTGCCTGTGGAGGGTCACTGGGAGAGCTGGGAACTCTAGTTGTCACTGTCTGTTGGGAACAGCTGTGGGATATTTCTCAGATTTCTAGGGGTTTTGGGTTGTTTTGATTTCCCATCAGAGCTGAAGGTTTCTGAGAGTGAACATAGCTCTTGCACTCAGTGTGTACTGATCACCTGACATGGGGCAACGATATTTATCTTTGGAGTTTAAATCCAAGAAGTTAAGGGACCAGATGGCAGCTTTTCCATTTTGCATGCATGTAGGCAGACAATACAATGGACTGTATCAAGGATATAGCTAATTCTTAATCCTATACATAGCCTGCAATGAGAAATCTCCAATTATAGCACTGAGAGTTCTTCTGAGTGAAGGTTAGGGAAAATTAACAGTGACCTTCCTTTTAAACAGATATATATTCAAACAGTCTTCTAAGACCACCCAGATGGTACTAAGTATCACTGAAATACCAAAAATCTGTCACTACATCCAAACGTATGCAGACTGAAGAATGAGATTTCCTAGGTACCTTCCTGTCCTGCTGTTATTAAATATAACAGAACTTCTTAAAAAGAGAGTAAACAATGTTATGAAAAAGTTTTGGTTTAAATGAGTAAGACTTAAAATACACTTGTTATATTAGAACCTACTGTATCTCATGGACTGCCTTTGTTTGAAGGTCTTCCCAGCAATTTCCAGCAACAAACATTGTTTAAATATGTTTAAAGTTAATAATAACCAACAAATCATTAAACAGACTTTGTTTAACAAACCACCAGCTATAAGAAAAAAAGAGTTAAAATAATTACACAGAATAAGTAAAGCATTAAATCATTGCTGGGAATCAGAGTGGCACATTTCCTGCTTATATTTTCTTGCATTCATTATATTACCTCTGTAGAGCCTGTGAAAGATACTTTATCTATATCCATGTGGTGAGAAATTGCTGCTCCAGCGGTGGGTCCAAAGCCTGGCACAATATTCACCACTCCAGGTGGAAATCCTGCCTGAATTGAAAGAAAGAGTCCTGTAAATTTGGGGGAGGATCATAACTAGAAGAACATGTATCACACGGTCTTACTTCCCTTTTCAGCTCTCCAGCCACCTTTTCTTTGCCATATGTAGGGCTCAGCCCTAGAGCCCCCAGAAGATTTCATTCTCACATGGTTTACACCTCTTTCTTTTACCTGTCTTTTAAGTTATTGAACTACTTCTTTTTTTTACTTTTTCCCAAAGAACATGTTACTTTAGTTCTTTGTTAGTGCCTTTTCTGAATAAGTATATTTTTTTAAAAATTCTCTCACTCAGATGTATAATGAAATATTGCTTACTTTCACGTATTTTTTGTTAAAGCTGTTTGAATCAACAAATATATTTGCTGGTTTCTGCACATTAATATCCATGCTAGATGGAATTTAATTAATGATCTTCTACTGAAATTCTTTTAAGAAAAATGATGAAACTCTGGATGTAGGTTGAAATTACAGTGGGCAATATATGAGTTTAGAGCAAAAAAAAAAGGCAGATCAGCTACCAAGAGCAAAGAAGCAGGCTGAGATATGCACAGTTTCAACATCTTGCACATTCTTTATGTAAATAAGCTTTTTCTATATTTAAAACAAGTGCATTGACTCCTATAAATCCGTATTAAATATGTTCCATTCACATAATACAAAATAAGCTACTTTTTCACAAAATAAGCTATTTTCTTCCAGCAGCTTGTCAGGCAAACTCCAAGGACATGCAAAGAGTAGATGACATTATTATTATTATTATATATTTATAATAATAAAAAATAATTATTATTATTATGAAGCAGCTGCATAATCTCAGTGACACTTGTGGAGGAAACATGGAATTAAAATATCAAATAGGTTCATATCCTGATTTATCACTTAAATAAGTCTCTTTATAACACTAAACAGGACTTTGGAATTGCATGAAGAAGGTCCATATTTTTTGGAAAACTGAATTTCAGGTGGTGAGTCGGAGCTTCTAAAATTCATAGCCTGCATTTTAGATATCAGGTTGTTACTTTTGTTCAAGAAACTTTTATTCCTTACAATTTCATGCTCAGATACAGCCTGTCAATGCTTCCTATGCTCATTTAGTTTTCCAGAGAAATGTTTATCCTGAAGTTGATGAGACAATGAGGTTCTTTCCACTTGCTTACCATTGTGTTTCTTAATTTGTGACAGAAGTCTTGTTTTGAGAATTTAATTTCCATATTTGTTTTAACATCTCTTCTCTTTATATTTGTAAGGGAGCCTTGTAAGGTTTATGAAGCAAGATAGTGAAGGTTACCAGAAGTGAGTATATATAAATATTTTTTAAAGTGGACATTTGGGAACTAGAAAGTTAAATTAGACTTTCAGATATTTTCACAAATCTAAAGCAGCTATTGAAGATTACTGGCAGGGATTTGGCTCCAATGTTTTTTAGATATTCTGGATACTTATCACAGTCCCACTTCTGACTTCTTTCAAATAATCAGAATACCAGAACAGATATTTCATTAGATCATAACAAAATTGAGTTACTTTTCCTGTAAAGTTACTTTTTTCAGAAGAATAAGCTTTCAGACACTCATTGCTAAAAATTAATAGAGGATATTTTTTAAAGCTATTCATCCTTCCTAGTATTATCTAATAGCATTTACTATGTGATGCAATAACAGCAGGACTTGGCTCCATTCTGATAATAATTTAGTTTCTGTGTAATATTAACACACAGCCAGTCAGTATGCTTTGCTGAATCATGGCTTTAAAGCAGAATTATAAAATGTGCCAAGTCATTTCCATTAAAACTCTGCAAGGTTACTGCACTGGTGGTTATTAACATCTGTGCCAACCTTTGAAACATCTTAGATTGTATTTGTTGATTTTATTGGAAAGAAAATGAATCTGTTTTACTGTTCTCTTTGGGTGTTTGCTGGACTGGGCACAATAGTTAACTTTGGAGATGCTAACTTTTTGAAGGAACTGGCACACCTCTTGTTCAGGAGCACAAAGTGTCTTCTGAGTTTCTGTGTGAAGAGAATTCACAGGTTTGGAAGCAGTCACCAGTTCGATTTTACAGCTTCCTGTTAATAATAAACCTAGCTGGATAAAAACTTTTTTCAGTTAAAAAAAAAAAAAAAAAGCTGTACAAACAGGTCCTTTTCTGTGATAACTATGCTAATAAAGTCATTGCCATCCACCTCCAAGTACTCTGCACTTGACTCCTTGTTTGCTTTTGACTTTGAAAGGTACTGTGCTTTAGTAATACAAATATACTTGCTAAAGAATGGAGTCCACTGAGTTGCTGTTGTGGGATTTTTTTTGTGTGTGTACTAGGCTGAAAGATAAACATGCTTTTGCTCTGGTTTGGCTTCACTGGTTTACAGCAAGGTAAGTTCCACAGTGCAAGGCTGGGCATGCAGTGAGCCTGTCTTATATTACCTTTGTGGCATTTCAGCTGCAGTATACTCTTACATGTCTGAGAGGGGCAAATAACTCTGTTGTAGGTGACTTACCTCTTTAATTAAGGATCCCATGTAAAGGGCACTGAGTGGAGTTTGTTCTGCTGGTTTGACAACCACCGTGTTTCCACAACAAAGGGCAGGGGCAATCTTCCAGATGAACATAACCAATGGGAAGTTCCACTGAAAGATAGACGAAAGAGTGTATCCTATTTCTAATACATCACCAAAATACCTCAGCTTTTTCTATTATTATAGTGCAAATTTTCAACTGGGTGGCTGAACTTTTTGTTGAAGTCCTTTCAGAATGAAGATGTTTTGAAAAAAATTGGCAAACCATGTAATACAAAGACTGGGGATTTTTGTGTGTAAGTCCAGGGGATCCAAGGTTTTAGTTACAAGCTCAAGAGACAATGAGTGTACTCCTTTAACAAAGTATTACAGGCAGTTGTTGGATTAGTGGTGCAGTTGGGATTTTTGCTATCTTAAATGGTCACATCCATCATCAATTTAGTTTTCTAAGGGAGAAAATGTAATGGGACATAGTGTTGCACCTGCCCTCTCCCCTGGAGGTTTCGCTGGCAGCTGTTTGTTGTGGGCTGTTCAGACAGACTGAGGAGCAGCTAAATGCTTTGGTTCCCATGTTCTGCAGTGTGAGGGACAACATGACCAGGGGAAAACAGCTTTGAGAATATTTACAATAGTTTGGGTAGCATTGAGGCCGTGAGCCTCAGCTCAATAGACACCTTTCTGAAATGGGGAAAAAGGCAGTTAAGTTTTAATCTTAAATTGTATTACAATCAGAAGGGCTAGGAGGAACATACATGCAACACTTCTTTTTGTCTCTCCTTGTCTCTTGCTTGACTCACCTCAGCCTCAAAAATAATGGGAGCATAAATAATATAAAGTGAGGGATTAAAGGGTTTTCTGCATATTCATTGTTAAAAGTGGAGCTGCATAAATGAAAGGAAATGGAAAGGATGAGCTATCAAAAGTGGTTTGCAACATACACACAGTCCTCACAGTTTTGGTTTATACAGAAACATTCAATTTGTTGGTTCATATTTCAACAGAGAGAAAATGAAGATATATTCAGAAATACTTAACATTTTTTAAGGGAAGTCAGTGTTTGTTCTAACTGCTGCTTGGACTTCCAGGAGATAATTATATTTTAAATGGCCACATCTAGTATTTCTAGCTCTTTAGCACAGCTTGACTGAGTGTTTTACTTGAAATGTCTTGTATCTGACATACAAGAGGATCTAAACCAGCAGTTTCCCAAGCTCTCCTAGAGACTGGACACAAACATATTCAAGCAATGTTCTCCAAATCAATACGGCGTTCTGAAGATAAAGCAAATTTTCAAGATCAGCTTAAAGACATCGGGAACATGAGCAGGACCCACCCATCTGAGCAGACCTTATGGACAAGATGACTTTTTAAGAATCTGTTGAGTTGTCAAGCAGATCAGCTGAGGCTGCTCATAATTACCCTGTGTGAGGGGTGGGTGGATTAGGAGAGCCTAGTGCATACAACTATTTTCACAGACACCCACCAAAACTATATGGACTTCAAAAATAAATTTAGCACTTGAGATCCTCAAATCTTTAGAAGGATCAGACTCAGGTAAGCCTTTTGAAACTTCAGTTAAAACGAGCAAGTTCAAAACTGGGAATTTAGGTGTGCCAGACAGGAGCTTTATTAGACATGTTTGTGTTGTAACTTGTGCCACCATCATGGTGAATGATTCTTAGCCATAAACAAAGATCCAGCAAATCTAAATGTCTAAATGCTCTGTGGAGCAGAACAGATATTCTAGGTCTAAGAGAACTTATTGTTTATAGCCTCATAGGCATAAACATTAGACTGTAAATATTACACTGTCCTACATGTTTACTTTTAATTCTTTCAGTTTCAACAAAACACAATTCCATCTTTAAAATTATTAAATTTAAATAAACCATACTTTTCAGATTTATTTTCTCTCCATATACAGGAGGAGAGGGACAAGGTTGGACCAAAGCGACTCATCACAAACTGATGAATCAGAATGACAGTACTCAGGATGGTAACCTGAGGGATAGGACCTGAAAATTTGTGGTTGGTAATGTTTCACAAATGCACTTGCACAGGCAAAATTTCTAAAGCATTTCTCTTTGTAACAAGGAACATTTGTGTTTACATAAATGGTTCCAACTTACTGGAATAATTTGGCCACACACCCCAATAGGCTCATGTCTTGTAAATGTAAAAAAGTTTCCATCTAAGGGAAAAAAAAATAAATCAGGCATTCAGATTAAACATTTGTGAGAAATAGTTAAATCAGAAAGATGATAAAGTAGGGTACCAAACTTAGCTGCATACAATTTTACTTATAAATGATATTTTCAAAATCTTAACTATGCGAAAAGCCATAAAGTACATCTGGATTCAATGTCTACTTTCTTCATAGCTCCAAGGTTTGATTTTTCCAGTCTGACTGTCTTTTTACAGTGACAACCCTGCTTCTCAATATGGTATGCACAGCCAATAAGAAATAAGCATTTCTCATTTCTTTTTTCTTTTATCACCTTTTTTTTTCTTTAAAAAAAATTCTCTTTTAAATCCTAGGTACATATCAGACATTTTTTAATATTAGATCTTAGCTTAAATCAAATCCATTAAATATAAAATTCTCTTTGATTCAAATAAATATGTGTTCCATTAAACCTAGTATAGAGATCTACATGAGGCAAAAAAGTTGGAAGTATTTATCACTCTAGTTTTCCTTAATTCCTTCTTTATTACCTTTTCCTTAATTCCTTCTTTATTACCATTCTTTTCTTTGTCTTTCTGAGAGAAGGTAGCTAGAGAGACAATATTTTCATAGAGCTGCTTAATGGGAAAGGGAATAGAATGAAATTCAGCAAATGCTGTTTCCTCATTCCTATCTCTTAGTACTCTTCCTAATACATTATCCAATCACTGAAGTAAATATTTCTGCTTTGTGCTAATCTTTGCTTAAATATGTAGGCACCCAGGTCTCACTGCTGTAGTCTTGTATAAACTATACATTGCTGTGGAAAAGTAGCCTACCGCATTTCTTAGTTGTACATACAGGTTAAATGTTTTTGGTCCATAAACAATAGTTGTTAGTAGTGTATAGAACAAGAAATAAATGTGAAGACCTACACTAAATGTTTAAACTGAGAACTATGATAAATCTTTAATAACCTGTCTTAGAAACTTTCTAAAATATTTTCCATTTGAGATACTTTCTGTGTTGCACAACTTTTAGGTAGAAGTCGGTTATTTACAGCTCGTGTTGGCCTCAGTTCTGTAGTTTTGTTATCTCGGAACTACTCACCCATTGGAACAGTATGCCCATGGATTTTATCAGCCCAGCCTGCACAGTAGCGTAAAGTTTTGATACAGGCTCCCAAATCCATTAGATAGGCTGTGGAAAAGAGCTTCCCACCATCAATCGTTTCCATTGTCTGCAGACAACAGCAATTGAAAAGTTAATACCAAATACTGATAATGGTGCTTTTGCTTGTCCTTTGTAATTTAGCCTTTGGTAGTTCACTTTGAGGATTTCAGCTTCAGCAAAAGCATTTAGATTAACTCCCCCCCAAAGAACACATTTTGAAAAACTGAATGTAGCAATTTACAAGTGAGAAAATTTCATGATGGCTTATTTGTATTGAGCTATGCAGATAGTGTAATTATGATGCATTTGTAATGGTAAGATTTGCTCAAAAAATATCTCCCATATGAATCAGTAAGACAGCTCTACTTTATGTCAAATATTCTGCAATCACAGATCAAGGGATCAGGCAGGAGACAATGCAAATAACTGAGGCACATAAAATGAGTGGATTTCCTCAAGTATCAGCAAGGCTCAAGTCTTGTAAAAAATAGCCTAAATACACTTTGAGTATTTGATGTGCAAAGGAAGGATATGAGACATCTAGAATTCTTAAGTGAGAAAAATTCATTGTAAAAATACATGCTTATAGAGAAGAGAGTCCCTAAATAAGGTTGCTTTCCAGCCAAATCTAAGGAATGTCGTTTGGATTAATTTCCATTGGATTAATTTCCACTGGGAAAACTACTGGGACATAAAGACCATGAGCAGTTCTTAAACAGTGTCAACGTATTTCTGACACTTCAAGAATATTTTTCTCAAGCTTTCCAAAACAGAAAGATTGAGGGCCTTCAACTTTATGAACAATCCTGTTATGACATTCAGCAGTAAGAGCACAAAATATAGCTTTAAGATCTAAACTATAATTCCAAGATGTAATCAGATTGGCATTCTTTAGCATTTCAGGTTGGTTGAACAGACTGATCCCCCAAGAAATTTTTCATCAAAAACTCCCCTGTGAAGTCCACATTTTTAGTTGACTCGGCACAATTCAGATATCTTGCTTGGGAAGACAACAACAAACAGAGAAGACAGAAATGCTTGATGGCTCTTAGCAACAAGAACAACCTAAGATGTTCACCAAGATGGCTCTTAGCTTTCAACATCACAACAGATTGAATCCTAAGCAACACCATTTTCAGTGGCTCTTTCACTACCTTGCTTTGACTCTTTGAGTCATTGAAAGCAAGCCTATTAATTGGTCTGCTGCATCTTATCAATAAATAAAGCACTGAAATGGAATAATTTTTCATCCAGGTCAAATGTTTGAACATGGGTAAATGATCCTGCAATGAGCTTTGGACATCTATTTTGATCTCTAGCATGCAGGAGTGTGTATTACTCTATGGTACAAATTTTACAGGTAGGATAAATTGTGAGTGGAGAAAATTTCTCTTCATCAAAGTCTGGAAAGCACTTTACTCATACACACCTTTTCTGAAAAGGGAAATAGTTATAAGGTGACTAAGTTGTAGGAAATGTAAATAAGGCAGTAAAATAGAGACTTGGGAGGGACCTCAGACAAAAGCAATTCTTTCATATTATGCAAAATGGCAAATGTAAACAAAAACTAATTCAATGTTTCATCTTTCCTGTGGAAAAAAGATTGTATCTTCATCCTCTGCGTTTGTAATGTCTTAGACTGTATAATAAAAAAACAAAGTCCAGCTCATTCAATTATTTAATGTACAAGAGGGCATAGTGCTCTATTTACAATGTAGCTCTTAAAATTTTGTCTCTCGCAATTCAAATGTAGCATTTTAAAGGACATAAGTTCTAGTCACAGAAAGTTTCTCCTGAGAAACTCTACTACAGTCATAAGGATATATAATGGGCAACAGATGTTTTGCAGATTTTACATATCTGAAGGTTTAAATTTTATGAGCTTATCTACAGTGTGTTTTATGGCTAATGGCTAAATACTTCAAACTATAACTAGATCAGTGTGAGTGGTGATCCTGTATGTTGGATACTCCTCCTTCTCTAAATTTTTATGCTGTTTGCAGAAAACCAGGATTAATCTTCACCACAAGCAATTATCCCACCTAAATTTTAATTACAGAATGTGCTTGAAATAGGAGAGCAATCACCTTAATAGTAGTGCCATACATGGAGCCTAAAAACAGGAGGAAAGGAAACTATCCTTTATCAAACTGGTGGTGTGTTTCTATTTTACACGTAATTGCTTGCCTTAGTGTTCAATCTGTAGGTGAAAGCATTACAACTTATGTGTCTTCTGTTAAATGTGGTAAAATACCCAATATACAGTGGAGTTTGTAAAGAAAGGACATAATTCCTCACCACTCATGTTATTGTTCTTTTCAAAATAATCCAATGCTGCCTTTGGTTCTGGTTAAGCTTTATCATTGCTTACTAGTTGCAAGCTGGAGTTAACGGAGGACCGGTGATAAGAAAATAGAGAGTCATGAAATTCAAAATTTCTCACAGTTCTGACTTGTATAAACATGGAGTCAGGCTTTGAGTTTAGGCCTTGATTCAAGCTTTGATTCGAGTTTAGGCTTTGATTCAGACTTTGGTTTAGACAAGCATTAACCAAGTGATCAATGCTAGTGTGCCCTTAAAAATTAGTTATTGAAATTACTGCAGTTGTAGGTAGCTTAAGCATCACTTTAAAGCTAACCAAATACTCAATACTTTGAGTACATCAGAGTGCAGGCCAGCTTAGTGAAGTCCACTGGCTACAGAGAGGAAAACCAACGACTGAGACAGCCTAGCTTTCCAAAGAGCAGCAATGTTAAACTTGCTTGTATCTTTCTTTAAAAATCAGGACTTTTCCCCTTTGTCCTTCAGTTCATGTGCCATACTCACAGCTAAAATCAGACGATCTCTTTCAACCAAGTCAGCTAGTTTATTCAAGAGCCTTCCTCTCTCTGAAGCATCCATCGTGCGCCAGGTTGATCCGAGCTCAAAAGCCTTTCTCGCTGCTTTAACTGCCTTGTCTACATCTGCCTGTGGGGAAAACAAAAGCACTAACATCATCAATAACTGGTTCTGTCATACGCCTTTTTTGCTGTTAAATGTGAAAAAGTTTAGCATAAGTTTAACAAAAAGTTTCACAAAAAGTTTAATCAACACCAATCTAATGAAAATTAGTATCAGTAATGTTAGCTACATGGGTTATTTTCTTTCAAATGCTGCTGTTGCTATTTCAGCACTGTAAAATTCTATGAGAAACAGATGGGTTCTCAAAGTTTCCAAACTAAAAATACATAAAAGAATTCTATTTTTAAAAATCAGACTTTTAAGCCCTTTCTATACACCAAGCAGTTACTTTGATAATACAATTTAATCTCTTTTATTTACAAAGAGATGCCTGAGTCTGCAAGGTAAATGTTTAATTATTCATCATCTGAAAGCATTTTATGGTGCAATGAAGACCAGGTTAGAAAAGCCTGTTCCTTAGGATGTTTCACAAAATGAATGCAAACTTATTATTAAGGAAGACAAACCAATACATTTATTTTTGAAAGTATTAAGAAATATTTATGTATAAAATTACTTTAAAAATTAAAAATAAACCAGGTTTAAAAAGCTAAGCCTTTATGTTTTGAAGTCTAAGGACTGTTTTTGCATGTACCAGCTAATTTGTCGGTCCATTAAGGTTTTTTATTGCATATTTTGTTATTTATCATTTGGTTTTCACTATAGAAGAAAAATATACAATGAAACTATTCTGTTCAAAGGGTGTTTCAGGATTTCAGGAAAAACAATTACAATTTTTTGAAAAAAGTCTTTTTGTGCTTGCCATCCTTCTGTATTTAAAAATACAGAATTTTTTATTTTTTTTTGTTTGGTTGAAAACAAAAACATAATGAAAACTGTGACATAAATAGAGGTTTATTCTATTTTTTTGTCAGAAACAGAAAATTTAAAAAAAAAAAAGAAAATCATATATGCCAAATTTCTGAGAGAAATTTGCATGCAATGTTTGAAGGATGTCTTTCAAACATTTTCTGTTTGCTAATATCTCCTTCAGGAAAATCATTATCAAGGTTGACAAAGTCAGTGAATTCAACTAAGTCAACTCTATAGTCAATTGCTTTAAACATGAACCAGACCTTGAATCTGTAACTGATGTTGGTGTCTATCAACTAATTTTAAGAAGCTGTGAGTGGGGTGTGTTAGTGGCTAGGAAAGCCCAGCACAGACCTGTGATGCAGAAGGCCACAGAACTTCCAAAACTTTTTTCCAGGCAATTGGGAAAAGATAGGAAGGAACTATATGAATAGCATAGCCATTACTACAGAGTAATACTGACCAGTCATCTACATCACCTACACCAGGTAGCTGAAATCTACCAAATTAAGAATTATTTTTCTTCAGAATCTGTCAGCATGTTGTCAAGCACCTCATCACTATCTGTGATCCTTATCATAAATTTTCTACATCTCTGCAATAGGATTCTAGCACTGTGGCTTGGTCTTAACTGGAAAAAGAGAAGGAATAAAATGTCATATGAGTATAAGCGATGTAAATTAAAACTACGTTGTCTTCTTTCTACTAGAACTGCAGAAATAATTATAACAGAGAAAAAATAGTATAAGAGTAATATAGGCTGTGAATAAAAAGTAATAAAACAGATTGTTCTTTATTTGATTGTATGAAATTTAATTTCATTACTTACATCTACACTATGAGTATAAAGACTCCTTTCTGGTCCAGTTTAGATTATTTTACAGAAGTACTTTTAGTTTGCATATGCTGACCATTTGGTGAGCTGTTTTACTATTACTAGGGGCCTTTAGGATTAGGAATGTAGCTTGAAAGAGCCATCAAACTGGAAGAAAACAGTTCCCACCCACCTATATGTCTGTTCTTTGTAATCTTCTCTTGTTTTTTTAAAATACCACTGCAAGGCAGTGGACAGCCCTTTGTCAACCCTATTGTATGCACAAATTAAATTCCTAAAATCTCTTGGCTCGTTATCTGAAGTCTAGCCTCTGCCATATTAGGTTCATAATGGCTGTGTAATTTACTAGATCTGCACAATTCACTAGGCAATTTAGTTAATAGCAGTTGTCATTACATATTAGTTTGCAAAGTTATTGAAGAGAAAGCAAACTTGTGCATTGAATAGTATTACCTCTTTGTTCAATGAGTTTTTGGAGAGCCTGTAAGGAAAGAAAGCTACAAAAATTTGGAATGGTAACTGAACAGTTGCAGGTTATGAGTAATTTAATTTGGGGATGATAAATTATGAGTGTCTCAACACTATAGATAGCTGATATTAAAAAACTTTGAAAAAATTCAGGTTTTAAAATTTTTTAAGATTATTTCACTCCAGGTGAAATAATTAAAAGTCAGATTTTCTCAGCAATGTTTCTCTAAGAAAATGTTTAAAATGTGTCTTCATTATGACCTTAGTAGTTTGTGGTAACTATCACTCAAGTACTAGACAACTACAGAGACAAAGATTATTAGGAGAGTCATCATGAGATTACAAACCAGAGTAAGAAAATTTTAATGAGAAGATTATTCTTAGTGTCTTTCTCAAAAGAGAATTTTGTTTCAGTGTGAATTTCTGCACAGTAAATTAAAAAAAAATCTGAAAAAGCACATGCTTATTATATTGACAATAATTTTTTGGTTAACTTATAACACAGACAAAAGTTTTACATTAGTTCTACTGGATAAAAAGGTGTTTAGCATTTTGATGTTAAACTTAAAAAATGCTTATTATACAAAACATTCTAGAGATGCATATTTCTTGATTAAAATGAATTTTTTTGAGAAATGGGGATAATTTTTCACCTTTGGATACAAGATTGATTTTGAAGTGGAAACATAGAAAATGAAATATGTGCAAGAACCAAACCAGTAATTATAAAACCTGCTTTATTTCCAGCTACAATCATCTTGTGAACTGGAAATAAAATATTCCCATCTTGTATTTACTTTATAAGAATATTGTGAAGTAAATATTTATACTTAAATATACATATATATATATAAATATATAAAAGAACTGTCTTTGGACAGCACTTTTAATGCTGTTGAGCACTTTGCCTGTCCTATTTAAAAAAACAACCACCTTCCTTACATTTAAACTATATAGTAGCATAGCAAATCCTGTTTGTAAGAAAAACACACAATATAACAAAAATACAGAGATTAGGTCTTGGTTTTCCTTATCTGTTTGGTTACATGGCATCTATCTGAAACTTTCCACTACAGAATATCATAAATATATTTAAAAAAATGTTTCTTTACAGTCTTTAACAATTTTTTTAGTCATCTTCTTCATTGATTCAACATGCTTTAAGGATGTCAATTTTGGTGGAATTGGTGACTATTTGATAAGCTACCTTCAGCTTCAAAAAAATTTTTAGGACTACGTTCCAATATGTTTTTCACAAAATAAAATATTTGAAGGAGACAGTTCTGAGAACACATTTAGCTAAAAATACTCACAGTAGTGATCATCTTCACAAAATTTTTAGGAAATGATAAGTATTTGTCCTTTTTATATTTTCTATAAGGAGAAACCTTATATAAATATGCAATGAACAAGATTGTATTATTTTGTAATGAAGAAAACAGAAAAAATAAAATAAAATCCTGACTAAATTTTTAGATATCAATGAACACAGATAAGAAAAAGAATCAATCATATTAGTAGAACAAATCAGAAAAAAGTATTCCTTCAGAACAGTTCTCATATGAGGCTAAGGTAAAGCAGCTTTTCTGTGTCTCTACGGAAAAATGTTATGGCTTATTAAAAAGGGTTTGTGAAAGTAGGTACACAGGATGAAGAAGGTACATCTGAGGTGATGTTTTGCATGCCTTCCTTCTTTTAAGTTACACTGAAATTAAAGTTACAGTTAAGAGCAAGAAAGAAAACCCTACCTTGTCACCTTCTTCAACCTCACAGATTTTCTCTTCAGTTGCAGGGTTAAAGACTGCAAATTTTTTACCTTGGACTGAATCATGCCATTCATTGTTTATAAATATCTGCAGGGGAAGAAATCATGCAACAATATTAGTAACACATATATGGTTGTTGTCTTTTATATGCTTTAGTGAATAAACTTACCTCTCATAGCTGAGAGCTGCCAGATTGATAGATGTCTGAACTAAAACTGGATAGATGCTGCTACATTATTCTGAAGAGATGAGGAATCACATATACACTTAACCAGGATCAGATTTTTAAAATTGACTACCTTTGGAGAGGCAAACTTTCTCTACATTGCATTTTTATTGTTTCATGTCATAAAAATATGCTATTGTAAAGGGGTCCTTCCTCTCTGTGAAGTACAAGGGAGGTACAGCCCTATATGACCTATGAAAAATTACATGAGTTTCTCCTGCTCACAGGGTTGGTAAGAGTGAAGGGCTCTTCTGTTACACAGCCTGAGAGAAGTAAATCCAGTCCTTGGATTTAGTAGTTATAATTTAGTAATTAGTAATATAGTATACTGCATTAAGAATATCTCAGAGACAACTGTTGTATTTAGCTTTGCTGTGATTTATTTTCATTCTCTCTTGCCAAATTAAGAAAATCCCAGCCAAAACCAAACCAAACCAAAGCCCCCAAACAAACAAAACCAATAGCAGGGTTTTTGAAATTGAATCTGAGACTGAACAAAAAGCCCTGTCATAGTCAATTGAATGAGTTAAAGAATCATGGAATGGAGAAGGCTGAAAGGGACCACAGTAGGGTCATATGGTCCAATCTCAGTGCTCAAGTGGGGACATAGTAGATCACATTGCAAGAATTGCACCCAGATGGTTCTGTGTGCTTAGGACATGCATAAGAACCTCTGAAATTTGAGGTGTACTTGTCTCTGTTCACAAATGCAAGACAGAGCCTGGGTTTTACCTGTGGGTGCACAACTTCTGTACTATGTTAAAGCTTGCCATCTCTGGGCCAGTGCTGGCAAAGTGGTCAAAGTGGTTTTAATTTTTTTTTATTTGCAGTTGTAAGTTAACCTTGAAGCAGAAAAGGAATACTCATT
Source organism: Parus major (assembly GCF_001522545.3). Classification (NCBI taxonomy): domain Eukaryota; kingdom Metazoa; phylum Chordata; class Aves; order Passeriformes; family Paridae; genus Parus; species Parus major. The sequence goes on along the minus strand of NC_031799.1, from coordinate 62,745,449 downwards.
GAAAAGACCTGATAAATGCAGAGCTGTTGAAAAGGGGAGGATAAGTTGCTAATAAGTGTTTTGTATGCTGCTTCTTGAAGTGGACATCATAAGGTATACAGTCCAAAGCTAACAGCACCTGTCCTTTTCTGCCTGAACCTCTGTCATGTCTGAGTTCAGGTCAGTGCTGAAATGGGTGTGCCATCCTAAGTCATCCTCCCAGTACCTTGAGCCCACCCTCCTGATGCTGGTGAGCTGGTGGGCTGGTGCCCTCCCTTCTCACTCTCTTCCTGTGCCATTGCATTCTAGGTCTGCCAGATCTCAGGTAGGTCTACCTGAGATCTACAGATCTCCGTGGTACTCACCTGTAAGGACATGTTTTTTTACTCTAGAGTCGAGGCATCTTGCCCCACAGTCAGTCACTGGAGTCTAGCAGTGATACCAGCTAGCACTCTCCATTAGGACAAAGAACCTGGTGCTGCTGCTTAGGGTAGCAGGAACTTCGAAAGAGCAAATCAGAAAAGTTTTCTGCATAGTATTAAAACTTGTAGAGTAGTTGCTAATAGTTGGTGAATAGTTTATTAATAACCATCAAGATTGATTAAATTAATATCTCTAAATGGATATGGCAACAATATCTTAATATATTAATATATTCCTGTATGATATTAATATAGTTCTGTATGTTTCTGCTTGTCTTTATGCAGGCAACTCATACAGTGCCATTGTCATCTCTGACTATCAGAACTGACCAGCAAACTCCTGAATTAACAAAAGCTGTTGGTAAAATAAATATCTAAGTACATGGAAATTTCTGATAGGTGGTGAAGAAGCAAGTTTTAAGAATATCCCCATAAAATTGCAATTGTGGTGAAAGGACGAAGACAGCAGTTAAATGGTTAATATGAAAAAAGCTATTGCCAAGAAAAGAGACAAAGTAAAAGGTAAATATTAACATAACACTGCTATGATGTTACAGTATGCCAAATTCATATCTGTCTGTGAAAGGAATAATAGAAAAACATAGCATTTTTTGAAATATTTAAAGTGCTTGTTTAAATACTACATTTATTGCACCAATCAATATCACCCATAATATTAGTTTAGAATATATTTCTTATTAATGTTTCTAATACCATTCTTGTTTAAAACATAACTTCATTATATTAAATATATATACAATATTGCATCAGAGTTGCATAAATCAAACTACACAGATGTCTTTCATAAGCAGCCTTGCAGAATGGGGTTAAGACAGGAAAGAAAAAGTCTAAACTCTCATGTAAGCTGCATGAATACATTTCAGGCAGCTCTACTTATTAACGTGCATGCAGCCATGCTCGTAAAATGCTGTGGAGTGTTTGCTACAAACAGGACATGGATGTCTAAATCCAGGCAACTCTGAAGCACCAGCTAACAGCAGCCTCTAGCAACAGCCCTGACCTGCTGAGGAAAACAATGCTTGGGATCATCTTGCAGTAGGTTACAGTGTTTTGTCAGTGAGTCAGAACTCTGCTGACAGCCCTTCAGGCACAAATGAAAAGGACCTACCCCTCTGTGGCAAGTGCTGTGCAGGAGGCTGTCTGTGGCGACTGACTCTGGCCCACGAGGTTTAGGGCCACAAATGTATTTTGCAAAGATTTGGAAATATTACAATGTTTTGTGACTGTTACTTCGCTGGAATTTTAGGAGAGAAGATTTTTTTATTTCAACAACCCCAAGAGTGAATGACTGTTCAGATTTCTTCGCAGTAGAACTGGAAATACAGATTTCCAGTAGATGAGATTGTACACTGTTAGAGCTTAGTATTTTAAATAAAGCACAGACAACATCAGTCAAAAACCCTCAAATGTTTTTATTCCTCAATGTCATAGGGGAATAAAATCTTACATTTCTGAAACGATTGATTTCAGTTCAAATGATGTAATACAATCCATTTGGTGTTTAAGTAACTTTCGAGACTACAGTATTTCTGTCCTTGTTAACACAGTTGATTTCTTCACTCAGATGACCTGAGCAGAGAATGGACACACAAGACCTGAACTTTGCCTTTTTCTCTGACTTCCCAGTGGCTTTTTCTCCTTCAGTTCTGGAGTACTTTGAGTGAATTGTGAATTAATTTTGAAGTTTCTGCTAGATGGGAAGTGCCATATCTCTGCCTGTACTGCATGAGGGAAGAAAGAATTTACCTCTGTACAGACAACCAACACCATAGTTCTGCTGAAAGAAATTTCTTGGTCTTTACATTAGGTGTCATCATCTTATAAAATACAACTTTTTGCTTAATCTTCCTTAGAATAAGGATTGCCTTTTTTTGTGGGCTCTATATCATGCAGTCTGTACAGGATTTCAGGCTTCAGTGCCGCTGTAAAATAACTTAAAAGTACAGCTTAAAAAGAAAATTTCTGCTGTTGCATTGATCCCATATTCAGCATCTTTCTATAAACTCACTGTTTTTTAGGGAGGAATTTTTATATAATTCACTAATATTGATTTACATTGTAATTCATAGAGAGATGTAGTCAAGAAAGATAATGGAACTAACTAAAAGGTGGATGTTCCCTAACTTAGCTGTTAAGGACAGCTTTTTAAACATGGAACTATAGGTCTAAGCTATCTTCTGTTTAGATATCAAAAACTCTTCCAAACTTTAAGTATGAAAAAAACCAAAACTTCCTCCCACCTTAAATCTGCCCCTGGCTATAGCAAAATTTTTCTTGACAATGCTCTTCAAATGAGCCCAGTTCAAATGAACAAAAGAGTTTCCTGTTTTGCATAGATGAAAGTGATCACCAGATTTGAACCCTTGCTCATCTGGCTGCTCTCAAGCATTCTTGTGTGGACTATGAAGCAGGGAATTACACAAACAGTACATTTTTACAGGCCAGGAGCAATGAGGAGACACCAGGGCTGAGGATGGACAGCTGCTGGAGGCAGCTCAGCATCGCTTGTGTGGTGTGGTGCACAGTGCTGAATAACTGTTGTACCTGTTCAGTCCTGATTATATTGATTGTGACAGCCATTCAGGTATTTTTGAGTACTATAACTCACCAAAAATTTACTTGGCAGTAAATTTTATAGATACATCCAAGCCTTTAAGTTTTGTAGCCCAAGAGGAGGCCCATTTCAAGTGCTATAAGTTCAAATTTACCAGTCTCAAACTATATAATGGAATCTCACTATGTTCTTTGAGCAGCAAAATTAAAATATGTGGCATTTCTTAAGGTACTACCAAAGAATGAATATTTAAGCTTTAAACAAATATGTCAATACAGATGCTGCTGTGAAATCTCTTTCTTTTATTCCCCTCAGGTTTTTCCTAACAAGAATTTTATATTTGGTTAATATTTCATGCAACTTTTTTTTCCCTCTCTTGAAATATGCTATTATTGATTTAGGAATTACATTTTAATGCTGCAATGAACTAATAACTAGAGAACATATTCGTTCTATTAAATATTATGTAATTTTCCTAATTTTCCACTAAGTCACTCTGTGTCCACAAAGTGAGCTGATCTTAGAAAGAGTAAGTTTCTATAATACCTTTCTAGCTTATTACCTTTCCCCAGATATTCCAATTACATTTTTTTAGCTTTTATGCCTAGCCTTTGTTCTTGAAGCTAGTGGCTGCAGCATTTTAATGTTCAACCATAATTTTTCTTTACTCAGAGTGTCTTACCCTTCCACACTTCCTGATATTCCACATGTAACTTAGCAAGAGAATGTTCAGCCCTCTTTTCCCCCTGATGTAATTTGACAACCTAATAATTAACTAATCTGAGTTTCTCTGATTAAAGGAGTACTACAGGGTTTAGTGAATGTGAAAGCATCATGACAGAAAGCATTTGTCAAACAATCATTGTCTAATTCCTCAGTGTTGACTAGGTAAAATATTTACCAACACATTTTTAGCTAGCTACCAATACTCATTGAGTTAATGGAAATATCTTTAAAGGAGGTTCATACATGAAATGAATACCAGATTACTTTATGGTTCAAAATCCAGGCAAATTTCAGTGTTTAAAATACATTTGATTTGATGCCTGAAAGTCAAATTTCATGAAGAGTGTTATTATGCATAAGTATTTTATTCTGAAATATAGCTATATCAATCTCATTTAGTTAAGTGACCCCTGTGAAAAGCCACAAATGATCCCAATCATAGAAAATAAAATATAGAGACTGTTAAATAAAGAGAGTCCTTGGAACATCTCCTGCAGAGCTCTCTTCAGGTCCTTTTGTGTTGACTGTTGGTATGATGCAATGGTAGAAAAAAGAGAAATTGGAGGTTATGACTGGTTCTAGATGATTTAGAGAGAAAGGTTAATACATCAGCAGTAAGTAGTGCTTCCCTCATCTTGATCCTTCCAGTGTTGCTGATCACCTACATCCCATGTTCTAACTTGTATGGGACAGAAGAGGAATGGGATGCATAAGAACACAAGAGTGCAAAGGCCTTATTAAACTGGGGGATGAGTGTTGCATATGGGGTGACATTTCTATTTTCCCAACTCCCTTGTCCCTCAGCACACTGCTGGGGCTTCAGAAAAATCCCATGTGATATTTGAAAGAGGAGGAAAGCTTTGCAAATATCAAGCCTCCACAGACATGTGCTAGATCTTGTAAATAAATGCATTGCATGTCTACAGAGTTAGAATATGCAGCTTTTAAGGAAATGCCAGCTATTGTCAAGGCAAAAGAGACATTTATTATGTGACACTCTCCTTGACTGCACATTACAAACTAGACTTTTCAGTAATGTCTTGTGGTTGCATTTTTTGTACTAATAGAATTGATTTTTAATAATTAAATATTTTAGAAGAATGGAAATATTTACAGGAATTTGTGTCTTGCATATTCAGTTACATCAGTTGGTGTTTTTCTCATATTAGTTGTTTTCTACTGGAAAACTAAAAAAAAATCAGAGTAAAATAATTTTTTTTTGCGACAGGAAGAGCAGTAGCAGACTATCGCATGGCAGAACTACATATCTTTCTGTTAAATATTTACAAAGTAAGATCCTGTGTGATTTATTCAAGAAAGACATGTAGTGGAACATGGTTAAGTTTTTTCCATTAGTAAAAAAGTATAGCATGAAATTTAAAAGACCTAATTTGGATGAATACCTGCTTTAGGAAATGAAACTAAACAGTGGTTCTAGAAAATAAAATTATTTCCCTTGCAATGGTACCAAGAAAAATAAAAGAACAGTAACCAAAAAACTCCAGAATTAAGAGGTCCCTTCTGATCAATTCAAACCTGCATGTTTCAGAGGGCAAAGTTTCTGGAAACACTTTTTCAAAGTTCTAGCAGATATCTGTGTGTTACCATACAATATTATGATATACAACCAGCAAAAGAGTCTTTTAAAGCTGAAAACATAAGTCTGGATCCAGACTTTCTTTATCTGTATGTTTCCTACTCTATATGGAAAGAATTTTCTGTTTCAAGAAGTTTATGGTAATGTTGCATAGTTAGATTGGTAGACTATATCTAGTTATAAGCTGCTTGTTTACCTGAAAAACAAATTCAGAACCAGATTCATTTTCTCTAATGTAAATACGTGACCAGAATTAATTTTATTTTAGTTTCATTTTCACACATCCCTTTCCATGTAAGTTTATCTGGTATAATTATTTGAATCTGATTATAACAAAATGCAATATGCTAATATTTTAATTTGCTATTTTAATTCATTTTAATAATAATTAAAAAAAAAGTAGAAACATTTCCTTCTTTGCTCCATTTATACTTTTTGAAAACTTATAATTGATGAAAATTTGCTTCAGGAGAGAAACAACACCCACACCAAGTGAAATATGGAACTATTCTATCATGCATGCACATATAGGTGCTTTAAATTAGGTTAAAAGGATCATCGAACATCACTTGCTAACATGTGTAAAATCAGAATTCAGCCAGAATAAACAATTTAAGCATTGATTTACAGTGGCTTCCATAGTTCATATAAAGTTAAAATCAGCACATCCTCCTGTCTGAAGTGAATGCATAAGGAAGATTAGGAAAAGCAAGTGTTACTAACCTTGGTATACTTAATTTTCAGATCTTTTAATGGTTCTGGCAGGGCTGGCATAACTGGAGCAGGATTGCCATCTGAGCCTTGCTTCTTCATGTTTTCAGCTGAGAAGTTTGAAGACGTTCCTGAAACACAGGTGAGAAAAGGTATAAAGGGAATACAGTGATTTTTGCCCTGACTGAGCTCTTGGCTTTATTTGTGCTTTTTTATCTGAACCAGCCGTGGTATATTTGCATACGGGAATATGATTGGATGAAAGAATTCATCGCGAAGAGAAAATGACACTACTTATTTTTATGACCAAAAGCTACAGCCTTTCCAGTGAGCTGAGACCTCGAGGAAGCACATGCTGCTGAAACAATCTGCCTAGGCAGACACCACAGATTCCTTACTGGGGAACAGAGTTTAAGGCCATTTCATCTTACCTGTAAAATTGCTTTCTCTCAGCAGGCAGGTACCCAGAGCCTAGGGGAACTTCCTCACGTACTTGAAGGCAATTCTGAAGGTAAAGACACACTTGTTAGCTCTGAAAACAAACCAGCCCCTTCTTACTAGAAGGTTAATGAGAATAATTACCAGAGTAAGAAAACATTCATTAAGAAAAAAGCCACCTTGGGTTACATTTTAATATGGTCAGAGTACATTAGAAGTACTGTAATTAATGCTTGTTTAAGGAAAGATGATAAAAAAAATAAGGACAGAAAATCCTTCATGTGTTTTTCATGAAATGTGAAGGTGGAAAAAAATGATCAATCCAGAAAAAAATTCTCTGTGGGTAGAACTAAGCAAAAACTGTTGTTTTATTTTTCTTCTAGACAGCACCACAAATTTAAGGACAATGTTTTTAACACAGTGCCCTTTGGAATACCTAAGTCCAAAACAAATTGTTCAATAGATTAGAATTTTCTACCCTGGATGGAACTCATTTTTCTGTTTTGATTATTCAAAGAAAATCATATATCTTGCACAGGCAAATAATTTTATAAGATACAAGAAACTCCTTTTTTTTCAAGTTCTGCCTTTTCTGTTTAGTGATCTCACAGAACCTGTTTTTATATGCTGGGCTTCTGATTAATGCACAGTGGATCCATGCCATAGAAATTGAATAAAATTATCTTATTGCTTTCACTGAGGCTACATAAATGCTTGGAGAATTCACTGCTCACAGTTATTTCACATGTCAGGCATCATCTAAACCATCTGTCAATGAAGGACTTTTAACTGATGGATGAGGTAGGACATATCATGAGCTTACCATGCATTAATTCTGTTTCACGTGGTTTCCGAATTAAAGTTCATGCCATAATTGCTATTGGTGATTTTTGTGTTTGGACACATGGTTTTAGCAACAGTTTCTGAAATTTAGCTAAGTTTAAGTTATTTCCAGATAACAGAGAATTCTACTGTCACAGTAGTCATCTCTCAGTGAGACGTAAAGAGATGTGTGGACTGAAACAAGTTTCAGCCATTCACCTTATCCTGTGAATGAAGAGCACCCATTCCCATTGCTAAAAACACTGTGATAATGAAGGTTACCTGCTCACTTATCTACTTTTGGATGAATCTGTCAGCTTTTCTGCCTTTTCTGTCTGGCTGAAGGCATCTGAACACAGAACAGTATGTTTGAAAGAATTTGAGCAGCATTCTCAAACTTTAATATTTTGGGTTACAGTGTTTGTCTGCCTTAGAGAATCATGTCTCATGTAGAAAACAGAATATCTAAATAGGGTTTGTTTATTTTTATTTGGAATATTACTTTTCAGTCCTATTCTTGTGTAGAATTCTTTTTTTCTAGATTTAGACACTAAAGTCTACTCTAGAAATCTTCCTGACACTAACTTCTCCATTAACCACAAACAGTTTCTCTATTTCCCCTGCAAATTGCTCAAATTTGCCAAACTGGAGATACAAAACAGAGATCAGTGGATTTCTCTGGTTTCAGGTAAAACAAAGGTCTTTCACACAGATGAGAATGGCTTAAATGTGTTCTCATTTAGGTACCATTGTATTCCTAATTTTTAAAGCAACCATTTAATCTAGCAGTTAATTATTATAGCTTCTTATGAAAATGATAACATATATCTTTTTTCCATATCTATAAAGGACAACCTGAAATCTCAGCAGGCAGGCTTTAAAGATGCCGGATGAAAACTTTCAACTTTTCCAAACATGCTGATAATCACTGCTTAGTTTTCTGCAGTTTTTCTTTAGTTTTTAGCCTCCTTTTTTTCTTTCTGTTTCACCTTTGGATTTCATGAATCATCTTCACTTTCCTATTTATTTTCATCTTAGGAATGCTTTTAGCCTAGTGTAGAAAGTATTTTATTTTCCTCATATGACATCTTCCTGTTTATTGCAGATTTCTGCTATTTTCATTCTAGGACTTTTTCCCCCATCCTGAGTCACAAACTCTTTCACATTTCACCTAAATAATGATATGCAGTTCAAGAACTATAACTAGTTCTAGGACTGCACTATTATTTCAAGTAGTGAATTATGCAACACTTGAATTGAAGCTTACATAGTTTTGCTGTTAATGTTTTCTTGGAAATGTTGTATTCTATCTAATTCTTTCCTTTCCTTTGATCAATAATTTGGTCATTAGTTGTTACCTTTTCACTGCTGAAGGCAGGAACACTAAAGACTCCACACCCAGGCAAAGTATATGATGTATTTTCTGACTCTGTGATAGTGCTTCCTATATTCCAAAGCATAACATTTATTCCTGTTCAAAGCTACTGAATTCCCCTATTTAATACAAGTTCAGAGGGGAACAAGAGTATAGGTCCACTGTGCAAGACCAATGGCTGCATGAACTTTAGGTCTGACTTCTGTCACTCTGTGTCAGGAAGTTAAGTAAAAGTTTTATGCTAGAAAAAAGTTGTAAATAGTTTTTCTATGTGTCTCTTCTCAAAGACTGAAAAAAAATAATTAAGAACCAAATACAGCACACCAAATTACAAGTTCTCCTCATATCTGACCTTACAGTGGGACATCAACAATGTTGTAACACTTTCACTGTGTTCGTTGTAGTCTCGGTGAGCAAACTATTTGGCATATATTAAGATTTGTTGCAGCCCCATATTCATCATATAAGATTTAATTTAATAGCCAGAAGTGCACAGATGAAGGCAGAGCTTCTAGTTGGGCTAGCTGGAAAGACAACTAATGAAACCAATGTGTCAGAGATGTGACCTGTGACTGGACTCTTATCCCTAAACACAGTGCTAGTTCCGTCTGTAATGCCTTGTCCTTTCCTAGCTGCCCTGAGATATCAGTCCAGGAGCAATTTTTGATTTTACTTGGCATTTTTATATCAGTGTATGCTGAGCTAATACTGTCTGAAAGCCATGATTTTGTTCTATGACCTTCTACTATTTCATAGAAAAATATTTACTTTATATTGTAGAAGAATTTTGTTTATCCAGAAGTTACTTTCATTTTTGTAAAGGCCATAAACTTTTGGGATTTTACACCCCATAAGTAGGCAAAAGCTTTTTTTTTTTTTCTCTAAACATTTTTTTTTCTCTTTTATTTTCCTTTATTTTTTATTTGTTTTTGTCATTTTTTTCAATGACTGTCATATTGTCGTCAAACTACCACAGTCCACATACCTCCATTCTCCAGCAATAGCAGACAATGGACTTAATCTTTGTATAAAGCTGAAATTTTAATCACAGCAGTAAGAAAATCTGTCCCATAGATTTCTATAGAAAAAACCTTGTCCTTCATCTATTTGATCATTAAAGAAATCTAATTCTTATTTTGTTCTAGACATGCTCAAAGGTGCGTAATCAGATAAGATTGCATGTAATTAGCTTTAACCACCTCTAATGTCAGAGGACGTTAGAGTGCAAGGACTTTATTGCAGGTAAACAGAGAGTAGATATTCTCTAACTTTGGGTTTTGTCACTTACAGCTCTGGAAACTTTTCAAACTGAGTATCTCTGATCCACTGATCAATCAGAATTACAGCCTGAATTCCACAGTGCCTTTTAAAAGGGAAGACAGAAACCTAAGAAACCTCTGCAAAGTTCCTATAATTTAAAACACTGGAGATAAACAATCTTCCATGGTGACTTATACAGTACTGTCCAAAGTTCCCTGGAATAGGAGTTGCACAAGACACACTGCTGCACTCTGTAGTTATATTGCATTATCTGTGCTGAATTCAGACTGAGATTTGAATGTTGAGGTACATCCCTAGGCTTTATAAAACCTCACAAATTAAAAAAGAAAAAGAAAAATTTCTGTTGAGACAATAATATTGTTAAAAATCTTGATTATCTCAAACATATCTTTCAAATTTAGAATATACAGGGAGTTCAGAAAGGGGATTATTCAGGGATTTGAGTAGATCTGTTGATTCTGACAGGATCAAGCATTAAGTTATAAGTGGAAGATCTAAGGATCAAAAGCAGTAATATATGTTTTGAAAGTCAAAATCTTTGAGATTTGCAAAATCACTGGATTATCGTTCTGAAATTCTCTAGGCTCTTTGGTAATCTTCCTTATGACATTGCATTAATGGCAGTAGAACAGAAACAGTGGCTGCTGTTTAGTGTGATGTGGAAAGGCAGACGTATCATAAAAGAGGCAAAACTAAGGTGAAATTCATTTTTTGGACCATCCAAATTGAGAGTACAAATCTGGGTAGAAAGTTCAAGTTCTCATAACTCCTATTGCAAAGCACTGAAGTAAAATGACAAGGTTTTCAAGGCTACAGAGCAAATTCCCTTGCCTTTTGCAGGACACTGACTATCCTGCATTTCTGCCAATCCAAGCATTCCTTTAATTTTATTATCAGTTTCTCTGGGCACAACTAGCAGTTTTTCACTTATTATGAAATTTCTGTGATATATATACTCATGGAATGAGGCAGTAGACAGATGCATATCTATTTGAGGGTGAAATTTGAACTATGCTAATGAAAAATTGTTCCCTTTTACAACACAGACAATAAGAGTGTACAAAAAAATACATTTCTCCATTCTCTTCACTCTCATGACAAGTGACAGGATTCAAGGAAATGACATGAAGCTGAGTCAGGGAAGGTTTAGGCTGGATATCAGGAGAAGGTTTTTCACCCAGAGGGTGACTGGGAGCAGGCCTCCCAGGGAAGTGCTCACAGCACCAAGCCTGACAGAGCTCAAGAATCATTTGGACAGTCCTCTCAGGCACAAGGTGTTGCTCTTAGAGTGTCCTGTGCAGGGCCAGGATGATCCCTGTAGGTCCCTTCCAACTCAGTGAGATCCCTTCTGTGCTTCTGTGGCTTTCATCTCACAATGACATTTCCAAAGTACAAGAATAAATTGTGACAGTGGGTAGGTTTAGACTGCTGCATTTCATCATGTGAGTTGGAGGGAAGAGATGCCATCCAGAGGGATTTGAACAGGCTTGAGAGGTGGATCTGTGAGAGCCTCATAAACTTCAACAGTCCTGCATCTGGACCAGGGCAACCCAAAGCACAAAAATTCTGTTGACAAAGAACAGATTGAGTGCAACCCTAAGAAGAAGGACTTGAGGGTATTGGTGGATAAGAATATCAACAGCTTTGACTGCAGGGAAACACACTGAGAGAGTTGGGGCTGTTCAGCTTGGAGAAAAGAAGACTCTGGGGAGATTTCATGGCAGCCATCAGTAAAGGGGGCCTGGCAAGAGAAAGCTGGAAAGGTGAAGTTTCATGAGGACACGTAGTGACAAGAGGTAATGGCTCTAATTGAAAAAGGACAGGTTTAGATTAGATATCAGGAAAAAAATCTTCCCTGTGAGGGTGATGAGGCCCTGGCACAGGTTGCTCAGAGAAACTGTGGGTGCCCCATCCCTGGAAGTGCTCAAGGCCAGGTTGGATGAGCTCTGAGAAACCTGGTTTAATGGAAAGTTCCCTGCCCATGGCAAAGGGGGTTGAATTAGATGATTCTTAAGGTCTCTTCCAATACAAGTAATTTGATCATTCTATGATGCTAAATAAATTTTTAGAATTATTCATTTCTCTTTCTGTTAGTTGGACATCTGGTCATTGTAGTTTATGTGTTTTTGTAGCATGAATAATTAAGTATATTGATTTTTGGAGACAGACATTTTATTTTTGTGTATAGGACAGTTTACACATGAAATAATGACTAAAATATGATCATAAAAACATCAAACTAAAATAAAAGGAACTGGATATATTATGGGGCAATGAAAGATTGAGTAGCAATGCAGGAATTATTATATCATTTTAAAATACTTTTATCTATAGAACCCATTTGAGTTACAGGTAGTAATATACTTCATGATATAAATTAGAAGACTATTTCATCATTACAACATTTCTTAAAAGCTGCAGGAATATTTGGTAGAATGTAGTTGATTTTGCATCCTTAAATTGAAATTACTTAAAATTGATTTTTGGTTTTTTTAGTTTATCTTAAAAAGAAACGCACTAAAGTCAAAGAGAAACAAATACAAAGAACTCAGTATAGTCTGCTGCAACAAAATTGTATCTATTTCTAGAGAAAGAAGAAAATTCTCACAAAACTGGAATAAGACTTGTACAAAACCATAACTGGCTTGTAGAGGTCCTTCTCTACATTGCCCTGAAATAATGGAAATGGAATATAAGCAACTCTGTTTTACTCATACCAATAGAATTTTCCATACTTTCTTAATTCCTTCTTATTATTCAATCCTGACATCAAATATTTGCCATTAAGGTCATAGAAAGTGTCAATGAAAAAGTTATCATATGACAAAAGTTATGGGTTTTTCAATTAGGGTAAATTAGTTTTCATGTCAACAGGACAATTTTAATTAGTAAATGTCAATAGTATTTCTAACTTTATGATAGAAGTCAACATTCATATCTTTTTTGCATACTTTTTTGCAATTCTCTCTGGTCCAAGAGAAGGAGAACTCTGAATAGAACAGTATTATCAGAACAATGCATTAGTTAATAAATGAGTACAGTTTTATTAGAGACTATAAGTCCAGTCTTGGCAGCATAGACTGACTTATATTTAGAGTATCTTTTTGTGAACTAGAACAAATGTATTCCTGTTCTTCCTGTTAAAAATAAAATTATTTTTTTAAACTCTTTTGGTACACGGTTCAAATGAGGGAGCAAGTAATAAGTAATGCAATAGTTTGAAGGTCTCTCAAATGATTTATTACGAATAAAGAGAAAGAATTTATGACACAGATCACAATAAAAGCTCTTATCAGTGAATTTAATGAATAGTTTGAAGGAAATCAATCGAAAAAAGCTGTTCAGTGTTAGATCAGAATCAGACCCAACACTAGTTATTAACCTACATTGTTAGCAACAATTTATGCCAAGTAATTTTCAGCATTTCCTCCATGAGCCTTTGTTTTAAAGCCAAGTTTTAGACAGCCTCAACTGATTTTACATAATTGCTATGTGTGCTTTTTAAGCCTCTGTGTAGTAATTATGTTCTTCAGCTATGAAAGACTCAAAGTGAAAACACCCTCTTTCTTTCTAATTTTAAAGTTTTGAAGAGAATTTAAAAGAAGTCGCTGTACAGCTAAAATTAAAAATAATCAGAGGTATATTTAACATCTACCTCTTTCTTTGATATTTAGAAACAATTCTCTGAATTAATATCCCTTAATTTCTTTACATCAGTTTTTATTATTTTCATGTTACTGTCTTATATTAATTATCAACATCACCATAAATACAGTATTTTTGAAAGGTTTACTTTTGTGTCCTTTGATATAGGATGTATTATGTCTTGAGTTCTCTGCAGTGAAAAAAATTCAAGTCTTTTTACTCAAGAGATGAGCATTTTTTTCATATATCATGGTAGTTAACTGCTAGAACAGAATTTGAAAACTGCAATTAATAGAAGGCATTAAGCAAATGCCTACTGAAGGTGCAACTAAACTGATGGAAAACTAATACGAAGTCCAGGATTATCTATTTTTTTATCCTTTCACCCCCCTCTTCACTCTAACTTGCTATTTATTATTTATACTATTATTTCCAGGAAGTTCCTAGAGAACTGTCTAGAAAACATGGAACAGATAAATAATCTTGAGGTCAAAATTTCCCTTTATAATACTTGAAATGTAATTAGAACTGCTAAGGAGGAACCATATCTGCAGCAGGAAAGTGACTTATTAGGAATAAAAAATTTGGCACAGTGACTAATCACACAGCATTTCCAAATTGACTGTGACACTCAAGTACTTTCCTTGTATTGTAACGTCAGTGGAGGATTTTGATGGACTTCCAACTCCTCTGTTTCCCAACTTTTTAGTTTAACTTAAACAAACAAACAAATAACATGAAGCAATTGCCTTTGTTTGCAAATGTCAGGGAGGTTTCTGTGGATGCTGTCAGAGATTGCTGCTTCTAATGAAAAGTGAACTTTAACCAGGGTGTAAATCTGTTTATCTCTGGTCTGGGGGACTAGGACTCAGAATTCAAATTCCAATATAGAATAAAACTTTTGCAGCACATATAAAGAGTCTCTGTTTTCCAGCTGATAGAGTCTACTCTCTTTTTAACGTAATTAGTAAGATTTACAATATCCCCTGTTCTGTACTTGAAGTCTTAATTTCAAGTTTAGATGTAGTGAGTTGACTACATTATCTTGCTACTTGTTATTCCCATTTTTCTCTACTTTGTTGTGATTACAGAAACACAGAATCAGCTAATTTGGAAAAGACCTTTGAGGTAATCAAGCCCAACCTGTGACCCTACACCAGTTTGTCTACCCAGACCATGACACGGAGTAGCACATGTACAGGGGTGGTGACTCCACCACTTGCCTGGGAAGCCCATTCCAATGCCCAGTTGCCATTTCTGTAAAGAAATTCTTCCTAATATCCAAATGGTTATAATCCAATTCTCATGCTTGGTAGAAATATTTTACTACTGTACATATGCTACTCACTAGTGCCACTGTTGAATGAGAATTAACAGCTAAAGCAGTAGACTAGGGTTTTTAAAAAGAAGATGTGGTCATTCTAGCATCCACTGAATCCTGTCAAGAGCTTTCCCATTGTTTTGTGAATTTTCAGGAGCAGTTTTAAGTCCTGGTAATCATCTAGTTAAGTAATTGCTTTTAAAAAGGAACATGAGTTGTGAGAAATTTGAAGCATATTGTTAGTTCCTGTAAGATGCCTGGAATGCATTTCATGATGGAAAATGGATGATAACAACAAAGTACAGGAAATCAGGTTAATAACATACACTTTAGGCACTAATGTTTTAGCTTTGTTACAGAAATGTGGTAGCCAGCAGAATTACAAATGCAAACCCAGCAACAGTAAATCTTGGAAGGAACAAAACTTACAGTGAGAACCATACTCCTGTATGTGGTGTGTGACATTATTCCCTTTTCACTTAAAATTAAAAGTATGTTTGTGAATATGATACCTGTGTGTGCATTTGTTTTTTTATTGCAGATAGACAGAACTAGACTCACGTTTTGGGACTGATTCAATAAATGTATTTCACTTCTCTTAGAAGAAAATAAGAAAAAGAAGGAAAATTCTTTCTCAAATGAGTAAGAATGTTTGAAATGGGAACATTGTAGTCCAAGAAAATGTTACAGTACTTATCTAACTTACTGTAATTCTGAGGGAAAAAAATACCTGCAAATATTTTCTCATTGTTACAGAATTGATAAGCAAATAAGAGTAACATTTGGTTGTTGTTTTTTTTCCTTGTCCAAGAAGTGTGGCATGTGTTCTGCTTCTCTTTCCATAAACACATGGAAACCTACAGCCTCAGTGTGTTTTTCCTGTTATTTGATATTTTGTTACATTAGGCTGATGCTCTGATCATCTGTGGACAAAGCCCTAATAACCTATGTAATTAAGAATGTAAGTAAACTACTTTTTTAGATGATTTTTGTGCAACATCATCTTCTGCCAAAGTGTCCCAAGAAAAGTTCAGACCTTTAAAGCAAATGTCGGAGGAGGTTTATATATTTTTAAAAAATTAAGTTAAAATTATAGGTATTTTAATTTAACTGCACATATTACAAGGCAGTAGAATAATTAAAAACTTCCTTGTTTCTTTCAATTTGTGTAAGAAAAAGCATGAAGACTGAGGACATAAAGATTTTTTATTACTGATATAAATAAGTATTTTGATAAGATTTCAGTGCATTTTTCAACATCTTGCTGAAGCCTGCCAAATACATATTTTCTGGCATATTGGTTTGGTAGTGAGAATGCAAGTTTTATGCACAGTAATTATACTAAGTACTGAAAAAAAATCTCAGAATTATACATTTGCTGGATGATATTTGTATTCTGGGGCAATAATGATAGCAAAAAACCTGAAATTTACTTTGATGATCAGCACATCATGCTGGAGAAAGCAGAGGCAAAAATAAATCAAAGGCAGGAGACAGTGGTCAAAAGCAGAGTTACTGTTTGTTTCTTACCAATTTTCAATGAAAAACCAGCAGCATATAGTTAAAGTTACAAATCTGGCTTGAAAAGCAACACTATTACTTCTCTTTCTTGTTTCGTTATCTTGCTAGACTCCACTGACACAGAAGTTTTGCAGGCAGTGGAAGAGAGTATTTAATCTTTCATAACCAACATGAATTCATAGCTGTTTTGCTATTGGTTTTCATAGGGTTTACATAAAACTTCTCCTTTATTACTCCTTTCATCATTGTCAAGAAAGATTTAAAATTTCATCTCAAAACTAAGTAAAATTCTGGTGTTTTCTCAAAATGTCCCCTGAAAATTTGTATTAATTTAGCATGGGCAAGCAGGAAAACTTTTACTAATATTACAGAAAGTAATAAAATGGAGAGACTGAAGGGAGAATTAGCAGAGGAAAGAGATTGCCAAACTGCATACGAGCTGAAGTGTAGCTTGAACACTAATCAAAATAAAGTTCTGATGAGATGAAGATTTAGCTACTGTGGGCTAAGAGATGAATTAGAAGAGAGAATTGTATGTATCGATCTACTTAAACAACCTGAGTGAATGTAAGCAAACTTATTAGGCAAAACTTCATTAGAAAACTTCGGTTTTGTAGTTTGCACTCTGAATATTTTCCCATTCTAGCTTAACGACACCTAAATACTCCTTTTGCCACCTCAGTGAGAGCAGAAGCACACAATTTATGTTTCCTTGCAGTGGACAAACATCCATACCTCTGTGATGCATCTTTTGAAGAGAAATGTTCCCAAAGCAATTGTCCAATTTTTCAGCTGCTGGAAGCTGGAGCTCGAACTGCAGTTCCACTTTTCCGTGCAGAAACTTTTTTTTTTTTTTTTTTTTTGGGCAGAACAACTTTTTTTCCACTGTACTCTAGTTAATCACAGTAGTTGGGGGCATGCAAGGGCTCACAATCTAACAATGAAACTTCTCACTTTTTTATTCACCATTCCTTGATAAATCTGCTTTCCCTGTGTCTTCTTTTAAACCACTGCAGTACACTAGAAGTTAAAGTGGTAAAGCTGACAGCTACATACTAGATACACTAGAATATGTTCTATTGCGTTCTTCTCTCACAGGTCACTGTTGCACTGAGGAAACTGCAACATTAGTTTGGAGAATATTGTCCTCACTTTCTTGTCTGTTTTTCACAAGATTAACTTTCTTTTTTTATTCTTTCATCAATAACAACTCTTTCAGCAAAATCCTCTTAGCTGATTTCTTGTGAGAAATCAAATTTAAAAAACAATAAAAATGTACATGCAATAATTATGCAGTATCTGTATAACATTTGTCTAATATTTTCCAACATTGTAAGTTCTTAGAAGCTCAAATATCTCTATACATTTCTTTTAAAAGTGTCCTCCATTGCCAAGGACACTTAATGATGGAAAATAATACTGTCATATCCCTGTGAAAAGCAAAGAAAATTTTTACTCATTAGTTTTTCTCAAAACACTACTCAGGAGTGTTCTGAGAAAATCTACAGAATAGCTGCTCACTAAGGACAAATTACATGTGATTCAAGTGCTGTAATTTGCAATGAAGAGGAAGAAAAATTTTTAAATGAGAGCATGTTTATCTAGCCAGAAAAGTCATGTAAGTTCATATAAAGTCAAAGAGCACTGTTAAATTGTCACAGGATGGATCAATACTTTTAGTACTCACAGCTCAGGAAAGTTCAGTACTTGAGGAATTGCATTTTCAGTTTACTTAATACAATCACAACTATTTAATCATAGAAGTTTTTGGATGGAAGGACAATCAATTTAAGAAGATCTGAAAGACAAAGTACAAAAGTTGCTTTGACAATATTTTTATCATGATTTTTTTTCCTATTTCTTCTCTTTGTCATAGCAAGTAAAGCAAAATAATATGAATATTTTATTCTATTGGACTATAAAGTCTTGTTTTAGTGTAGCTACAGTTGCACAAATAAAGCATTTACAAACAAGAAAACATCAAATACACAAACTATTTTTTATGAGGGTAAAGAAATAGCTATTTTGTCATGCTATCTCTGTGACAACTCTAAGAGTCAATAAGAGTAAAGTTTCAATAAGACATTTCAAACCCATCCCGTTTTTTCCTACCCAGTCCCTAATTCCATCATGAACTGAAGTATAAAATTAGTTAAATAATATACACTGACAACATATTCCGAAGGCTTTAGTATTGTTCAGTTTATATAAATATCACAAAGAGTATATCTTAAAAATAGCCATGGCAATTTGTTTCAGAAAAAGTTTTAAAATTTCAAACATGCAAAAATGTCATAACTTTACAAATACCTCCAAATAAAAGTTCTCTGAGTTATTTTTTATTTTTCCCCAGACCTCACCACAAAATAAGAAAAACTGTTTTCTTTGATCTAAAAAGATATTACTTCTCAGGGCTCTAAATTTTATTTACTACTAAATTTTCTTTAATTTTGGAATAAATATTAATGCTAATGGAAATTTAAAAAGAAGACCAATTAAGTTCATTGACTCAAGTTTTAAGCAAGACACTAGAAACCAAGAAAAGGTACTAACCTGAGAATTACGTAAAGACATTTTTTCATATAGGTTTGTGCCTGTAGCTGTACAGCCAACAGAGAAAAATCAGAATGAATATTAATGATGGAAATTACTTGCTTGATGGTGAGCATTTGCAGAAGCCTGCAGTCTGTGTAATGCCATGCAGCAGTTTAAAAAGGAAGTGTTTGTAAAAAGGGATGGTCAGCAAAGACTGAAAGGATATTTGGGTAGTAACTCCATTACAGTAAGAATATGCCTACTTTGTCCTAAAAATTTCAGTTATTTGTTTCCATGATAAAAATGGAAATGGATTCAAAACTCTCTGGCTAAAAGCTGAAAAATTGTTTGTATAGATTTTTATGCTGCTATATGAAGATGCAAAAATTTCTGTATACAGCAAGCTTTACTCACCATCACTAAATATTTTTCCAGCATTCCTATTAACAGTTTAAGGCTTACCAATCATCAAAATTTCCTAATGAACCTCTGGCTTCTGAGGAAATTAGCAATCCAATTAGTATTCTGCACGTACCTGTCCACAAGACCATTCAGGTTGATCATAGTTAGCACTTTTTTATATAGGCTAAACAAATCCTTTGAGTTCACAAATTCTGTTGCTACAGATCAAACATTATAAGCTTTGTTGCCTTTACTCTTTTATTACCTGTTTTCTGTTTTTCTGGATTTTTTTGTTTAGCTAAGAATATCTGCCTTTATGTACTTTCTAGCAATTTGTCTGAACATATAGGCAATGAATATTTAATTATACTTAATCTGAGTTTTAATTCTGAAGTGAATTTAAGCACTATATAAAATCAAAAAAGATGCTCATTTCTAGTGTCAAAATACCACTGGTTCATCCTACATATATATTTATCACTATGATTTTACCTCTATATGTCTCAAAAGTGAGTCTAAATCAACTGCAATGCAAGCATTAGCAGCACAAGATAAACTATTAATCATGACAAACTGATTTAGAGCAGTTTTTAGTACCAAAGTCATCAATCCACTAGGAGCAGTGTCTCTTAAAGGATAATTTATAAAACAATATGCTTTGTGCTTTTGTAATATCCCTGGCTAGATAGCCACAAGTATAAATCATATGTATGTGCCACTAACACCTACAGGACACAGATGCTTTTGCATTACCTGGGCATTTTAGAAGTTACTTTTCTCTTGGTTCTGCAGCTGTTTAAATTACCCTGCATTTTGAAGCTTTCACAAAGTGTCATACTGAGAGTGGCTCAAGCTGAGCTTGCTGTCGAAACTGTGTCTGAGCTGAGCTTCAGAGATAGCAGTGAATTGGTAGCACTTGGGACTGTGGGTTCTGCTTTGTGTTACATAACAATCTTCTAGTCATTCCCCTCAGCTAGTGACAAATGCTTTCCCTGGTTCATGACATACTAAAATGCAAACTTCTTACCCCACAGCACTATCTTGCTCCTACTCTTGCCATGCCAGTTAATGGAAGATGGGGGGGTTGTGTGCATTGCACAGAAAATCATGCTGTTTTAGGCATGGAACAATTTCAGGGGCAGGCCTATTGGTTTTACATGAGGGAAGCTACAAGATAAGATAGAAACCATGGTTCTGATATAAGCATGTGAAGGAATAAATATATTTCCTCTTGAAGAATCACCAGTTTGTTTACTATACATGTGGAAATGATTTCCTCACTTTTTAAAAGTTTTAACTTTCTAGACATCTTTTTGATAGACTTTAGATTAACTGAGTTTTACTATTCCCCCCTAATATTTTTCTTTCTGACTAATAAATGGATTTATATGAGTTCATACAAGTTTTATGACTTTTTTGTACCACTGGAACTTATATAGTCTCAGATGTCAAAAGTTCATAAAATTATTAATGTCATCACTGCATAAAATTATTAATGTCATCTAGTTTAGAGATTTTTAAAGTCCTGAGTTTTGTTAAAGTACATATTTATACCTTTTTCTTATGCCACTCTTACACTTTAATCTAAAACACATACAGAAAGAGAAAGATTGTATAAATTAATTGCCTTAATTGCCAATACTGAAATAGAGGTGTTAATGTAAATTCTTTTAATTCCTTGGGTGAAAAAAGAACAATTTTTCATCTGATGTTTCAAAACATCGATTGTTTTGAAAAAAACAATTTTCCTTTTCATTCTGTGTAAAGACCCACACAATCATTACATTTTTGCATTACTATGGAAAGCAAAGATCAAACAGAAGAACAATGTAAGGGCCAAAACTGTCTCCTTGCTGGATTTAATGCAGTTTGCACATAACTGTACCAATAGCTGAGGAAGTTAATAAACAAATGGTATATTAAAAATAGATTGCAAAAATCTCCTAAAATTCTTGCAACATCTCCTTACAGAGATGTTGTCTATGTTGTCTATGTCCAGCTAGAAATTTCTTGCCCCCCTACCTCCCAGTAAAGCCTCAGAGGACATCTTTTTGACAGGATATTATCTTCTCCAGTGCTGTAGCACTCTGGTATGTTCTGATAATCAAGCTTATACTTTGTCATTCATTAAGCATTCCTTTTGTGTCTCATTAGTCTGATGTCTTCTCTGTCATAAAGAGATGTTTTGGGCAGAAAGGAAATTATTTTTTCTTAATACGTATAATGACATTTTGATGGCAGTATTTTCAATGTCTCTGTTTCCTTTTTTCCAATAGGTTTTATATTCTGGATATCAGATTTAAAAAAAGACCATTGAAAGTTGTTTAACTTTGAAGATTTATTGCATTAGCATTGCTAATTAATGGATAAATTATTGACACAAATTACTGCCACACAACTTTGTATGAATAGAGACACATACATACTATATTAGCAATTTAATGTAACAATTACCATAAAAGTGGTTACCTATAGCTCATGAATCTTATGCAACAACTTCTGAAGATTCAAACTTTACATATTTGTGCATTTACATATACATATATAAATAGACTCACAAAAATACAGCACTCACATTTGTGTTCAATGCAGGCATGTATTTTTTGTATTAGTTGCACAGCTATACCTTTCCTAAGCATGCATTTCATCCAAAGAGTATGGTATGAAGTCAGTCAAAAAATTTAAGGCCTTACCTTCAGAATCAGGACTTGATTCCTCAGATGTGTTGTATTTCACTTCCACAGCACACTCTGCCCTAATGTCTGTGATCAGCACTACAGAAAAAGTACCAGGCATGACCTCTGTATATATATATATATATATATATACAATTCACTAATAGAAACAAGCAAATACTTAGATTCTTGTTTCAGTTTAACATTTATCAAATGATATTACTGTTAGAAAGAGATCCTTCAAGCAAACAGTCTGCATTGAATTGGGAGTTATCTTGATGATACACTTCAGGGGGAAAAAAGGACCTTATTGTACAACACAGCAGATGAAAATACCCGCAGCCATTGCACGTACCACTCATTCTGTTAACCATGTAATATAAATTGTCATTTTGACATGTAGACTATTTCTCTTCCTCTATCACCTCCACGTCAATCCAATTCACTCATTCTTGCCAATGATGAAATGAAAAAAAAAAAAGAAAAAAAAAAAGGAAAGGAAACAGGGAAAGATTGTTAGTCCAGATCTGCATTTGCGGAACATTTTAAAGCCAGTTAGGTTAACCATTGGGAAGATGTTAGTCTAGATAAGAGAATCCCCACTGGTTTTCTGTCTCCCTTAGACAATGAAATCACGTAGTTGTGTCTGCGCCTCTGTTTTGGATTGTTCTGTTTTAACACATAACAGATTGAGGGCTGCCTACTATTCCTAATTAACTCAAACTAATGAGAGAATGGGTGGAGGGAGTGCCAAAAAAAGAAAAGAGATCATGTGTTGGAAGAGATTGAATTACAACTTAAAGGGGATGGAGAAAGGAAAAGAAAAAAGAAGAAGGGGGAGGAGATGCAAATACCATTAAGGCTGCAAAGTAGGGGAGAAGAATTGCCTGAGAACAGATTTGTCTTTCATTTCTAACAAGAGTCAAAGATGTCTTGCAAAAACACCAAGGAAACATAAGCAATACAATATTGGACTAATGTTAGATTATTGTTTCTTCTTCAAAACTACTTCAGCACCCACTACTGTTCTGGTTCTGCTCTCACTCTCCTGATACCAGTAAGTTGTTGGCTTGATAACACAGCCCCTAATTAAACCAGTTTCAAGATAAAGCAAGTAAAAGTCTATTTTCAGGTGTGCACATATAATGTGAAATGTCGTTTTTAGAAGGGTACGTATTTGTTCCAGGCACAGAAGAAGACTCTGGCCAAAGCTCCCACATTTCTGTGCCTGATGTCCTTTCTCTAGGAGCCAAGATGAAGATGGGAGCCTGCAGGAGGCAGAGAGGACAGCAAGAGTGTGTTTGCTGTGGTTGCAGCTGAGGCTGTAGGACTGCTGGAGTGAGACCTCACCTCTTCCACGGATGTGTCAGCTCCATTGATTCAGGTTGGGCAGGAGAAAAGTGGGGCAGAAAGCAAAGAGAGGTAGAAGGGGAAACCAAATCATGACAGGGACGAGGGGCAGGCTGGTGGGGGAATTCACTGAGTTGAAAGAAAGAAGCACCGTGAAGAAAATAGGTTGGCAGACCAAGGGAGTGGAAAGATACAGAATCAGTTAAACTTCCACATTAGCAGAATTAGGGAAACACTGGGAAAGCAGTGAGAGGCAGAAAGCAGCATGGAGCTGTGTGAGAAGTTTTAGCAGGCAGTGTGCTTTGGGGAGAGGAAAGGGGGAAAAGAGAGAGCTGGGAGAGGCAAGGGCTGGGGTGTAGCCCAGCTCCCACCGCTATCATCCCAGAACCAGAAGCTCTTGCTGGGCCCTATGCCTGCATGTGCCTGCACACGCATGTGCACAAGTGCATGTAGTGCTCCCTTCTTTACCACTGCCCAAACTGGGGTTAATAACAACCCTGAATAGTCTAGCAAAAGCCATGGGGATGTGACAGGTAAGCAGGAAGAAAATAGCCAGCTCGTTTTGGCAGTCTGTGGTTATTTGCACGTAAGGAGGCCAGGCTGTGTGCAGATGAAATGAAGCAGTGGGCTGCGGCAGGGCAAAGGACGTGCCGCCAAGTCCTGACAGGCTGAGGTGTGACCTGATGAATCCTAAACACCCTGGACATCCCCAGGACAGCGAGGGGAGGGACAGCGTGGCCACAGGGTGCTGGACACTGCCTGGGCTTGGGCTCTGGGTAGGGAGGATGGCAAAGGGAGACCTACAGCACCTTGTCTTAGACTGAACACAAATGCAAATTTACTTGCAAGTTCAGCCAGTGCAGGACTGAACATTGCACCAAGATTTTCTTAGATTATTTTTTTTTCCCCAAGGAAATTTTTGGCATCTTTTTTTTTTTTTCAGAAAACAAACTTCAAAAATGTTAACATCATCTCATTACCAACAAAGGATTTTTTAATTGGGTTTTGTTTTGTTTTGTTTTGTTTTTTTATTCCAATTTTTTTTTCCCATTGGAGCAGGATATGTCCTGTATAAGAGAGATACAAAAATTAGCTTTTGAAATGTATTCTGCAACAGAACAGCCTGATATATGTGCCCCAGACATATGAGCACCTGTATCTTTGCAATTACTAAGAAATTTTGGACAGCCATGGAATTTAACATATGGCATTGGTGAACAGATATGGCCACAATAATTGTAAGGAAACATGTCGTAGATAGTGCAGCTGTGGGAATATTCTTTTTGCATTTGTATATGTCCAGGTCCACATGGGCCAGACAATTTACTTACCTACAAATATATCTCTCTTGAAAACTTTCAGGAGAAGCTGTTGCAGTATGTCAAGAGGTGTTCTATTTTAACCTGCATCTAAGACTAGCTGTTCAACAAAGCAAAAGAAGAGTGTGAATTGTAGCCTTAAAATCAAAAGTGAGGGAAAGAAAATTCTGGTTACCTTTAAACAGTTCCTGTCATGGAGACTGCAGACTGTGGAAATCTTTAAGCTAGTTGGCTTAAAACCTAGCCAACAGAGCTGTGAAGGAATACATGTGTAGGTATAGGACAATTGTGTTTTGCATTCTCTGCTATCATAATTTCCTAAAAAATAAAGGTAATAGTGAGAGAACAGATTAACTCAGTTCCAATCTCTGGTTCCAAACATCTATTAAGAGCACACAAAGAAAACAAAATAGTTGGTCAATGTTTTTCCCAGTTTCAACTGGTAGAACCTTCTGTATTGCACCTGTGTGCACACATAGGTAAATGAGAAAGATCAGATTTACAGAGTTGTTAATTAACTAATCTTTCTGGAATGGGTTTTGTACAGTGTACAACTGTGAGGTGAGCTAGGGTCTGTAGTAACACAGAGTCCTCAGGCAGGAACAAAGGAGAGCTGCTTTGTTGTAAAAAGGCCTTTTAAAGCAGTTAGGCCTTTATCAGTTACATACTTTCAAATCATAACAAACATAATTCAACCTACCACAGCACACCATTATGTGAACATGTAATGGTTATATAACTTGTTTTTCTACCTCTAATTCAGCTGACTCACTTTTTTTATAGTCCTTTTTTGCCTAGTAAAGTAGCAGGCCTGAGCCATGATTTCCCAAGGCCTTCCCTTTGTAAGGTTTTACTTAAATGCAACGTACAATCACTTTTTTCACCCCCTTTATCAAAAAGACCTTTGCATTCATTCGTAAATCCAGATGAATGTTTCATGCCACCTGAAAAATTGCATGTATGAAAACGCAGGAGAAAAGGGAAAAGTGATGACCATTTGGCTGAAATCCCAGAACAAGTAGGCAAAGCTCTGAAGAGAACAGGTACTAAACTTGTTCCACACACATTGCACTACATATTTACACAATGCTAATGCTGACAGTCCTGTCTCACTAGACCACACCAGGGTATAACTCTGGCTAAGTGAAGCTGTAACAGTCTGCTTTTACCATGGATACCCTTGCAGAAAAAGCTGCCAGAAATGGAGTTTTGTAGCTGCTGTGAGACTTTGGAAACTAGATTTCCATAGGATTAGGCATCAAGTATTTGACTTCTCTTGCTCTCAGGAAGGATGAAAATGGATTGAGGATATGATGAGGAGTTACAGCCTCCACTTGTACATTTTGCCAGTCTGCTCTCTAAAAGAGTATTAGATTAGTCTTTCATTTTCCAAACTGACACAGTAATAGGAATGAATGCAGAAAAATTAAAATCAACTGCCTGAAGAACTAAAAGTTTTTCAAAAACCTATATATATATATATATGCAGATGCAATCTCCAAATACCAATTTACACAAAGTAACATCCAACACCCAAAGAAGAGGAAAAAAAAGAAGTGAAAATGTGCACTTCTGTTATAATACTAATGTAGGGAAAAAGGGAAATACTTATATCACACCGTGTAAATAATGAAGAACTACATTCAAGTCACTGGTTGTTGTGAATGAAGTTACACTAGATTAAAATTTTAATCTACTGCATACTTGTATTACACACATGTAGCAGTCTTTCATTAAAGATTGAATTCCACTGAATAATATGGAATTTTTCATTCCTCTCATTCACATCAAAATATTATTTTTTAACTTATGTAATTATCTTTAAATTACTCAATCAACATTTGTTTTGAGGTGACATATGAAAAGTCAGACTATTAATGTTTTATGCATGATAGTTATCACAGGCTTCTTGGGCAAATAAATAAATAAATAAATAAATTTTGCTTTTAAAAGACAATAAATATTCTAACAGTATAAAAAGTTTATCTGGAAATCTATTATCAAAACTCCCCATTGTAACAGAAAAATACCTTCAACAGGTATCTTACTGCATGGTAGCAAATATCCCACAGATATATTGATTCATCAGCAACTACAGGAGCATTGAATTTTACATTTTACTATAAAAAGTGTTGTTCTGCAAAGACTGCAGGAGCTCTGTAAGTCTGTATGAGTATGCACCTCTGAGACTTCAGAGAGCATGAAAAAGAACCAGTATCTGAAGTATACCGTCTCCATTGTTTATTTTGCAAATGCTGAGGCTGTAAAAAATAACAGATAACAAATCTAAGCTTTCTTTTTACAACAAAGATGATATGAAACCTTCAATTTTTAATAATTATTGTATCAAAAGGTATTCTATTCTGTTACTATTTTGTGTTCTAGCATGCTGTGCTAGCAGGAACTTCCTAAAGCAGTAAGCAGTAGCTTTAGCAAAGTTAGTTCTCCAACACTCCTACTGAATTGTAACTCAAGTGAAATGCTACCGGTGTCAGGAGGTCTTTTGAAAAAATGTATTGTAGCCCAGCTGGAATGCTACCATCATTACTGGACATTGTGGGGAAAAGTCCAGTAGCTACCAGCTTGTGTTTTGGTCAGCATGGAAAATCACCGATAACTAAAACAAATTGTCTCACAACCCCATGACCATCAGTCCAAGCTCCTCTCTGGGAGCAGATCTCTGAGCTCCCCTGAGGCACAGCACCTGTGCCAGTAGCCCCAACCCACTGGAATGGTTCTTGGAGCCTGCCAGCTCTCCAGTGGGCAATACTTGAAAGACTGTCACTGATTATGAGGCCTCAGCTGGTTCTGTCCCAGCACACACATACCCCTCGAGGTACAGCAGGGCCCATTAAGAGATGCTAGGGGATTTGATGTGAGCATTTGACTGAACTTGAGGGGAATTTTTGATAGGTTCCTTTAAACACACAGATGTAGATGTATACAACCCTTCTCCTGTGTGAGAGCTGGCTATGGCATGAATGTTCTTATCTTGCATTCATAATTAAGTCACTGTATTATTGTAGCATATCTATTTGAATAAGTGTATAGATGTTAAATTAGTCAATGATTAAGTGCTACTATACCCTTTTGAACCCTTAACTTCTTGTATCCACATCCTTTGTACTTTAACCCTCTTAGAGTCTCTACATTAATCACTCTACAAGGATTCTAGTCTGACCTCCTTATGTATGATTTATCCATAAGTGATACAGTGAAACTTGCCACTGAGCTCTGTTAAGATTGCACTTTCTCAAATTTATATAAAAATCTGCTCTTTTGCCAGTAGTTTTGATGACAGCTCTTTAAGCAGCCTAGTAATTAATTTGTGACATGAGGTTGTCAAGCACAGGCACTAGTGCCCAGACAGATGTGAACACTCGAGAGCAGTCAGCAGTCTTACCATTCACTATTAACAACTGTCTACATCTTGCTTAAATTATGTCAGCACTTGACTGGACTGTGACTATCCTACCCACTCATACATGCAGCAATTACCTGAATGATGCAGCATTTGGCAACACATACCCAAGATTTAAGTCCGTGCATTTCATGTAAATCCTTTCTACATCTTTCTTTTTCTAGTCTTGGAGTACTGAAAGCTCTAAAATAATTATCAGTGCTCAATGTAGACATATGCCTGAAGCTAATGTCACACCAAATTTACATCAGCACAACTCAGTGAGTTTAGTCACACTACTGTTAAAATACTACAGCAGAGAAACAAGGTCAGATCTATATAACCAGAGGTGACTTACATTTCGGTTGTGTTTTTTACTATTTGGATGTGTTTCTACAGTTGGAAAATATTACAAGACCTATTGTGTCTCCATTAGTTCTATTGTGAATTCCTGAGAAACATAAATGTGGTGTAATGTTGTGCTCACAGAAGTTGAATATCTCCTAGAAGATAGTAATGTTCTCCTCAGAGTATTTATTACTCAGAGGTAAAGCCATGTGTTAACATGTGGAGAAATTGCCATATTGCTCATCATTTTTTCATTCAATCACTTGCAGATTGAGTATTGAGGATATTTGGGTTTTTAAATTAATTTTTAAAAAATCTGTTTAAATAAATGAAAAGTTAAATTAGGACAAGAGATTTTTTTTCTCTTGTCTATCAGATTTTGTCTTTGTTCTACTGTAGAATGTACTAGCAGTCTCCAAGTCAATCTAACAAGAACTTAGGGAATTCGGACAAGTCCACCCCCTAAATAATGTCTGGCATGACTGAATCTTCAACTTCATCACTTATCATGGGTTAATTTCAGGCACAGGTATGTCTACCAGAAAAAAACAAGGCATGTTAGTTTGGAGGAAATGCAAAAATTGTGTAATACAGTACATACCATTTTTACTGAACTTTTTTCAGGACAAGACAGCCTCTTGAAGTGAACTATGTGTCTAACACACCTCAGTGTGTCACATTCACGCATCATATAAAGTACAGTTTAGTTTAACTTGATATCTATTGGAAATTAAGGTAAGAAGCAAATGTCTGGTACCCTAAAGACAGAATTTAGCATGCTGAGAAATAGTACAGATATTTAGCACATGCTTCATATTAACTGTAATTAAGATTTTCACAGTAAGACAAAAATGCTTAAATGTTCAGTTTGCTGTAGTAATCTTGCATATCTGTCTCTGAGAAGCAGTTGTCTAGGAAAATTCTAGACACAATACTGCTGAATTTGCTGCCAAGCAACAAACCCCTAGCTCTAAAACCCATGGTCATGTTTCTATAAAAAATTCAGTTAGAGGACTTTTCCCCAAAACAAAAGCAATGGATGAGTCTTTAATGATTGTTGGAAAATTAGTGCAGCAGACAATTATATGGGAAATACTTCAGCCTTTGTGTTGCTTTTTACAGTTAGTGGCCTTGTGGTAGGAAAGGACAGGACCAGAACTGTCAGTAAAATCCTGGAGTTTTATGAAGTGTCACATATTGAAGGAAGAGAGGATGAAATCCCCAGAGCCCAGAACTATTCAGACTGGTAGTGTGAGAGCCAACAGATTGCCTAGCAAGCTAGGATTCCCAGAACGGGACAATCAGGATCTCTCAGGAGGGCAATCTGTCTGTCCTTCAACCTGGAAGTGTTTACGTTAATTACAGTTTTAAAGTAATCTTAAAATTTTGGAGTTTGTTTTTCTGATTTTTTTTTTTTTTTGTAAGGCATGAATAGTTAACTGTGAGGAGACCAATTTTCACCTTGTCATGGTAAATTTAGTTGAATTGGAGCTAACCAAGCTGTGTAATGAGCCTGTCACATGAAGCTTTATGTGCCATTCCTTCATACTAACAAGCCCCCATACTTTTTTCATTATTATTTTATTCTTAGGAGTGCCTTTATATTCTTGTTTTTCTCTGAAGACAGAAATGTGTCTGAATAAAAAAATCGCTTCAGTTGCTGTTTCCTTCTGTGGATGACCACCTATGATAAATTTGAAGAAGAGATTTTACTGATCAAAAGGATTTAATTTAGCTGACTCTTTAGTCATTCTTTTAGGTGAAGTTTCATTACCTTTATGAATGCTCATATTTTCTTGCATTTTATATTTTTTCAAGGACAGCTGCTTTCTAAAGTGTTACTTGAGTGTGACTACTCAAGTCAGATATTTTCTATATGAAAAGAACTTTTGTATTCGAAGAAGTTTTGCTGCTCCTGGGAAACTGGTGGGCTGATTTAATATTGTCCAAGTCCCAAAGGTATTTTAACACCGTGTAGTCAGCTGACATGATTGCTCTATGATTACAATTTTAACATGTTTTTCTTCAGAATTAAATATTCTCAAAAGTTCTACAGAGATTCCATGATAATAATTTGTTAATGTATCAACAGAAGAATTTTGGTGTGTACATGCTTAATCCTCATCACTCTTGCATCATGTTTTCTTTCAAGTGGCAGTATTAAACTGCAATATAGATGAATGAAATGTTAAGTGAATTACCTTGCAGTCTATATTTTATAGAAACACTTTTATTCCTGACAATCAGATAAATTAATGCAGTGTATACTATAAACATTACCTACAGAATATTAAGAAGTTTTTGGTAAAATTACAGGTCTTGTCCTTCTTATCTGTTCACTGTTTCCATTGATAAGAATTTGTTGATTTCAAAAACTAACTTTTATGGCTGAAATCCCTTAAACCTGAGTTAACTCAGGTTGCTTAAAAGGCTGCAGTGGTGTTGCCAATTCATTACTGTTTATAATGTACTTTCAACATTTTAAATGCTGTGTGTGTGGTTAGGATTTGTTAAGATATTATTTGTATACAATCTCTTTTGGAATAATGGAAAGCATACCAATTTAGGCTCAGTTCTCATGTAGTTTATGTTCATACTTATCAAATCCTGACTATCAGTGAAACAGTTTAAATTTATAGCATATGTAATCAAAATTAAGTTGTTAGGGTTTGTGGTAAAGAAAGCAGTTATGGCTGTATCTTTTATGTTACATAATCAAAACTGTTATAGTCAGATTCCCAAGAGTTAATAATCATTTATTTTGGGGTTTTTTTACAGTTATCTGAGAAACATCTTGAAGTTCAGTTTTCTGTTTAATAGTTATCAGTAGCATTTTTCAGGAGGTATCTGAAGTGACTTCTCAATCGAAAATAACTGTTATTTGTTTTATTGCTCTATGTAGCAACAGTTTTTCTTCTGAGGTTGCATCTGTCCTTCCTAGAATCTTTTCATTTTCCTTACATCAGGTAATCTAACTTTCATTACCAGTCCAGATATTCTATCAGTAGGTCAACAAAAAGAAGTTCAGTGATAATTTCTGGTTAACTTTTGCTGTCTCTAAAAAAAAACCAAAAAAACCAACCCCCCAAAAACCCCCCCAAAACGAAAAAAAAGTAAAAAAGAGAGGCAGTTAGAGACATTATATTTATAGGAGCAAGATGAGCCTGCAGTATTTTCAATCCTTTTAGTGTCTGTCATTCAATTTTAGTGTTTTAAAGTGTGTCTTAATGAACTGTAAACAACCAGTGTGAAAATAGTGACCGTGTCAAATTTTGGGAGACCTGGAGGTGCTGTTGTCACAGTTACAGACACGGCAAAGGTTGTGTGTGCATCTCTGTCATCAAGAGGCTGATTAAGGAGTTCTCAATTTGTGGCTAGGCACTGAAAAAAGAAAACCAAAGTAGGACAGGAGGAAAGTCTTATAGTTGTTTTAAAATTGTTAGTCTAAAATAAACCCACAGCAAAGTAGAAATCAACTATATTATAGAAAATCAGTTGTATGTACACAACCTGAAAAAAGTTATTTTTATTTTAACATCCAGTAGCAGGACCTAGAGGTCGGTTTGCTGTTGTGTAGAATATAGTTTAGAATAGGACCTATTGGAGAAAGATTAAGAAAGCTCGACTTACTGTAAGGTTGAATATTGTACTTAAAAATTGAACTATTTCTGTTTCTGTGCTATAAATAATGCTTAAGCATGGCTTGCTCATATCTTCTTTAATTAATAAGACTTCAAGGGATTTTTGATAAAAACTGGTCAGTGTTTAACTCCAAAACTAAATCTTATAGCAAAATGTAGCAAGAACGTTAACAAGGCACCTATTGTAACAGACTTTGCTTGTTTGTTCCTTTGATCAAATCATTCAGCAGAAGTTTGGGTTAGTTTCTCGAAACACCATTTTTCTTCAAGTTGCATTATCTCCTAAGAATGTTTATCACTTTAATCAGGAGCTTGCATTACCAGAGTTCTGTTCTTTCTTCCCACTGTAATACTCACACATAATCAGAAATTAGAATGTAACTGTTTTATCAGATGGAACACATTTGTCTTCACAATTAGTCATTAGAATGTCTTGTGCTTTTATTTATAATTTCTTCCCATTCACATTTGGGACTATTTTTGTATTTTTAATAAGAATTTTTTGTTATGTTTATTTCATTCTATGAAACTCATATTCATATTAAGTCGTAAGGTGCCCTGCTTTCTGCTTAACCATTTTCTGTTTTCTGAACTTCCTATGTACTAAGGCATGTGATAAGCTATAACTGATGGACTCTCCATCTCATTAAAAAGCAAGGGCAAAACTAATTTTGCCTGAAAGTCCAGGTTTTCAGAACATGTGTAAATAGATAGGTGGTATTGGCTCACATGAAGGAAGGGAGGCAGGAACATACAGTGTTAGAAAATATAAGAACCTGTTTCCTAATTCCCGTTTCCACCCACCTTCCAGCCCTTGCTATAACTTGAAGAATAACACATTCACAGTTTCTTTTAACTCCATGATCCTTAACTCTCTGGAATGGCACTGTTGAATGGCTGTCTTGTTCTTCCCAGCCCTTAGCTTACTGATACTGAAATCCTTCATTCTGGGGTAAAGAAACCTGATATCTCTGCTGTGGGCAGGTGTCTCTCTTCACAATTTCCTGCCTGAAATATAAATATATACTGCTTAAAGGAGGATAATTCATAAAGTTCTGAAGATTGTCTGAAGTCAAATTGCAATGTATTTTGTACCTATTAATTTTTAACTTTTTTACAATCATTCTCTACTCAACATGGTAGAATAAAGTTAAATGAGAAAATTAATATCTGCAATCAAACATGAAAAAAAATGAAAAGGATCATTTGAGGATTTCAAGTTATGGCTGTTTATTTACTATTTTTCAGTGCTCCTACAATGCCTTTAGCTACTGTTTGCCTTGCTACTAGTTGAATACTGGTAGCACTGCTTCTAAATGTTGTTGGATCCTAAAATTCATTAACAGAGAGGAAGGAAAAGGGGGCTGTCCCACTGGTGATAAAAGTTCTTATACATCTTATTCACCTGAGCAGCATACCTCTCATATTTGTGCTTATGCTTTTAATTCTGTTTAAAACTGCCAGGTTCTCGTTATTATGAGATCTGTACCTTTTCAAGGAGAAACCATGAAAGAGACAATGAAGGGAGAACAAAGAAAAAATTCAGTCTGGATTCCGAATTCATGGGCACCAGGTCAAGCATGCTCCAGAAGAAGAGGCTTGACTGTGGAATTTTTCATAAGCTTCAATTTGGTCAACCCTTTTAGGAACATTAATCTGCTTCTGAGCTGTTGGAGCACTCTTTTCTAGAAGTTCAGAGCAGAAATGTACTAGGTGGCAGCTACTGAAACTGACAGTTTTCTGTAAAACTGTCAATTTTACCATCAGTTTTACCTTGAGACATCATCTGAACAGTTTGCTTTGTTTATTCATAACTGCTTACAGGGCTTGTCCTTATCACATCTGTACGAGAAATGTCTAGAGTCCTATTCAAGCCTGTATAACCACATCACAAATCTATAAAGCTACTTCTGTGTGTAGTTGTGTAGCTTAAGCACTGCCTATATTTAGCAGTGATACCTGGGAATCATGGTCTCAGCCAGACCTTTACATAAACAACAGACCAGTGAAGTCATACTAGTGTAGTGGTGTGATGAATTTAACTGAAATATAAGCTCAGGTGAAATATAAATAAGAATGAACTTTTTTCATTATCTGCTAACAGTAAAATTGTATTGGTGTTTAGTATCTGGAAGTTTCTTGTTCCTTTTAAAAGCAATTTCCTGTTCACAGGCTCTTAATGATTTAGTCACTTTTCTGGACAGTGTTCTGTATCTGCTTTTGTTATACAGATAACAGCTATAAAATTTTGCACTGAATTCAGCTCACAAGGTATTCCATTTCTAGACTAAAACTCAGTATAAGGCTTTAAATGTTTATATTTTATGTTTATATTTTATTTGTGTTATATGACTTGATAATAATATTATTCAATAATTTAAAATTAAAAATTCATCATAAATTAATAGCAACACTGTGTTACTCATTTTACTGAGTATAGTGGTGGATTCAGTAAAAAAATAGTGTAACACAGAAGAGAATCAGAAACCTTAGATGAGATCTGTGTCAGAGCAAAGTAAATAAGAAACTAAGATAATGAGATACATAGAAGTCAATAAAAATTAAGATTCTGGCAATGTCTTCAAAAAACCCTGTGTTGCAGGAGATTTCAAACAATCTGTACTTGAAAGGTAAAGTTAAACATCTACTACTATTTAATGTGCAGCCACGCAACCTTGAGGTCTGTTCTGTGAATAGTGCCAAATTGGAGGGACTCTGGTGACTTTGGATAGGTGATTTCAAAGGGGGAAAAAAACAAGACTGCTGGATGATTTCTTCTCTCCAGGAATGACGCTAAGAGGGTTATGAGGAATTTTTATACTTGCACAGTGGCTCAGTGTAAGCAAAATCTAAGAGCAAGAAATGCCTCATTTCAGTGACCTGTATTGCATTGAAGTGAGGAATAATTGCAGTATGACTAGATATTTTGGATCTAGTTAGAGGGGATAACACCTTGGAGAGCATCCACAGAAGACGTGTTAGAGCACCTCAGTGGAGGTTGGGTGACAGAGCATACTGGGCCCCTTTTACCAATATAACTGCAGAATGAAGTAGAAATTATTTACTAACATTTCCAGTATTCATTCACAGTAGTACAGTAATATTTAAAGATGCACAGTAATGAGTAAAAGAGTCACAGCTGATGTGGGGCTGTTTGAATACACAGGAAGAAGTATGCCTTGACCTTGGAAGTATTTAGAGCTACTTTTCTACCTCAGAGGCTGGAATTGGGCTTGAGGTGAAATTCCTGCTAGAGAACACCTCCCACAGCATCACACTAGCCTAATAAGGACATTTTTATTTATTTATTTATTTATTTATTTTTCCCCAAAATAAGGAATGTAAATCAAAATGTTTACTTAGCAAGGCAAAAGAAAATTAAAATCCTGACTGGACTCCTGACTTAGTTTTCTGGAGTACTGGCATTTCTCCATTGATTCCATCTCCAAAACTCCTGTAAAAGCTGAAAAGAATATACAAGATTGTTAAAAATCTGAAAACTCTGGTTCTGGAAACTTAAGCCCAAAATGTCAATCAGGAGGTCATTATGTCTATTCAACTAATATGGCTTGTAGGGAATTTTGAAGGTTCTTACTCCTTCCTCTACTTTTCCCACTGTCTACCATTTGTAATCCACACTCTATTCCAGCTGAAGACAGAATGGAGTAATTCACACTGTATTTCTGAATTACACAATCCATTAAAACTCAAGCCTCCTTTTTCTGAACACCATGTTTCATCTATTCCAGAGAAACCTTGGTCCCTGGGATCAAATAATACAGAGTGGGTTTTGACCACACTGTTTAAGATTAGCCTTTAAAATGCAGAGTGCTTGAGATGCCCTGTGGTTGGCTCCCCAGTCTCCTAAAGATGATATTTTCTATGCATAAACTTAAAATCCCAACTTACAGAAGTCATGTAATACTGTTTACCTTTTCTAGAGTGTCTGAAACACTGATAATTGCTGAGAAGGAATGAAGCCTGCTAGAATTGCAAAAAAGTGCAGTTTCTTCACAAGTCCACAAGGTTTTCCCCTGAAGGATGAATTCCCCTGAAGGATGGACTTTTTTTTATCACAAGCAGCTCAATAATTTGCTTCAGAAGAGAAACTGAAACCAAACTTAACAAGTACTGGAGCCTGGCATCTCCCAGTAAATGAGAGAACTCTTTCACTGTGTAGTTGTGCCCGAGGAGCTTGACAGAATCACAGAATGAGCCAGTCTGGAAGGGACCACCTTCTCGTCCAGCCTTCATGCTCAGTCAGGGTCATCCCAGAGCACATGGCACTGGACTGTGTTCTGGCAGTTCTTGAGTGTCTGCAGTGAGGGAGACTCTGCACCTTCTGTGGACAATCTGCTCCAGTGCTCAGTCACCTGCACAGTAAAAAATTCTTTGTCATGTTCAAGTGGAACTTCCTGTGCATCAGTTTCTGACCGTTACCCCTTGTCCTATTGCTCAGCACCCCCGACAAGAGCCTGGCTCCATCCTCTTGGCACCCTCCCTTCAGCTACTTACAGACATTGATAAGGCCCCTCTCAGTGCCTCTTCTTGAGGCTGAGCAGCCCCATCTCCCTCAGCTTTTCCTCATAAGAGAGATGCTCCGGTCCCTTCATCCTCTTTGTACAGCTCCCCTGGACCCATTCCAGGAGCTCCATGTCCCTGTTGTGCTGAGGAGCCCAGAGCTGGACACAGCACTGCAGATGAGCCTCACCAGGGCTGAACAAAGGGGCAGGATCACCTCCCTCAAGCTGCTGGCAGTGCTCTTCCTGATGCATCCCAGGACACCACTGGCCCTCTTGGCCACAAGGGCACACTGCTGGCTCATGGACAGCTCGTTGTCCTTCTTTCTGAACCACTGATATTCCTGAACTAAATTTGCTTTAACATGAACTTCATGTGTGTTCAGCACATATTTTTCAACCAATGTATTTTTTTAATGTGACACAGAAGGACTTATTTCAAAACATTAAACCCATGCCTCTGAAGTATTTTCCCTTCAGGGCTGGGCTATTCAAGACCTGGTTAATTTTTCTATTTTGTAGTTGTCTCTAAAATTTTAAAGAACTGATTTTCCCTCCCACATCAAAATATAAGTGAGAAGCAAAAATTAGTATCTGTTTGAACCAGATGAAAAGTGATCCCATGGCAAATGCAGGAGTTAAAAGTACCACTTAGTTTCCCAACCCTTTCCTCAGAATGTGCCTGCATAAGGCAGGAATTTTAAACTCAGCTAGAGAGGAAAAACCATGTCACCACTCACTCAAACCCTCCTTTCTTCCCTCTCCACTCCAGTGGAATAAGAATTAAAATTTGTATGTGGAGTTAAGAACAGTTTAATAATTGAAAATAAAGTGAACTACAATAGTAGTAAATAAAGTTAAATACAATAATAATTGCAAATAATTGTAATAGTAATAGTAATAAAAGTAGTAGAAGTAGTAGTAGAAATAAAGGGGGAAAACTGCAAGTGCTACACAATGAAATTTCTCACCATGCACTGACCAATGCCAGCCCCGCTTCCTGAATCCAGACCAGTTTATCTTTCAGGTAACTAGTTTATATATGGCCGTGGTTTACGGCCATGATGTTCTATGGTGTGGAATATCCCTTTGGGCAACTCAAGCCAACAGTCCCAGCTGTGCTTCCTTCCAGCTTCTTTTGTGTACCTCCTTATTGGCAGATAAGGAAAAAGAGTCCTTGAGTTAGGATAAACACAACTTGGTAAAAAACCAAAACATCAGTGTGTCAACACCATTCTCATTCTGAATCTAAAACACAGCACTGTAGCAGCTTCCACTAAGAAATTACCCCACCTGAAATCACAAAAACAATGATGGGAGCCACCCCTAGTTCCATACTATATATGTCATGCCAAGTTTCACTCTCCTCAATATCCCATCACTTTTCCTACTTCTCTGTTTTGATTGATATGCATATAAATATCAGTCTCTAAGTCTACGGAACACCTTTGGCAAATGTTCATAAAATGTCTGCACACAAAAAAACCCAAAACAACCCAATGAATCAAAACTTAAATCAAAAATATCAACCAGAAACTCCCACAAAATTTTGAATTAATGTAGTCCATGATTTTTGCTTTCATTCTTGATAATAATCTTTTGAGCAGTAAAAATGAGGTGCTCAGTGAAATAATGCACATGTAGTCATCACAAAAGTGGTAATTCACAGTGCTGTAGTTATTAACATAATTCAGTTTCAATCATCAGCTATTCTCACCCAAAATCAAATCCCCTTGGGCCATACCCTGGACTTCCCCATTGTCCTGTATTACCCACAAAGCTTCACCCCAGTGCTTGAGCAAAAACATCATCCCACTGATGGGTTTGCCTTTGTCTGGGGCAGGAATAATGCAAACAGTTTCCCCTAGCATGTTTTTAATGTGTACTACAGGAGTTTTATCCCCTTCCACAGTACATAAAAATTTTGATTTTGCTGGGCCAGCCTGTCTGGCAGGTCCTCTGATGTTGACTAACCAGGTGGCCTTTGCCAATTGTGTATCCTGATATTTGAAGGTCCCACCATGCATTGTTCTCAGTGTAATCTTTAACAATCTATTACATCATTTGATCTTTCCAGAGGCTGGTGCATGCCAGGGAATGTGAAGTACTCACTCAATTCTGCATTCTTTGGCCTAAATGTCTATGAGGTGGTTTCAGAAGTGAATTACATTTTCTAATTAATTCTTTCTGGAGTACAATGTTACCATAAGACTTGCTTTTCAAAGCCTAGGATACTGCTCTGGGTGGTGGCATGGGACACATGGTATGTTTCTGGCCATCCAGTGCTTGCTTCCTTCACCATAAGCATGCAGTCAAGCTTGCCATCATAGTCATGGGAGTGTGAGACATAGTCAGTCTGCCAGGCCTTCCCATGCTTACATTTCAACTATCATCCTCCATACCAAAGAGGCTTTACCCACTTGGCTGTGCTTTGACAGCAGCGTATTTCATGATCATGGATAACTAGGAGACAGTATTCATGGTTAGGTTTACCCCTGTATCACCCCTGTTGGATCTCCTCCCTGATTTCCCAAGGTGTCATGGACCCACCAGCCTGGGAATAACTCACACTTATTTATCATATATTCAGCTGAGCCACTTCAGTGCTGGTTGTTCTGATGTTCTTCTGTGGCCTGACTCTTGGTTACCTGAGCATGTCTACAATCTACCTTCACAGCCATGTTCTCCACCTGGGCAGCAATGTCTTGCCACAGTGCAGCAGCTCAGACAGATTTACTACTCTGCTACCAGTTATTCTGCTTCCTTTGTTGCAGCCACTCCCACAGAGCGTTTGCCACCATCCATGAATCAGCATAGAGGAAAGTATTGTCCCTTTCTCTCGTTCAGCAATGTCTAAGACCAGCTGGGTGGGTTTCACCTGTGCAAGCTGACTCAATTCACCTTCTCCAGCAGTTTCTGTGACTTGTCATAGGGAACTCCTGTACACAGCTGCTTTCCATCTCCACTTCTTTCCCACAAGACAGCAGGATCCACCAGTAAAAAAAGCATATGGCTTCTCACTTTCTGGTAATTTGTTATGTGGGGCCCCTTCAGCATAAATTACCATACTTCTCTGGTAACATTCCAAAATTTTTACCTTCTGGCCAATCCATGAGACACTTCTAAGATTCCTGGAGGACTTGGGTTTCCTGCCCAACCTTCTCGTGTGGTCAGCGTGACCACATGTAGTGTGCTTTACATGATGTGTAGAGGAGATCCTCCCTTTGAACATCTAATCCAACCTGAGTAATCAACGTGCCAGGCAGAGCTGTGCTTCAGTACCAATCATCTCTGAAGTGGCTCAGACACTTTCATATGATGTCAGTATCTCCTTTTCAATTGGGGTATAAAGGAATTCAGATCCTCTGTATGCCTGAGTCCAAAAACCTAGAAGTCATCCTTGAGTGCTCCCTGGTGCTTTCTGCCAGAGCCTCCAGGTAGGGCCATTCTCCCCAGCTATGTACAAATGTGTACAAAGCACATTTTTTTTTACATCTAGCCCTGTTTGGACTGGCCAGAGGACTGCAGCATGAACTATCTCCTGCCTGATTTGTTCAAAGGCCTGTCACTGCTCAGGACTCCATCTGAAATCATTCTTCTTCCAGGTCACTTGACAGGAAGGGCTGTATCAGACTGTAATTTGGAATGTGTATTTTCCAAAATCACACACCACTTGAAAAAGGCTGCACTACATATCACACTGAATTGTTGTTGACTTTTGAGTGGGGGAATTGCAAGAAAATTCCTGAAAAAGTGGGAGAGGTTCTGTTTTGTCATGATAATCCAATTATTTTGAAGTTGAGATGCTAAGTACAGGCATGAATTAATCCAGCTCCTGCAAAACTTGCTATTTTCATTTCTGGAGAAGTAAATGACCTGGTGAGAATCACTACAATGATTACTAGAAGCTGTTTCTGTTAGGGAGTAGCTATGCTTAGCACTGGTTTTTAAGACAGATTGATCAACTCAACTTGTCATACAAGTGCAGGTAATAAGGATGGATCCAGCATTACTGTCTAAAAATAGAATAAATTAAAAGTATTCATAAGAGAAGTTTTAGGAGTAGCACTTCTCATGGAGAGACAGGGAGCAAAATATTCCACCAAGATATAAATAGCTCAGTTCTTGTCCCTTCTTTATTGTACAAATGATGAATTTTGTTTTTACATCCAGGATCTCAACATACTTCACTTAAAAATGGAATTAAATACTCCTATTTCTTCAAAATACATTTTTTCATTTTAAGGGTAAGAAAATGAAAAATGGTACCAGTTTTTCATAGTTTGTTCACTAACCAACAGATAAAATTTGAAAACTGGTATAGGATGCTATAAATATGTTCCCATCACAGAAGGAGATATTAGTAGAGTCTGTTAACTTTCAGAAGGTTATTTAATTAGCAAATTATGACAGATGAAAAGAACAAAAGAAAATATAGCTTCATTGTATAGAAAGGCAGAGTGAAAAGTCACGGGGCAGTAAAATCACGCCCTTTCACTCCGAGTAAATAGAAGAAACAATAAAGCTCAGCTGAGGAAACAGATAGCTGAAACAATGAAAGCAACACACTCCAAGCATGCAGAGGGGTGTGGGTGGAAACTGAGTAATGTGACCAAACACTGACAGAAAAATAGCAATGGCTAAGGCACAGTTTGAGGGAGCTTAAAGCATCATCTCAGTCACATTAGTCTTGTAAATATGTCTGTTAAAGGAAGAGCTAGGAAAGGGATTCAGGATAAAACACTAACCAAAATAAAGCAGGAAGGACTGTGAGCGCAAGGACAATTAGTTAAATTCTAAGGGTATCAGCGCATCCATGTGGCTTTTGTAGATATGCTCAAGGAATGTCTTTGTAAGAGGCCTGCTTCTTCCTGTCTCCAGGATTCCAACCTACAAAAATCACAAGCAAAAGAAGAAATAATTGCTGAAGCACGAGGATTAGGTAACAGTTCATGTTGAAAGGAGACAGTACTCCTTTTTCAGAGAGAAGAAATGGCAATTGAGTTAACTTTGTCTGGGAGGTTACAACACGATATTTAAATAGATGTACTGTTCAAATGTGCTAAATCAGACTAGTAGTTGATTGCACTTGAATAATGTAGATGGTAAGTGCTACCAAGGTCAAATGAAAAGGTTATTTTAATATTTTTTTTTTTTTGACAGAAAGAAAGATGGCTGATGATTGATCTAAAGTAAATATTGCAGATTTTTATTACTAATTTCAACAGAAACAGCAGCCAGATATCATCTTCATGCTGAACTAGCCTTCTATAGTGGAGAAATACCTCATGAGCTTCATCCTTAAAACTTACTAATCTAACATAAGAGAACTTTCATACCTTCTACAAGCCAAAAACATCTCAGGATCATGACATTAGTTTGGGGATTTTATCTTTTTTCTTTTTCTTCCTACATCATTGCAGGCAGGACACAGGATGTGAGTTTAGCAAGGAAACAGAAGCACCATAACTGTTCTACCCAAAGAACAGGTCATACTTTAGGTAAGAGCAAAAGAATAGGAGTATTGGATATTTACTGTTTTCATATATTTCATTCAATATAAATTCATATAAAATAGGAAATGTCAAAGAAAAACATCAAAGCTCACAAGAAGTTAATTGTTAGTAAAGTGTGGAAGTTCAAATTAAAAAAGAAAAAAGAAAGAAAGAAAAAAGACGATCAATTGCACCTCCTTGTGGTCTACTAAAAAAAGTGGTGACTTTCAGACATGGTTGCTGAAGAGCTTTCTGAAGCAGATTACTGGAGGGGGGTCAGGCTCTGGCACAGAGGTGTAGATGCCCCACCCCTGGAAGTGTTCATGGCCAGGTTGGCCAGGAGTTTGAAAAACCTGCTCTAGTGGAAGCTGTCCCTGTCCATGACAGGTGTAGGCACAGAGGTTAGAATGAGGTGATCTTCAAGGTCCCTTCCAACACAAGCCATTCTACAATTATTGCAAAAATTACATTAAATAGGCATTTGTAGTTCATTTGCTACTTGCATAGGAATTGGCCTTCAGAAGGGATATTTTTTGAACAGTATGAATATATGAAAGTCAAAAATAAAATATTGTCACTATTACATAAAACTGTGACCCAAATGCTGGCTACATCTCTCTGCTGCCTACTAGTCACCCGTTTCAAGGGCACCCTGTCAGGTTCTTTTTTCTCATTCCTACTTTCAAACATCTTGTAGCAGATAGATGTGTGTATCCTACAAGCAAATATCTTGTATCTGCTAGAGATTGTTCAACTATAAAGGCAGCCACTGTAGAGCACACTCAAAATTATATTTGGGTTGCTTATGCACCCCTAGGATCTTCAAGGATCCACTGATTTTACCTTGCTCTCCCTGTATGTGCTACAGTCATGGTTTTGGTATAGTTTCACCTTCCAAGATATGGACAAAACAAATGTTTAACAAGATATCTCCATCACTTCCTTTCAATGTCATGCAGAACCTGAGCAGTATTCACCAAACCAGGTGTTTCCTTGGGATTGTATGGGAGAATTCTTTACTTGGAAATCAAAAATTTCTACTTGTAAAGATGGATATTAAGATGTCTACATTTATCAGTTAAAAAAAAAACCAACAAAAACCAAACAAAAACTAAACTAAACTAAACAAATAAAGTAAAATAAAATAAAATACCAAACCCACAAAAAAGGTCAAACAAAAAAAACCAAAACAAAACAACAAAAAACCCAAAGGAAATCCCCAAAAACCCAAAGCCATGCAAACCAAACATCCAAAAACAACAATCATAAAAATACAGATCTCTAAAGAGACATTGCAACATCAATGACAAAGACAAACAAGAAAACAAAGGTATCAGTAGCTTTAAAGTTTAACTTTTAGGTATCCTTGTGTTAGGAACATCTAAGAAGACCATGGCAATTTTATATTCTCTGCTTGCTTACTCTACTTGAGATCACGGGCATATGCACATACAGAGTTATTTTTAAATTTGTAGTATAGTTTTGGTTTAGGTAATCTCCTTATTTTTTATTATTTTCAGATAGATAAAATATATCTGTCTAGTATTATTAATTCTGATTTTCTGAAATTGATTTCTGTATTTTTAGAAACTTTGATGTGTGAAGGTGGGTTCCATGAACTAGGAAACAAATAAGGAATTAATAAAGACCTTCTTCTTTCATTACTGTTAAATATTGCTCTCTGGAAAAGTACAGAATGTATTCTAAAATACTCTGTTTTTCTGAACCATCCTCTTACTTATAAAATGCTGTAAAATAATTTTTCCAAAAATAAAATAATATAGGTCCATTTTCAAAAAACACCTGCATAGCCTCTGTATTCTCTTTTGTCTAAAATTCTTATTTGAAAATGATCTTTTCTGTAATTTCTCATTCCCTGACCAGAAAACCTGAGGAAAGCTTAATTTCCACAAACAGTATCCATGGAAAGCATGGCACAACATTACTTGTTTAACTTAGAAGGCAAAAAAAGGCTTGAACTTCTTTAATTATCAGTCTTTGTGTCCAAAGAGGGAATGAAATAGCCTAGTATTAAAAATATTCAAATAATATTTGATGTTTGTGGCCACACTTTCATTGGCAA
This sequence comes from Parus major, assembly GCF_001522545.3. NCBI lineage: Eukaryota > Metazoa > Chordata > Aves > Passeriformes > Paridae > Parus > Parus major. Next base: position 62,701,268 of record NC_031799.1, on the reverse strand, counting down.
TCACAGACAGAGGATGCCAGCTTTTTTTGCTGTTGGGACAATGAGATACAGAGAATTACTTATTCCATGGAGGACAAAACTAGTTCTTGCAGACAGAAATTTATAAAGCATCTGTTATGTCTGGTTGTTGTTGCCTTTAGCACTGGTCACAGGCTGTGACAGGAATTATTTAGATACTGTCATGCGCCTCTGTTCATCTCTCCTGAAGCTGTTCAGAATTTCTATCTGGAATTTGCAATTGTCATCAGGCTTCTTGGGAGTGGTTAGAGCAAAGTTCCTCCCATCTTGCCTAGGCATGAGATTCAACTTACCATGGCCTGACGTAACTTCCAGAAAGATCATGGTAGGATTTGGTACTCCGGTCCACCTGGAAATACAGCTTTCACCCATGTAGTCAGGGGAGCTTTCTGTAGAAACACAGGGACATTTAGGAATGCCTTAATTAGCTATGGGCTGTAAATTTTGCCAAATTAGAGCCCTGCTTTTATTGATAGATTGCTGCTTTGATAGATACAGCAATTCACTCACTCTCTGTAGCATATATTTCTATCTTCTTGTATGTGCAGCCCCTTGTGTGAACTGGGCTGTGTGATAAAATCCTCTGTTTACACTAAGATAATGTTTCTACATTAAAGAATAAAACACTTATATGTGCAAAAAAACTTCTGCATTCAAAGTTCATCACACAAACATTCTGGAAGAAAGTGGATGGCATGGTGCCTTTTGAATATATAATCTTCAATCCACCGTAGTGGACTGAAGTGCCAGGGACTCACCAAAGCAGCCCTCTCCACAGCTGGACAGGGGAGAGAAAATATAATGAGGCATCCATAAGTTGAGATAAGGACTCATCAAATACCATCATTGGGAAACAGCTTCAAATTAGAGGTACTATCTGAATTTATTGCTAATAAAATCAGAACAGGATAATGAGAAGCAAAAAAAGATCTCAAAAATACCTCTGGAGTGAGTTGTAACCTGCTTCATGGAAAGCATACATTGGTAGACAAGAGGCTAGAAGCCAGAGGCACCAGCCAGCCATGCCTCCTGCTGCAATGGGGAACTGCTACCAGAATGAAAAACTGTGAACAGCTGAACTCAAGAACTGATTTTCTTGGGTGCTGTTCAATTATTTATTAGTGCTTGTGATTGGCTAAGACTTGCCTGGGTGAGGTTGCTGGTCTTTTGTCAGCCTTTCTGTTCTTTAAATGGCACCTGCTGTTGTATGAAGTGGGAAAGCCATGGTGCTGGGTTATGATGTATAAATTTTACATGAAAATATCTCTCATTTCAAAAATGGATTTATTCAGGGTGCAAACATTGTTGATAGCAAGTCAGGGTACAAACAGTGTGCACAAATTAAGTACTGATTCTCATAGTAAATATCTGATCTTTCTGCAGTCTGATCAAAGTTTAGATTCAGCAGTGTTTTTACCTGGAATACTCGTCTGCAACTATCAACATCTGCATAAAAGAAAGTTGATGAGGCATGCCAACTAGAAGGGACCAGACTCTTCCTGTAAAGAACATAAATTTGCTAAACACTCTGGTTCTACTGAGGAGAGTCTCTTGGTTTTCATTAGCAATCTAAACGGCTTTAAATACAAATTCTGATATTTGTACTTCAGGTCCAAGGGAATCATCAAAATTTTAATGGCTGTCCTCAAACTGAACAGCCCGGACAGCATCTTTTGCCAGTGGTTTAAAATATGTCATCCTTCATACATTTTCCCTTCAGGTGGGCTCATGTGTTATTTTTGTTTCCTTTTAAAAAGAAAACTTAATGGAATACATGTACATAAACACTGAGTGAGGGTGCTTAGTTTCAAACTCAAGTGGTTGAAAGTGCAGGCTGTCCACTCATTTCCAAGGAAGTAAAAATACCCCAATTTTAGAGGGAGACAAAGCCTTTCTGAAAATGGGTGTTATTAACTTAACACCCTGGATAGCACACAAAGTGATATGCAAATAGGCCATGGTTTAATGACGAATCAAGCACACTTTGATATTTTCTTCATGGTTTGAAAAGTAGGGCTTGTTGGAGTTTTCTAGGCTCCCATTTCTGCCATAAAGGTGAACTAGAATCACAGATTTTGCTTGTGCTCAATTAAAAAAATCGCCCTACCTTAACTTTCCAATGGTTAAAATATCTCTTCGGGCAGATGGGAGTCTACCTGATTGTTCAGACTAAAGGACAATTCTGGCATTATAATTCAGACAACTTTCCTGTCTCCAGTGTCTTGGCACGGTGACTTCTGCTTACGTATGCCGTGCATAGCTCTATTGCTGCAAAGTATCATGAATCTTTGTAGATCTTTTGTTTTGCCCTGTTTTTGCATATGCTCTGTGTCTGTAGATTGACTTATTAAGCATTTAAATTGGGGATTTTTGAAAGTCAACATTCTCTTAAATATAGAGGGGGAAAATGAGCAGACTAAACAAGGAAATATGTTTGTCTGTATTTTCATTCTTTCAGTGAAAAAAAGTTTAATATGGTTTGCTTGTCTAGAATTATTTATTTCAAACCTTGTGTTGGTGTGGCATTTGAGACATGTCTGTCTCAAATGGGTCATTTATGGTCACTCAAAGTATCACCATCAAAGGTATTAGCAAAAACAGTTTTAATATGGATTTATAAAAATGCAATTTTAACAAAGTTGAAAGGTAAGGCTCACTCTATTACTTGGATGGAGCATACAATGCAGGACTGAGTTAGAATGATGCTAATCCATAAATGATACTAATGCATAAAGGTAAGGGAGACTCTCCCACTGAGTGATGAATTTCACAGTGGACTCCTTGATTTCTGAACTCCTGATAGAACTTAGATGTGGCTAGATCCAGGTTTAGTCTTATAGATGAGAAATTAGGGACCTCGACTTCTTAAAAGGAGGAATTGTGCATTCCAGGGTACCCTTCTAAAACTTCAGAATTCTTTAGTTAGCTATTTAAAAACAATTTTTTTTTCAACATCCCATATCTGTAATTACCTAATAATGGAGATTTAACTGGTTTAGTAAAATAATTTTCTTTGTTTAATTATTTTCTTCAATTAAAAAGTCTCTGTTACAGTTAACTGTACAAGCAAATAGTGGAGATGGAAGCTCAGCAGGGCTCTCATCTCACTTAGGTGAATACATTTGCTGAAACAGAACAGAATCAGAAGTAACACATTTTGACTCTTGTGAAATTAATAGTCATGGTTTACAAAGAAAATACAGACATTAGCCTGGGTAAGATAAACTGTTATTAAGAATTGTTTGGTTTTAATAACTTGTTTCTCTCTGGATAAACTTTTGATCAGAGATCTTAAATGCTATGTAGTTGTATAATTATTTGTTTCATGATGGTATATTAATGAAGAAATATTCTTGTAAAAGCATTCAGCTAGAGAAGAAAAAGGTTTCAGGGAGATTTTTTAATGTTTTTAAAAGCCTAATTCTATAATGGTAAGACATTTGAGTTTCATAGGGTTTTTTTACTGAACTAATAATCATATAGTAATGCATCATGTCCTGCATATGTTTTTTGATAAACCCTATATTGTGATAGCAATAAAAAGCAATTTCAGTTAAATTTTTCAAAAAAAAAGAGAAAAACAAAAAGTATGTAGTATGTCTTGTGGGGGCAATTGTTAATAGGAACAGACAGATGTTTCTGCTATGCATTTCAGAATTACACAGTAGAAAAAGATTCAAGCAAATTTTTCATTAATAAATGGATATTGTATCTCATCAGGAACATCTTTAGTTGTTAGGTTAGCTGAAAAATTCTTACAAATGTTTTACTGACTGAGGATCAAATTTTCTTTTTGAGGTGTCTGCATGGTGCTGCAGGTAAAAAAGAGAAAAAAGAAAAGAGATAGTATCTGCACATTTGGCTATTACTTTAAATCTGCAATTTACCTGTACAGTAACTTCTGCTGCGTTTCCTTTTCCAAAAATAAAAAAAATTGAATTTCATATTTTTGTTAAGCCTGTGTACCTGTTGCTGTATCTCCAAGGCTGAAAGGTGTCAACTTTTCAAAAATACAGAATGTATCTTTTCTCTTGTTAAGAATGCAGGATCCCGCATCTGTGGAGGAACTACTTCATGCACCAGCACAGGCTGGAGTGACCTGCTGGAGAGCAGCTCTGTGGAGAAGGACCTGGGGATCCTGGTGGACAATGAGCTGTCCATGAGCCAGCAGTGTGCCCTTGTGGCCAAGAGGGCCAGTGGTGTCCTGGGATGCATCAGGAAGAGCACTGCCAGCAGCTTGAGGGAGGTGATCCTGCCCCTCTGTTCAGCCCTGGTGAGGCTCATCTGCAGTGCTGTGTCCAGCTCTGGGCTCCTCAGCACAACAGGGACATGGAGCTCTGGAATGGGTCCAGGGGAGCTGTACAAAGAGGATGAAGGGACCGGAGCATCTCTCTTATGAGGAAAAGCTGAGGGAGATGGGGCTGCTCAGCCTCAAGAAGAGGCACTGAGAGGGGCCTTATCAATGTCTGTAAGTAGCTGAAGGGAGGGTGCCAAGAGGATGGAGCCAGGCTCTTGTCAGGGGTGCTGAGCAATAGGACAAGGGGTAACGGGCAGAAACTGATGCAAAGGAAGTTCCACCTGAATAGGAAAAACTTCTTTATTGCATGGGTGACCATACTCTGGAACAGATTTCCCAGGGAGGCTGTGGAGTCTCCCTCACTGGAGATATTCAGGAGCCATCTGGTCACAGTCCAGTGCCATGTGCTCTGGGATGACCCTGTTTCAGGAAGGCAGCTGAACCAGATGACCTACAGTGGTCCCTTCCAACCTGACCTGTTCTGTGAACCTGTGATTTAACTCTGAATTATTCTGAATATGACTTTAATCTATTCCCATTTAAAAGAGAAGTGTCTTCAATGGAAGTTGTGCATTTGCAAATTTATTATATTGTGTGTTTCAGCTTTTGAAAGATATCATAAAGAAGGATATGATATAACTTTACTGTTAATAAAGTTATACTAATCCACAGAAACTGCCTGGCAGAATTTTCCATGAAAAGAGATTGCAGTGCTACTGTTACCAACTTCTCTTTGAAAGATTTGATATTTAGTAAGTTAGGAATATTTTGTTTCACGATGTAAAGAAATGGTGAAATAAAAAGGATGAGCCCATTTTAGCACTAATTGTTGGAAAGTGCAGAAGTCTTTTGTCATGGATATAAAATTAATTTGGTAACATCTGGTATAAGCTTTCTTTTGATCTTCTATTTATATATTATATTCTCCTCATAGAAGACTATGAAACATTATTTTTGGAACTTGTTTGTGACCTGCCCCTGGCCTTTTGTAGAATAGCATTTTGTGAGCAGAAGAAAAATGAGGAATGAAATGCATATCCTGTGTGTGATGCTGTGGTTATGGTCATGCATGGTATACATAATAATGTATAATTAGTGGTATACATAATATCATCTTTTTATACTAGTGTGTAAGTACCAAAGAATACAGGAAGAAAAAAAAAGAACAAATCAAGAGCTTAATTTGGTGAAGTTATGTATCTAGAAGAGGAAATCAAAGATACATAAAAGGACTGAGAGGTACTAAAAGTCAGCAAAAACTGCAGTTGTCACAGAAAAGTCTTGTAATTTAGAAGTGACATATGCCATCTCCTGAGGCACTGAAGAAGGCAGTTTCACCACGAATGCTCTCTCTGCCCCATGGAGGACCTGCTTGACTTGCAGAGTATGCTACTAATGTCCTCAAATGTCACTAGGATGGGATGGGTTTCACTGCCAAATGCCTCTAGACAATTTCAACTCAGGTTAAGCTTTGTGTGTTTATATGAACTAAAAATGATTCATACTGCAAATGCTGCATGTATGTCCTTTGCAGAAGGGATGGTGAAATGCTGGAACAGAGAAATAAAATGGCTAGTGGAAATAGAGTCAAATAGTAGGAACATGGTAAGCAGGGAGAAGGCAAAGAGCTGGGATGCTGAAATGAGATAAAGGAGACAGTGGTGGGAGCAGAGGGTTCTCTGCACACAGATTGCATTCATTGCACAGGTGAGGGTCAAAGGTGGTATTGACCTTGAGCATGCCAAAAAAATTAGCACAGGCAGAAGCACAGAGTCTTTTCTCAGTAAGCAGTAGGCAGTCCTGCAATAACCCACAGAGAAGGCTTCCCTGTCACCCCGGTGCTCCAGGAATGGGGTCATGTTCAATCTGAGCCCATGGACACACTGCCTCACTGCCACAAGCAGAGAGGGAGATGGCACAAGCAAGCCCAAGTTCTGCCCCCAGTGTGGCAGGGATGCAACAGGTTGCTCTGTTTTTTGAGGTGAGCCCAGCACTGGAGACACTGTAGGTATGGCCAAAGCCTGCATCATCAGGACCAGCACTGATCATGGGCACAAAGTGAGGCCACTCACTTAGGATTATATTTATAATAAAGAAAATATTGTACATGCAGCATTTGGACAGGCTGATCTGCCTGATAATAATTTTTAATTATACACCTGTGTCTACAGCTGTCATTTTGAGAGTAGATATAGTAATGCACATATAAAGCATTATAAGACACTACTGAGGAATGTAGCCTGTGAAAAATTATTTTAACTATGACTTGAATTTGATGGGAGGCAATAGATCTAGCTGTGCAGAATGAAACCAGGCGGCTATGCTTTCTCATTTACTAACAATCTGGAGTTCAGTATTTATTTCATATCATAACTGAATAACAGTTTAAGAATTTATTTATTTTTTCTGCCTAAAAAAGTATTTGCTAGTTTATTCAGCTTAGAACATCCCACATGAAGCAGGGGTCCTGGAGGGCTAAGGAAGACACCTGAACACACCCTAGATCAGTGCATTTGCAAGAATTCCCATGGAAGGAATGTCTAGGGTATTTGCAGCTCCAAGCGCCATATACCTCAGAATTATGTGAAACCTACTTATGATACTTAGTTTGTCATGCAAAAGATTTTTGGATGAACGTTTATCCCCTATTTTTTTACAATTTTGAAATAATTTCAGAGACATTTTTAACCTTCTAAATATAGGTGATATGCAACCCACAACTAATGTAAAAGTTCCAGATTTACCAAACAGTAATAGGAAGACTTTTTTTGAGCTGTTGGGTATTAATAAAGTAATTCTAAGCTTTTAATTGGCATTTATGAGAATGTCAGAGTGTTTTAGAATAAGGAGTTTTAGCTTACATTTTACTGCTGATTTTTTAGTTTCTTTTTTTAGTTTTGTTTTTTTTGTTCAATTTTTTTTGTTCTGTTTTGTTTCTTTTTTTTTTTTCCTTTTCCTGTGCATATAGCAAATTCTTACAGGACATTCAAATAAAATTTCAATAATAAATCCATGCAATCATATTTTGCTCAAAAAAAATTTATTTTATGAACAAGATGAAAAAATTCTATTTTTTTTTTTTTCAGGACAAAAGATTAGATATGTTAAATTACAGATATACAGAAGTTTGCTTAAAGAGTATTTGACTTTTACAGCTAAGGTTCTTCCCAGATGAAAAAAAATAATTTTGAAATTGAGTTTCTGGATAATGTGATTTTTCTAAATTATTATTTGTTCTTTCGTTGTACTCTTCTGTAAATTGATTGCTCTACTTTTTAATCTTTTATTTGTTTGTTTCCATACACCAGAGGAATAGTGAAGTAAAATTATCAGAGACATTGTCAAATGCTTTGCATAAATCCAGGTAGATGATGCCAGTTGCTCTGCCCCTATCCAGTGCTGTAGCCCCATCACAGATCACCAGATTTGTCAGGCATGATTTCCCCTTTGTAAAGGCATCTTGGCTGTTACCAAGCACCTCTTCATTTTCTGTGTGCCTTAGCACAGTTTCCAGGAGAATCTGCTCCATGATCTTGCCTGGCATTAAGATGAGACTGACCAGTGGTTCCATGAGTCTTCTACTTTCCCTCTTTTATAAATGGGGGTTATATTTTGCTTTTTCCAGTCACTGAGGACTTCACCTGCCTGCCACAATTTTTCAAAATTAATGGAAAATAGTTTAGCAACTATGACAACTCTCTTGGGATCCTGGGAGGAATCTCATCAGGTCTTCCCATGGACTTGTACACATTCAGGTTCCTTAGGTGGTCTCAAACCTGATCCTTTCCCATAGTGGGCTTAGGGTCTTCGTTCTCCCAGTTCCTGAATTTGATCTTGTTCTCAGCTTGAGTAGTGTGGCTGGAGTGCTTCCTGTTGAAGACTGAGATACAGAACTCTTTGAGAACCTCATCCACCTCTTTTTCCAGGGCAGTCAGGTGTCCTGCTTCCTGCTGCAGAGGGCCTGTATTTTCCCTAGGCTTCCTCTTGCTTGCAACATACCTATAGAAGCCCTCTTTTTTATCCTCAATATCCTTGGCCAGGTTCTACTCTAACTGGGCCTTGGCTTCCTTAACCTTGTCCCTAGCTTCCTTTGTAATTCCCCTGTATTCCTCCCAGGTCACCTGTCCTTCTTTCTACTTCCTGAAAGCTTCTTTTTCTGCTCTGAATTTGCCCAGCAACTCCTTTAACATCCATGGAGGCTTCCTGTCATTTTTGCCCAATTTTCCTCTTGCTGGGGTACGTTGCTCTAGGACTATGATTCTAAAACAAAATGGCACTGTTTTCTTATTTTCATCACTTATTGTGTATTGATTAAGTTAATTACATTTAAAGTGTGTAATGACTGGTATAAAATTATGTTTTATGATAATTTTAATTTAAATCTAGTTCCCAGCCTTAATGTTGACATTATAAGTAAGCAAAGACCAATAGCCTAGTAGAGAAATTATTCCTTTTCACTTTGTCACATAATTAAAAAATATAAAAGACATAAAAGGTAGCAACTTGCATATGACACCATGAAATTGCTTCAGAAAACTTGTGTAGACATGAGATTAGGTGTGGGAAGGTGCTAAATTATGAGCTTTGGAGTCAGACATTCGAAAAGGTTAGAGAAAGAATAAGAATAGTGCCAAAATTTCTTCATAGATTAAATCTTTTCACACGAGGACTTTAAATAGCTAACAAAGTTAAACAATAAAGTTAATAAAAACATTTATTTTTTTTATATTTTATTTTACACTTTTATACATAAAACATTCAATTACTTTGTGTTATACAGTTCTTTGGCTGAACCACAGCTCAAAAATCTCCTTTAACTTAAAACAGACTTCTGGCTTACTACATAACTTCCATTCTTTAAAGCTGATTTAAAACTGCCTTTAGCTGTCTCATTACCAACAAAATCAAAATTCTAACAGAAGTAAAAAAATCAAACAATGTCTATGTGTACATTCTGCATATAGATTGCATATAGCTTTCATAAATATTTAGGGTTTTTTTCTCTCTCTGTGGTGGACTGGATCTGGTTCAGTCCTGTCTAAAGCTTGGGCTTATCATCAGTGTTGCTGCATCTTGGAGTGGTATGTTCACAGCAAAGCACTCGAGATCACCTTTTCTATCCACTCTAGCTGTTTTTCTCTACAGCACCTTCACCATAATGCATCTACATCTCAGTGACATCTATGTCCCTGTTCCTCTTCTCTTACATTCTCTTCTGATAGTCTCACAGTGTGCTCTAAGAGTCCAATGCAAAACACCCTGAGTAGGATAATGGCACTCAGGAACAGACATCGTGTTCCCACAAGGACAGTTCCCACAAGGACAGTGATAAGTACACAGCAATTTGTTTGCACAAGAGGGATGTTTCATCCGTACAGAGTGTTCTCTCCAGATAGCTGATTCAAACCTAGAATATGCACCTTAAGAACAGATATGCAGTAAAAAAACTATGCCTGTGATGATACTATTCGAATTATAGATCAGTGCTGGAATACAAATTTTTTTCAGCTTGTAATATGAGACTTGACGCAGCTGAGTGGTTCAAATAAACCACTCAGCTCCAGGTACACATGTTTAACAGATGACAAAAAAACCTCAACCATACTCTAAAAGGGCACATTTGGTATTTAAATTTAATGTGTGCATTCTCTTCCAGGAACTTTGCATTATCATCTTCAACAACTATTAGAGACTGTTAGAGACAAGTGTTGTCTTCAGAAAAAACAACCATCATCTTCCCATTCATTTGGGAATTAATTACAACTTGATTGTAATTACAACCTTCTTACAACTATGATTTTGAAGTTTACATTTTTAAAGTTTTCTTCATGTCTATTATTTATTGAATTTCATCTTTTATTAAAAAACTAAAACAAAACCAAACCAAACCAAACCCAAAAACAAACAAACAACAACAACAAAAAAACAAACCACCACCCCCCCCCAAAAAAAAAAAAAAAAAAATAAAAAAAAAAAAAAAAAAAAAAAAAAAACCCCCCCCCCCCCCCAAAAAAAAAAAAAAGAGAGCGAGTGTGTAAAGTTGAAACACATACTATGGTATAAAAGCCAGCACATTAAAACAATTGCTAAATAATTTGAAGTGGGACAAAGCAAAGTTAATTTTGGAGGCTTGTGCTTCACAGATGAAAGTTAGCCTTAAGAGCCATGTGTCTGAAGATATTGCTTGTGGAGGCATGCTAAATGCCCCACTTTAGACAGCAAAAGCTTATATACCCCATCCACTGGCAATGTGTTTGACTCAAAGACTCCTTTGCTCAGTCACAGACTCTTTCAGATCATTGCTAAGCTGTTTGTTTTTACGTTTTTTTGTTGTTTCCTTCTTGAAGAAGATTTATTAAAAAATATTTATTAAAGAGCATAAAATTTTCAAATCACTTATATGCCTGCATAAGTTTTCTGATATTTAGTGAACCACATGTATTGAATGCTTCTAAATTTTTGTCCACTCAAAAAATACTGCAGACAGTCCTTTTGTGCTCAAGCTTTCTCTCCAGTGCTCCTCTCTAAAACAGGGAGTTTCTTTCAGAGTTGGAATCTCTCTTAGTGTTTCTTCATTATCTGATAAACCTAAAAACTCAAAACAAAACCAAACACAAAAATGCAATGAACAATGCAGCTTAAAATTAGCAAAAAAAAAAAAACAAAAACAGAACCGTTTTTATTCATTATTTACCAATGAAGAACTTCTTTACAATAACTTGTCATGATGGACATCTTCTCATTGTCTTACCCAACTTACCTATGTAGGGTACTTAAGTATTTAATGTAATTTTGAATCTCTTCATTTTGAGATTCAACAGTCAAAATATCCTAAATGCATTACTGCACTCTGGCTTTTGATGCATTTTTAATGTATATAGTTGGATCAATTTCAGCAGAGCATCACAGAATAGGTCAGGTTGGAAGGGACCACTGGGTCATCTGGCCTAGCTGCCCTGCTCAAGCAGAGTTGTGACACAGCACATGGCACTGGGTTGTGCCCAGATGGTTCTTGAATATCTCTGGACAATCTCTTCCAGTCACCTGCACAGTAAAAAATTCTTTCTCGTGTTCAGGTGGAACTTCCTTTGCATCAGTTTCTGCCCATTACCCCTTGTCCTATTGCTCAGCACCCCTGACAAGAGCCTGGCTCCATCTTCTTGGCACCCTCCCTTCAGCTACTTACAGACATTGATAAGGCCCCTCTCAGTGCCTCTTCTTGAGGCTGAGCAGCCCCAT
>NC_031799.1:62610252-62689624 GCF_001522545.3 Parus major | reverse complement strand
AGCTGGACACAGCACTGCAGATGAGCCTCACCAGGGCTGAACAGAGGGGCAGGATCACCTCCCTCAAGCTGCTGGCAGTGCTCTTCCTGATGCATCCCAGGACACCACTGGCCCTCTTGGCCACAAGGGCACACTGCTGGCTCATGGACAGCTCATTGTCCACCAGGATCCCCAGGTCCTTCTCCACAGAGCTGCTCTCCAGCAGGTCACTCCAGCCTGTGCTGGTGCATGAAGTAGTTCCTCCACAGATGCAGGATGGTGCACCTGCCTTTGCAGAACTTCAGACAACTCTTCTCTGCCCATCTCTCCAGTCTGTCTTCTAGAGGTCCTTCTAGAGCACAACACAGCAGTGATACCAGCCTCTGCTCCCAGCTCAGAGTCATCAGCAAATTTCCTGAGGAGGCATCTGCCTTTCCATTGAATCCATTGAAAAATAAATTAAACAATACCAGGCCCAGTATCGAGCCTTGTTGATACTTATTTTCACCCAATTAACAATAAACACGTGTATTATTTTTCTAGTGACCCATCACCTGTGTGCTGCACTGCGGCATTTTCTATCCAATGATCTACTATTACCCAAAAACCTCTAGAAGAAGATGAAGAAGAAAGAAGAAAAAGAGACAACACCCTAAATCCTCCATCTTGTCTTCTGTTTTCTAAACTAGCTTAAATCCAGTGACTTGAGAAAACTCTAATTTACACACACTTTTAGCTTTTGTATTTAACTTCAACGGCTATTTTCATTGTGTTTTCTTGGATATCAGAGTTTGGTATCGGAAATAAGGGCACACTCTGTGCCTCAGACTCTAACAGGGGACACCTGTAGTGACAGGCCTCCAACCTGACTGTGCCACTGGTGATGACCCTCTGGGATCTGCCATTCAGCCAACTCTCTATCCACCTTACTGCTCACTAACTGGTCCATACTCCTGAGTTTGTCTATGAGGATGTTGTGAGAGATGGTGTGGAAAACTTTGCAGAAGTCAAGTTAGACAATGCTCTCCCCTGATCCATCCAGGTATTTGTTTCATCACAGAAAGCTACCAGGTTGGTCAAGCATGATTTACCTTTAGTGAATCTATTCTGACTTCTCCTGCTCACCTCCTGTCCACATGGATAGAGATGGCTTCCAGAATGAGGTTCTCCATCACCTGTTTATGAATTGAGGTGATAGCTCGCTGTGCACTCCTTCTTGTCCTTTTTGAAAACTGGGGTGACATCTTTTTTTCAGTCTTCAGGCATGTCTCCCCAACTCCATGACCTTTCGAAGATGATGGTGAGCAGCCTTGCTATGATTTATGCCAGCTCTCTCAGCACTCATGGGTGCATCCTGCCTGGGCCTGTGGACTCATGGGTGTTGTTTGAGAAAACTCAATTCAAACAGTTACTTCTATTTCCAGTTATTTACTCTGATCTAAATTCACACGAGGCAAAGCTTCTTTTGTAACCTACTAATAAGCAGGGAATCCATGAATTCCAAATCATTAGATATCTGAAACCAGAGCTGCTGGAGCCAGAGAAAAACAACAAAGCTGGATCCCAAATCTTATGAGTATTGACTGAGGCAACTTTGGGTTTTTAGCTTGGAGAAAAGGAGGCTCAGGGGGAATCTTATTGCTCTCTGCAGCTACATTAAAGGAGGCAGGAGTGTGATGGAGATGTGCCTCTTCTCCCAGGACACAAATGAGAGAACCACAGGAAATGGCCACAAGTTGAGTGAGAGGAGGTCTAGACTGGATATTGGGGAAGATTTCCTCATGTAAAGGGTTGCCAAGCATTGGAACAATTTGTCCAGGGAAGTGGTTTAATCACCATAGCTGGAGGTATTAAAAAAACTATGTAGATGAGGCACTCAGGGACTTATTTAGGGTTTAGTAGTCAGCTTGACAGTGCTGGGATAATGGTTGGACTGAAAGATCATAAGGGTCTTTTCCAGCCTAAAGAGTTCCATGATTCTAATATATTTAACTTGTAACAGACATCAAGGGCCACCATGATGCATAAAGACTTGTACATGAACAACAAAATAGATATACAGGTGCAAAATAGAACATGGGAATCCTCTCAACATGCAGAAAACTATAACCCTGTCATTCACTAGTTAGCAAAACTATGTCATTCTTGGGTGTAAATGTGCTTAGACATCACAGAAAAAGAGCAAATCTCAAATCCCTTAAGAACATCTAGGAAAACAAGAACATTAATAACTTTAAAACCAAGTTGAGTGACACATTGTAATGTATTACCTTGATTTCCATTTTAAACTTCTGCATGAGTTTCTTGGAATGGTGACTCTATCTCCTCAGAGCATATTGCAGGGTCTTCTGGAGAGTTCCCATAATTATGGCCCAAGATATAACACAAGATCAATATATAACCCAGTAAATCTTTTAAACTAGGAATTATCATTTTTTCAAATAGAAGAACACATCAACCTTCCTTCCCCTAATTCACCAAGACCAGGCTTTGTGTTGCACATTCACAGAAAAAGCAAATCAAATATTTTGAGAAAGATTTTTCTGCTAGTCCCACCAGAGGAACATAGTTTGTTAAATCCATGCAATAGATATTTTTAAGTTTTCTTGAAAAGGGGTTACTGCCTTATGAATTTCACGTTTGTTATTTTATTCAGTGGATGTCTGACAAATCTAGAGAGATTCTGAGTGCATCTACCTAGAGCATGCATTGAGATATTTAGACACAATATAAAAGTACATCAGTTTTCAAAATGATAAAGATACCAAAGAAAATATGAATGATGGAGTTTAAATTTAGCAGTCAAATTTAAAATCCATGACACACTATGGCAATTCATACCATAGCTCACTAAAATGCACAAAATGGAAGATGTGGCATTGGAACTCTAAAGGCATTACAACAACCTGCTTTTTACTGCTGTACTATTATTTTATGTATTCAAAAGTATGCTAGCTGAGGATAGTTAAGCTTCTGTGATTTGATGAAAGGATTTCTCACCTGACCAGGGTACATACAGACAATCCCTTTTAATCCATTTGGGGATTTCTCCTGTCTGGATACAATCAAACACAATTTTTTCTGTTTCAACATATTCTAAATCAGATTTTGCTTTTCCAATGTTTCTGAAAAGCTTCATTGGGAGGTGTGTCCTATCATTAAAAATAAATAATAAAAAAAAAGAAAGCAAAAGATAAAAAAGAGAATAATAAAGAAAAACTAGAGGTTACTTTTAAGGAAGTTAATTTGTAAAGAACTTCCTGCAGAAAAAGTAGGAAGAGAAGATAATACTGTAGCACAGGGCTACCAAATAAGCTTATTTCAGCATATTTTATAATACAATGGATAAAACTTGCAGTTAAGTTGAAACGTATTTCTGCTTTTTATACAAGGTATTTCTATGTTATTGATTTCTTTCATAATATAGATGTAGACACTACTTTAATACTTCCCCCCATAAATGGACATGAAAACCATAACAGCATTGTCCAAAATATATTTTCTCTCTCTGAAAAGAGCTAATTATTTTCTTGTTATTTCTATGTTTGTTTTATTAACTATTCAATATACCTTGTGTCATCCATAAGTTCATTTCCACAAAATATTTCATAGGACAGAATGTCAGCCTGAGCATTGTTAAAAACTTCTTTCAGACCATCTCTTTCATCCTTGTTTTTCCTGATAAGATCATGGATGCATTGTTGTGCCCCAGGGACATCACAATATATGGTGTGAACCTAACATAGATAAAAAAATGCAGTTTCTGCAGTTCACATAACTGAAAGGCTAGAAATACATGGTTTTTGCATGGTACTATTCTCACGCTTCATTAATTTATCTTTAGAAATAATGCCACCTAGTGAGTATTCAAGGTATTCCCTAATTCCATGTGTTACTCTGAAAATCTTACCTGTAAATTATAGCATTCAAAATAACATTTTGCCACTTCTAAGACTATCACATTAATAAACTAAACTGCAATCTCTTTTTTTAATGAACTTCTTACAAAACCCATTAAATAAACTTTCATCTTTGCAGAAACTGTATTCTTACCATCTTAATAAGAGATTTCAGGAACATCAGCACTGTCATTTGAGGTTTCATTGCCTTGTTAAATCTTCTTTCACTTTGTAGGAGATCAGTGACTTCCCTCTCTCGTTTCTGTAAAGATTCTTGTATCTCGTGCAGGATGGTATGTGCTTGCCAAAGATATTGCTTTTCCACTGACCAGTCGGTTTTCTCTCCTTCATTAGCTGCCTGCAGGCAACAAACTCTGTATAACTTTTACACACTCTGCCAATATCTAAATTTTGATTGCTTTCATGCAAAACCACCAAGGTTTTAATAAGGGGAGCAGAAATGGAGAAAAGCAAATGAAATATTGAGTAAGATGGTTTCTTTGGTTGCAACATTCAGAGTATAGTTTTTATAAGTCAAAGAGTTGGATACTTAAAAGCATTTGGTAGCAAAATGTCTACTATCAAATATATAATGACAGCCATAGCACACTACTGGTGATTCCTGAACCAATGAATTTGTTCCATTATTGTGATGTTTTAATCATTCTTCATAAATGTGTCATTCTCAAGCCATGTATATATTTACACACCTTAATTACTATCCATTAGACTGATTCAGTTAGTTAATATAGTTTCTTGATATCAGTTAATTTCAGCTTTTGCTAGAATCAGCCTGATTGCCTTTGAAATACCTGCAGTAATCCCATAAACAACCTGTTACATTTCCATATTTGTGCTCACTTGTTCTGTCTTTAATACTGGAACCCCTGACACGTGTGAATTTTGTCCTTCTGCCTTTTCAGACTTTTGCTGAAGAATTTTTATCTGGAAATTCATGAGGTCTTGCAACCTTTCCACGTGTAAACTGATGTTGTGTAGCTCCTGTAAAGCTGAATTGAGAACAATAGAAAACCAGGTAAGAGTAACTTCAGCATTTCTAATCTGCAGTTCCAACAATACTGTCTCTGTGAAATTAACTCCCTTTAGAAATCAAGATTTTATCACGAACCAAATTTTTTTAATAATCAATATTCCATTTTCATTAATAAATTATTTTAATTTATTTAAAATCAAAGAATTATTAAGGATACATACTTTTCTTTTGATTTACACTTCCAAAGGAAAGGCTACAAGTGTTGAAATAAACCTACTGAGAAATTATGCTGATTGTAAAAAGCAAGATGTGCTAAGGATTTTGGAGTTACTACAGGCATTATTTGTAGCTTCAACATTCTTTTATTATTCCACCTGAGCAGACAATATTGAAAAGAAAATACGTATATTGAGTTCCAAAGGTATGCATCTCAGTGTAAACGAAAGAACAAACAGAGAAGAAACAGAAACAAATCAAGAAACTCTGCATCTGAAACACTCACTCAGTGTGTGCTGTGTATAAAAGTAGTCTAGCTTTTTACACAAATCTTCTAGAATGCAGACCTGCAAGACAAGAAAAGAATGATAGCAGGAAATCACTACCACTTTTCATTATATTCTCTTTGGGGAGATAATAAAGTGGAAATAATGTTGTTGCTACTTATGTGTACAACCTGTACAAACAGGTTATTGAGCAGTAATCAAATGTTACTGGAAAATAAAATACAGAAATAAACAGAGACTGCTCAGGCACCAGTGTTTTCACAAGAGCCTCAGTCAAAGGGTTCTACACTTTTACTTTCTTAAGCATTTTTCCACAATACTGATAACAGAGACAAAATGATTGATTCTCCTGAAACAGTTGAATAACAAAAGCTTTTGGAAGGATTCCTACGGTGTCCCTGCAGAAAAGATCGTGCATGCCAAATCTTACCAGCACTATCTGCCTAACAGAAAATACTCCTTCTTCCCACAAGCCTTGGAACAGTGTCCTCACCACTTTTAACTCTTCATTATAGTATTTTAGCTACATTTCCTCGATATATAATAATAATAATATGATAACAAACCCGCACGGTTTGTTTTTTGGGTTTTTTGGTTTTTTTTTTTTTTTTTTTTCAGTTTATCAATAAGGCCTGGTATATTATAGCAGCTCAACGTGGTTGAAAGTAAAAACTCCAATTTTAAATACTGGTGCCATGCAGAACTTAAACGGAAGGTGGTGCTAGGACACTTGAAAAGAGATACTAAAAAACCTGCCTGAGATCTTCACTCAGAAATCATACAGAAATCTGCATTCAGTTTCACGAATTAAGGAATAATTTGCCTCAAAGACCCCGCCCCTAGACCCCCTTCCTCCCTCCCCAAACACTCCCCAGCACAAGGTGAGATCTTCCTGAAGTCGTTTCTCGGAGAACTGCAATGAAAACTGGTTGTAACAAAGCAGTGGTGCAAAACTAAAGGAATAGCTGCACATATTGACAGAATTGAACCTTGTGCAGAAAATAACAAATATCAGGCCATGTTTACAAATGCTAAAAACCCAACCAATTTATTTTGTTTTTTTTAACACCTATGCTGTTAATAAATTAAAAGTGTCATTACTACAGACAAATTTGGAAAGCCTCAGGAACTTTAGGAAGTTTTTCCTGGGAACTACGGAATAAAGTTGTTTTGCTGCTGTGTCAGCCAGCTGAAATTCAATATTACAATACTTTAGACAATTAGAAGCTTTTGTTGATTTTTAATTTCAATTGCTAAACAAGGAAGAAGCAATGTGCTGTACCGTAATTTTAAAATTCTTCAAAAAAAGACATAAAACATGGAATGCAAGAGAAGTGGCCATCTGATAATTTTTAGTGGAAAGAAAAATATAGTAAGAAAAAACAACATATATCATCTTCATTGATGTTTAAAGGGTGAAAACCCATTTTTTTCTCTGAAAAAGAGGAAGGCAAGTGCATTGTAATTCAATTTTCACTGATTTAGATGTACATATCTAAAGGCAGTCAGGTAAGCAAACAGCACACATTGGAATAGCAAGAACACCATCTGACTCGAAAAAGAAAATACAAACTCTGTTTCTTTACCTTTTCTTCTCTCCAGTTCTCTGTTCTTTGCTTCATTTGATAAAGAAGATCTTCCTTCTCTTGGATCAATTGTCTGTTTCTTTCTCTCAGGTTCTGAAGGCAGTAAAATAAGGCAAAAGTGTTGACAATTGCAACACTATTTTTTAGAAAGGCATTCAGTTTGAGTATTTTTTGTTTCACACCTTGAAAAGTCTTAACATTTGGACCAGGCTGCTAAGGCCTGTGGACCTAAAAAAATTAAAATTCCTCATTTAGCAATGACCATCTGTGTCCAGAGGCAGTCTATTTCTAAAGACCCTTTCTAAATGCTGGAGGACTCTGAATCTTTTCCTCAGTAGCAGATCAGGAGGAACATGATAAACCTTAATATCCATTCATCACCAAATGAGCAGCAAACATTCTATATATTCTAGGTCTATCCTTCGCACATCATTTACATGAAAACAAAGCTGTTGCCAAGTGCATAGCACAGCTAGGTCAAACCATGAAAACCTTAAACGAAGCTTTATTCATATCCAGAGGGAGAAAACCATAGCTTATTTTAAAATAAAATTTGACAGTTTTGCAAGCTGCATGTCTTCATTTAACTGTCTGTGTATAAGAGAGCATTAATTATAAGCCCTGTTCCTGCCACCTTTGTAAATACCTGCTGTGCTTTTCCCCAAGTAAAACAGAAACACTTGTTTACCTTAACTGTATCTTCCCAGTGTATGTTGTTCTTGTTCATCAGCTCTTGATAAGCTTCTAACTGGGATTTCAGACACCTCATTTTTTCACTGTAATGTTTCCTTATAGTAGTTATAGTCTCCTCCTTTGTTACAAAATATTATTGAGAAAAGAAATAGTGAATGAGAACAGAAAGTTGGGCATGATAAAGGAAATGGTTCTCATCAGGCTCTCTTTATTCTCATTTATGAACGTTTTTTATTGGCTGCAAACATTTACTGTTAATCACAGGAGGTTTGTACTGTCATTCATTGCAGACTTCAAGCAAAACTTACTCCTAAAATAATATATATTCTATGTATTTTTTTTTCAGAAATAAAACCAAAGCCACTCTCAGAGCAGATCAGAATGAATCCACCCAAGTACAGCTAAGCAATTTTAAAGAAATTAAACTTAGCTCAGACAGGGAAAGTTAGGAAGTAGCTTAGCAAAAAATCCACACAGCAACCAAAATGAGAGCGATTCTGTGAAGTAATATCATTACAGTCCCTGTGTTTGCATCACTGTCCAGCAGGTTGCTGTGTCTTGCTATGCAGCTGTGCTCTCCCCTGTTCTCTTTCCCTTCTCTCTTTCTCTTCCCCTAGTGAACTGTAGCCAAGTGAAAGTGGAAGATGTGACTGTGTGAGGGTTACATCCCTACCAAAGTTCAGAAATTGATTTACACTGGTATTACTATGCTTGGGCAGATGTGACAACCTGACAACAAGATGAAATCTTGTTGTGCTCCAAAGGGTGTCTAGGCTTTGTGTACTATGTACAGGAAATTCTCTAGATTTTACTTGACAGTCAGATTTTGTTCACTTCCCCTTGGTGGCTTTAGAAGAGTTTCTGAATCTCCTCTTTCTGTGTGCCCAGAGTAAACTTTAATTGTGTGGAAAAAATTCCTCTTCATGGGAACTGAGTGCCTGTCTGGATCAGAAAAGGAAAATGATGTGACAAATAGACAGAAATGTGAAGCTGTAACTGCAAGAAAAACTCCAGAACAGAGTAGAAGAATATGATACCGGAAATTCTTTTTGGGAGAATTATTGACTAGCAGAATGCAGAAAGGCTTCCACTAAGGAAAGTGAGGTATTGTGCAGTTTTGATCACAGGAATGGCACTTCTGTATCCTCACTGTCACTTTGAATGACTTTACAGGTGAAGATGTTCTGCTATGCTGTAAACTACATTGACAAAATATTGCAAGGCTAAAGCCAAGCTAAATGAAAAGTAGACAAAAAATGCCCTCAGGAAAAAAAGCCATAAAAGGCAATACAACCTGGCACAGCCCTTAACATTGCAGTCATTCTTGGGAGGCACGGCCTACAGAAATGCAAATGCTGGAACCATGGTGTCAGTCATAACATAAAGGTGATACTAAGAGAAAATTTTAGTAACAACTAAATTTTAGAAAAATCTCTGCCACTGTGCCAGACAAAAAGTTAAACCAGACTTCACAAAGTTGTAAGATAAAATACACTTCAAGATACAGTCATTACATACAGACACTAAGAATGGTACATGAATGGAAGAGATGTAACTGTGAATGAAGTAGATTTTATCTCTCTGCATCACTTTGATTAATGGTCAACAGTCTAATGCTCCAGGATAATTACCTGATTTTCTTTCCTTATATCATCTAGTTTTCTAATTATCTTCATGTGTCTGTTTTTCATTTGCTGCATGTCTTTTACAATCTGTAGAGGAATATGGAAATTAGGAAGTCAGAGCACTAGCAACTTCATTTGTTATGAATCAGAGATAAATAGTGAGTAGAACTGCAGGCTAAACCTTTCAGGCTTCAATAATAGAAAATACATTACACTATTGAATAAAAGTCTGTGAATAACTTGAAATGGAATTTCTCTTTTGGTCCTAACATTACACCTTCCACTTCTTCCTCTATTATAATGACATAGTCATTGTAATAATTCTAAATTTCATAAAAAAGGATAGTATTATGAGGCCTGTAACTGGGAGAAAAAAAGAGAAGCAACAGACAAATTTTGGATTTTATAGTTAGGAAAATATAGTACTTACAGATTATGTTCTGTTTTATTTTATATTTCATTAAAAAAACTTGAAATCCTACAAAATTGATATATCTTTAAGATACACTGGCATTTTTAATGACTAACAAAAAGTGATGCCTACATCCAGGATGGACAAATTGAGCATTTTCTTGTTTGAAAGTGAATCATTTAAGTTTTAAATAGTATCAGGTTTGTTAATTAATCTCTTTAATTAATTTCGGTTTTTATTCAATTCATAATAGTCACTAAAGGAGAATTTCATCAGTTTCCATCCTAGCTTCTGCTGTCCCCCCTTTTTTTTTAACATTCTTGTCTGGTAGGATCAATGTCAAATTTCACTGACACGTGAATGAGACTAACAGATACGGCTCTGTCAATTGCAGCAGTAACTTGATCATATGTAAATTATAAAAAATTATAAAAATCTAGAACTGTTCCAGAGATTTCCTTGGTTTCATTTAAACTTCACATTAAACTTCACATGATACAGATTCTGCTGACAGTGAGCAGCTCAGCCAAATTAAAGCAAAAACATAATCTCAATTATGAGATTATAGTAATAACTAAATAAAATACAATCTCAGATTATTTATTGTGGCTGATGAATTGTTTGAAAATAGTTGTGGTTGTTAGCATGGATCTAGGCTGACAGATTAAATCTTCATGAATATTTTCAAACAGTTGACTTGGTAGTGAGGAGTCTCTACCATCTGACACTGTCAGAGACAAAAAAAGTAACCAAGAAGCAATGCAGTTTTGAAATATACTCTCCTATTTACTCTTCATCCACAAAAACTACTGTGGAAGTAGCGGAATTCCAAGGAGACACAATCAAAAGGGTAAGACACAAGAAAAGCCTGTTTAAAGAGGAGATTGAAAAGCTTCAGAAGGGCTCCAGATCTCATCACCCACAGAGGTCTGAGTCATTTTAGTAATTTGCTTCAGGTATTTAACTTGTCTTACAGCTAGCTCAGCAGTCTGCACGCAGCTTGTACAAAAGAAATCGCCACTGAACCTTTTTGACTCATACTAAAAAACCAAGAATACAAGACCATATTTAGTGGAATAAATAAAGCAAGGAAACCAGTAAACCACGATATATGTGTATTTGTATTTATTTTATATACAAAGGAACGTGCACAGAAGATGTTCCATAACTTAAATATGGCTAAATATAAAATCAGGAGTTATTCTAGTTTCTGGCACCAAAAATATGATTTTGTATTTAGCCATATTTAAGTTATGGAACATCATCTGTGCACATTCCTTTGTATGTAAAATAAATACAAATACATATGTATTTGGATGTTTTGGGTTTTTTTACCTTGATGATATGCAATGTAGCTAAGCTGTATGGAATGTATGGCACTTTTTTGGTTGTACATTCCTCCAACTCAGTTGCTTTGTGATCAGCAGCAGAACAAACTCCAGATGTGGTAAACTGATCTAGCATAAAACAAAATTTACCTTATCAACTAAAATGCACTGCAACTTCATATGTACATATTACAATTAAATTTTTTTAGTGGCATTTATTGTTGTTTTTTGGGATTTTTTCTAATAATAAAATAGGATCCTGGGAGGAGAAATACAGTAACTCAGATTTGTTAGCTTCTTCCTCTAGACACCATCATACAGACTTACATTAGACAATTACTTGCTCATAAATACTCTGATATTCATTACTTACATATATTTATGTCATTAAAACTAAAAATTAAAAATCAGGTTAAAAAACCCATGCAGAAACATGTTGCCTCTTAAGAAAACTAGCTTTTACAATAACTAAGAGGACACTTTACATCTTGGAATCTACCTGCTGCAAATTACTGGATAGACACATTTTTTTATCAGGGTATGACATACATATTAGTTTTTTTCTAATCTTCCTTTTTGTTAAATAAGAATGTAAAATCACTTTTCCCCCGACAATCAGATTGTTCTTGCTTAATACAGTAGCTGACTTGCTACTGGAAAATTAATTTAAGTATCAGAATTCTCAACCCAGTATCATTATTAACTAATAGGAGTATGAATTCAAAAATACTGATGTAATTATCTAGAATAGTGACTTTTGAATATCTAAGCTAAAGATTTTTATTTGAAAATCCAAGTAGCACAGCTTAATTTAATCAGAGCTCACATATAAGGGGAAAAAAAAGAATAAACATCCTCATTTTATTTAAGGTATTATCTGTTCCCAAAAACAAGAATAACACTTGCTTTACAAATATACCTTTATCTTGAGTTCTGTCTTCACTCCATCCAGTCAAGGAATTCAGAAATGACCACTTGTTTATATTCATTCCAAGCTTGTGCAACCATGAGCTTCCCTCTAAGTCTGTTAACAAAATTCAAGGGCTAAAATATTGTAAAAATCATTGACATTCTTGCCCTGATTCTCTTTGGCTAAAAAGTGTTCTAAGTAATTAAAAGGATTACAAAATGTGAGAGACTGGGAAGTTATTGAGAAAACCACGAGCATCAGAAGGATGTGTGAGGACTTGTGTGAGACTTGAATGGTTCCACTTGATCCTGAAAATAGAGATAGCGAATGCAAAAGCTATATTTTGGACTCCTTTCTCACCTTCTGTAGGAATGTTTTCAAAATGTTACTTTAAAAATTACAAAATTAACTGGATTTTTCCCAATATCTTGGAAAATGTGAGTGTGTGTGTATGTGCGTGCTAAGAGGTGGGGCTGCATCACATTGTTACATGAGGTGTGTCTGACTCTCGATGCATGCAACACTTGCTGAGAGAAAACCTAGCCACAACACCTTCAAGTACTCTGATGTGGAAGAGAAAACAGTGTCTGAAAGAAGTCCTCTGACTCTTTGAATTGGTCAAAACAATTATTAGAAATTAAGAATTTTTGCATGCTGGAAAAATTTAAATGTATATATTTCCTTAGTTCCTAACACAATTCTTATTTAGTTACATACTGCAGTGATTTTATACTAACAAATGCATTTATACTATTGATTTTATACTAACTCTCTGCATGTTGCTTTTACTAGCTGTACTGTAAGAGGATGCACCATTCTAAAATACTGAGTCTGTCCAGCTACCAGATGGTCCAGTTCAGGTACAGCCATTAAAGTCTTGTTTTACAAGATCCAGTTTTGGTGATTTACAAAATACATAAAATACGTGTTGGAAAGAGTACCCTTGCTATTCTACCCAAGCTATTCCTTTTCCTGAATTCATTATTTTCATCGCTCTACATTACATATATAAAAATACCAGCTTTTGTTCTGTGATTATGATATGATCTCATGTGAATGATAATGCCATTGAAGGACACAAAATCTGTATTTTTTAAAAGACTTGATGTCTGGCATCTACATCCTTTTGGTTTACATTTTGTTTCATTTTTGCCATCTTGAAGACTCTTAGCAACCCTTCCCATAATCCTACTTTAGGCAAAATTAGCCACTTACACATCAATGTGTGTAGGTCAAGAGTACATAACATAGTGTTTATGCAGTTCTGCTGCTGTGACTCTACAGTACAGGTACCACCAGTGCCTTTTGTGGAAAGCAGTGGAGTACAATCTGATTCTGCTACTGCTACTTACGCTCCTCAGGTGTGTCTTTCACCACAACACTTTCAATCACACACGAAGGATGTTCCTGTACGTCCTCCGAGTCATCAGTAACGCTCCCTGGTAGAACAACAGTGGAGTGTGTGGTGGTCCGTGGTTTCATTTCAGGATCAATTTGCACTGAGCCTTTGGGGACTTGCCAGCATGGAAAGTCAACACTTTGTACCCATGCTTCTGAAAAACAAGCAACATAACTCTTTTTAGTAAAATGGTAGCTCAAGACATTCTGTTGAGAGTCTTAAAAACAAATTTTGTGAAACAAGACCAGATCTGCAATATCAGACACCAAAATGGATTTAAGATTAAAATACTGGAAACTATCAGCAGTTTAATTAAACCTGGGTGACTTTCTTAGAAACTGATCAGAGAAGACCTTTGGTTTTGGGTCCTTCTGTCTTTTTTGAAATCTAACATGATTTGGTGATTTAATCTTGGTTTGACTGTCAGATTTAGCTGAATTAGGAAAGCACATTGAGGTCCATGAAATATAGTCAGAATTCACCATCTATCCTGAATAAAACCTGGCAAGTCTCATGCAGCTTCCATCCAAGAGCGCATCTCAAACACACTCCTCAGTGCATAACTCTTGGCTAACTTTTGTCTCTGGAAGTCTCTAAGATATTTGATCTCTTTTTATGATCAATTTCTGGAAGTAGGTCTTCTTGATGAATTTTAAAGAAACCAAAGAAATTTACTAGCAAAAAGATTTTATTTTATTTTTTTTAAATTTTTTTTATTACCTTGCCAACCTCATAAGTTCCATAGAGAAACGTGTTGTTCTTCTAGACTTTCAAGGTTTATATAACAGAAGAAAATGAATACTTGATTCCAAACAAGAAATACAAATGGCAGGCCTTTTGGGTAGCAATTAGAGCATGTGCACAGGAATGAAAACATGGGTGACTCTAAGTTCAGCAACTGAACTCATGTCATTTCAGTAATTTCAGCTATCTGGCAAGAGCTGTCAGAATTGGGACTTGCCCACTGCCTGTCATCCTCACACAAAAAATTACTAAAGCCTTTAAAACTTGGCTTTTGCCCACTGAAAAGGCCTGAGAATTACACTTAAAAGTGGTCATAAAGAATTATGATGATTGCAAAGTTATTGAAATGACCATAGACCAGTTGAAATTCTACATATCTAACTAAGCTGACAGAATGTTTTCATAGGACAGACTGAGAAATTCATTTCAGAAATGCAATATAACGAAGATCAATCTGGTTTAACTTTAATCCTTCCCTCCCACTATCCCCACAGTTTGAATTTTTTTTTGTTTTGTTTTCTTGATCAATTTCGTAAGTAGCATTCCCATAGAAGCAGCTATGGAATATGTCGCTAGATTGATACCAGCTTCTGCTGTGGTTTGAGCCTATCTAGCAACTCAGGCCCATGCAGCCTCACTTCCTCACAGTGATGGGTGAGTGAATCAGAAGGGCAAAAGTGATAAAAACCACGGGCTGAGAGTTTAATAGGTAAAGCAAAGAGCTACATGCAAGCAAAATGTAGTAAGGAATTAATTCACTACTTCCTATGGCCAAGTGAGCGTTTAGTCTTCTACAGGAAAGCAGGGCTCCATTGCATATAATTGTTACTTAAAAGACAAATTCCGTAACTCAAAAAATCCTTTCTCTTTTCCTCTAAACTCTAAACTTTTATTGCAGCACACAATATTTTTGCACAGGATGTCCCTTTGGACGGTGTTGCAGTTTAGGAATGGTGACATCCAGTTCAATGGCTGCACCAAGACTCTCCTAAACACACACTAAGCACACTCCTAAGCACACCACTCTCTCATAATATAAAACAAACACTCTTTTGATATCTTTGTGTACAGCGGCTGTCTGAGAGCAAGTTTCTTTTTTGCTTCTTGTTACAGCACTTTCTACTGATGAACAGACTTTCTGCTATTCAACATTACCCATAGTGAAAATGCACGCTCTGGGCTGTCTTACAATAACAGCAGCAGACTGAACAGAGCCCGTCCCACCCTCTGTGCTCTAATGCAAAACAAAGAACAGCAGTGTGAGAAGAGGACTGGTAGGAGTGGTGGGAGTGTCCTTAAAGTATGGTTCATTAAAACAGCCAGAGTGAAAGAGAAAACCATTCCTTCTGGACTTGGGCAGAGAGATATAAAGAGTGCTTCCTCCTTCATCATGTGGAAAACGGAACATGAAACAGTGTGGATAGAGAACGACCGTTCTTCCAACGTCCTGATAAGCAAGACCATATTGTTTCCCTTTGTGGCTTACAAAAATGTGGAAATTGTCATTTTTATCTCTGCTAGTGATCATTCAGAGAAGCAGGAATGTAGCAACGTAGTTGCAATATTCAGTATACCTCGTAGTGGGAAAATGGGCCTTCTGAACCCTCATCTCTTTTTTGTGCATGGAATAGTAGTTTCACCTCCTATTTAACAACTGCCTGGATTGTTTCTGAAGGGCACTCCTTCCTCGTTAGTACTACATCATGTTGGTATCAGCTGGAATGAAGATTCATACCAGGATATCGTTTATAACTCCATCTCATCCCCTGACAGTGATTTAGCAATGAATTTGGACAGTGTATTACAAGTAAAGGCTTGTCTACGTTGATGCAAGCTACAATTCAGTTTTCTTTTCAAGATGGAAATATATTAGGCAAACACTTTCTTTTTATTCTTTCTCGTCAAACCACATTTTTATCTCTAACATTCTCAGGTTACTCTGCCTTATGTAACAACCTTGCCCAGTTGTATTGCCCAACAGAGCTGACAATCAAACTTGTTTAACTTGTTATTCTTCAGTTCTGGTGTGAAGGTTAAACAGTCAGGATATATATGTGTATATGTGTAGTATCCTGGCAAGGAGAAGAGAATATATGGAAACTATCACCTGATAAGTTGCCACTATGGAGCAAAACACCCATGGCAGGAGCTAATATTCCAGTTTGCTACCACAGACAACAAAGCTTTCTTGCTGTATTTTGTTGATATTTTGTCTTGAAAAAAAAAGACATACATTTTATACTATAAGTCACAGAGATGCTGGACAAAATGCAGGAAAGCAGATTTAACTTTCCTTGGAAAAAGATGTGTGTTTGTGTGTCTACTGATAGACAGAGTTGTTCCTTCATGTTGGTTAGACCTGAGATGCCGTGTTACTACCAGTCTGCTCATTCATTAGTCAGCTGCCTGAGACTACAAATAGACCACCAATGGTGCTATTCATCTCTGAATCAGACCTGGCAATTCAATGTTAATCCTTACTATTGCATTTAAATTTTAAACATAATGCTTGAGAACTATGCTTGACATCTGAGGAAAAACTACTTTTACAAATATGTGTGGGAGGGTCTAATATTAGGTAAGAGGAGACTGTTCCCTCATGATTTATGGGCAGAATCTGCAGGTTGAATAGAAGATCTTCCTCATCTTTCCCTATCCTGCTTTTCAGCACCCTGCTCCCTAAGGTGGGGCAAGACAAACCACCCTGCATTTTTGTTACAGGCTTTGCATGACTGCTCCTTTCTTTTTTAATTGTACACCCTTGAAAAGCAATTATAGAATCTGGCCTTCTGCTTTCGCTTATCCTAACCCTAAATGCATACTTAATAAAGTCTCAAACTATCAATGATTGTGGATGATGAATGTTTTAATTTTTGAGACCCAACCTTGGTTACCTGTTGGTCCTCAAATATGAGGGTTTGTATCAGAAAAAAACATGAAGCCTGAACAGTCACAGTAGTTTTTATAAGAGGTAATCTGCATAACAAAAATTATTTTAAGAGTACAAGGGTAATTTAAAGACAGTTTTAAGATGACATGGTTAGGATTCATGTTTTCTCTGTGGAAAAATCTAGGAGGAAACCCACAACTTTTGGCAATACAATTTTTTTTTCTTTTGTTGTGGCATCATCATTTCTTTTTTGAGACAAAATCCTCTCGGAAAATTTATTTGCCTTGCAGGTTAATTTTTTTCAGCAATCAGGAGTTAAAATTTCAGGGAACAAATGAGCAGTAGGGATGCAAGACTTTGAGAAAAGCTCTAATTTTGTTTAAAAAATAGCACTAAATAAAATAATAATAAACAAGAAATTTATTTTTAATCTCTTACTAGTGAAAATAGTTTACGTTTAAAATCCAATTGAAATTCCCTTTCCTTAAGTTAATTGCTTCCTGTCCTACAATGAAACTGATGATTTTTGAAGATTTCTGAACTCAGTCTTCTAAGAAATAACTGAAGATTCTTACATTATTAGACCATCATTCCACTTTTCAGACATTCACCAGAAGCCACATTCATCAGCCCTTTGATGATTCCCCTGTACAATCTCTCTTACTCACCTTCAAAGGTTGCATTTCCTGAAATGAAAGGAGTATCATGCCTGAAATACCCAGTAACTTGTTGAACTGTGAAAAGTCAGGCCTATTTTTCTAAAAAAATCACAAACTATTTGTAAATCCTGCAGTGACTTAGAAGACCTTAATTTATCACACTTTTCTAAATGTCTATGAAGACACATACATACACAACTTTCCAAATTATCCCTAGCATTCAAACACATATTTCCTAGGTTAGCAAGACAGCTTTTGAAAAATAATTAGCTATGTATAAAACTATTTTCATTCATTTGTGCTTATCTTTCTGTTGTGTAAAGGACTTAGCTCTTTTAGTATGCATTTCATTTACATGAGCTGTTTTCTTTCCCTGAAAAAGTGATGGTTGTCCTCTTCATACTTTGAACTCGACTTATTTGATAAAATAGTGGTCTGGCTCCACCTTTCCACACTCAATATCTGTGTGTCATAATGTAACATACACAAACATTTCTTATTTTTGCTCAATACATACTAAGTCCTAAACAATTACCTTCATCCATGTTTATCCGTCTGTTTCTCAGTGTTTGCAGAGAGATGAGAGTTAACTTCTGGTATTTTCTGAAAACCTCCCACACTGTGAACATAAATATTTAATCTGCAAAAAATGCAAGAGCCTCACTAGGCAACAGGATACCTGCAGAAAATAAAATAGACATGGATCAGGTTTCTTCTCATTGACTCCTGTGTCAAGCAGTGACTGTTTTGCCAGCAGACTAAAACATCCTAGATGAAACTCAAAGCTGTAGGAAACTTAGTTATAAGTGAAAAAAGTACAGGTTGGTTCTATATATCTGAAAGCACAAATATCCACAAGATGAGAAGGGCTTCATTAGAATAATTTATAAGTCTCCACACTTGTTGCAGCTCGAAGAATGTGAAACATGATTCTTCTTCTGGTAGGAGTTCCAAGTAGTATTTTATACAGTTGCAGCTCTAATTTCATATGAACAGAGTGATTAAATTGGTCCAGATGAAGCTGTTACTACATTAGAACAAAGTTTTCCCTGCTTTTTACAATTGTTTCAAGGAAGTGTATTGTCATTTCTCTTCTCTGATAATTAAAGGTCAAACAAGCCCATACTTTTATTGCTGCCTATGCCGTTATACTGTGAATGCCCTCAGCTGAGACAGGCTGGTTATTCTGAACTGTAAATCAAACTGTAAGTTTCTTGGAATAACTCCAGGCACAGAACTTCTGATATTCCTATATTAATATGAAAAAAACCAGCAGCAGAAGCAGGGAGAAGAAAGTACTATTTAGCAATTGCAAAAGAAAATACAGAATGAAATTTGCAGGCTGACATGATCGAGTCTAGACAGGTAAGACCAGTGGCTCAGGATTTCTACCTCACTGCTATTTTTTGTGTACCCCACCCTTATGACAAAAGGGACTAAACCCAGAAACCTGCCTTTAGATTATAGTACAAAAGGAAGGCTTTTGGTATCACTAATTCAACAAGCAGTTTCGCTGTGAGTTTTCAGGAAGCAGCTTCATTGCGAACCTTTGTATAAATAACCCACCACTAATTTAATTTCTATGACTATTTACTCTATTGTGCAAATTTGAATATTTTATAGCTTCACTGGGATGTAAAGAAAACAGTATGGGACCTATACAAAAAGTTTCTTTGAGTTTTTTTGGTTTTTTAAAGGGACTATTTTTGTGATTTTTCTTTTTATGATAACAAAGGGTGTTTCTGCCTTCCTTCCTCTTTCCTCTTACTACATGGAGGGAAAAAGGAAAAAAAGAAAAAAGAATGGAAAAGAAGAAAAAGAAACAATAGAAAGTGAGACATTGGAACAAGTGAGGGTATTTGATTTTAAATAATCACAATCTTATAAAAATAAAAACATATTTGACAGATGATGTTTCCAAATTATTTTTACACTGATAAATAATGTCAGACACATAAGCACTACAGCTATTGCTAAATGAAGAAACTGGCAAAGTAATCAGAAAATACCACACTCCCAGTAGTATTTAAGTAGGATATTTTAGGTTTCTACTTAAATTTTTAATTTTCACTGTGATGCTTTTTGTTTTGTTTAATCTTTTAGGTCTATGAACCTTCTTGAACTTGAACTTGAACCTATTCTTGAACTAGAATGTGACAGTGCTAGCTGTTAAAGAAACACAATAAAACAGATTGGTAGTGCTGATATCTGGGGAGAGGCCACTCCTTTCAGTATGTTTGTTTTGGCTGGTATTCCTGGTAATTTTACTTTAAGAAGAATCTTTACCTCAAAAATACTTACTTTTTTACTTAAAACAACCTTCAAAAAATATCCACAGTAATCAGCTACACTTTATGTCTTTTTCTTATATTAATGTCATTGAGACTGAATATTCCACTCTTATATTTTGTTATCCATGATATTTCATGCCTAATTATGTGAAGATGAATTTCTATGGCTAGGAATTCCATGTATACTCCCAATGACTTTGATTATCTTGAGAAACTTATAGCAGTTACAGGGACAAAGGATTTACACTGGTATAGAATTGGGCTACATTTGAAATGTTTCATCTGCATCTTTGTCCTTTGAGGAAAATCAGATGCAAATCAAACTCTGAGTAACGTACCTTTAGGCAGTTCTGTAATGGGACAAATTACAACAAATACAAACATGCCTTGAACCTTGTTATCTCTGAAACAGAAGCAAGCTTAAACTATTTAAAATTTCCTTTTAATAATTGTTACTTGCACCATGTCACCCATTGTGCCCTAGAGGTGTTACTTCCCCGGTAGACTTGAGACAACAGAGTCTAGAGTAAAACTGAAACAAAAGAACCAGAGTTTTCTGGAATTTTGGCTGGAAACACAATAAGGAATTCCTGTTCAGCATCACAACACAGAAGTCTGTAGGAAAATGCATGGATCCAAATAATATTTTGCTGAAAGTCAGCAATAAACTTATATTTAAATTGAGGGAAAAAACACATAAAATGGACAAGGTGTTCAGGGATAGGTTTCTTTTCTTTTGTTCCTCCTTACCTATATAATTTTTTCTTTTTTCTTCTTTTTTTTTTTCTTCTTCATCTTCATCTTTGTCTGCTGAGACATCCCACAGTTCCAGCCACAGCTCTGGAGCTTCTGACACATCTCATCTATCACCTCAGGATTTCTGCTCATTCCTGCCATACCAGGCGGGTGCTCCTCAGAGCCCTGCAGGTGCACTGGGATTGACTGCTCCATGGCTTTTTAATTCCATCCTTTCCTGTCTCAGCCGAGAAAGATGTCACGGGGCCCCTGGTTCTGTTTTCTTGTTAATGCTGTAGTTATTGTTGTTTGTTTGCCTGGTTATACTAGTAAAGAACTGTTATTCCTATCCCCAGATCTCTGCCTGAAAGCCCTTGATTTCAAAACTATAATAATTCGGAGGGAGGGGGTCTATATTTTCCATTCCAAGGGAAGCTCCTGCCCTCCCTAGCAGACACCTGTCTTCCAAACCAAGGCAGGAGGTTAGAAAAAAATACTTTTTCAAATTGAATACTGACATTTGGATTTTTCACTATCAATACTTTGGTTTTGGTGAAGATTTGAAGAAAAAGTACATGAAAAGTTTTATTTTGTCCGAGGTTATTCTAATGTTCCATGGAAGCAAATCAGTTTTGCAATCACTGACTAATTGTGAATTAGCTCTGTCTCCTAATTTTGGCAGGTAAAGTGCTGAGTGAAATAGTAAGAGCTAAGCAGTCTCCAAAAAATCCTAACCACAAACCATCCCCACTATTCTGGGAAGAAGATGTTACAAGAGTGATTGGAATGTGTAGTTTCCCCAGGTTTCCTCAGGTTTCTTATGACTGTTCTTACCACACCTTGAACTTAGACAATGAGCAAAACATGATTTACTATTATGCACTTATATAATTCTTATTTCTTCATAGTTGTGGGACCCAAGTGAGGGCAATGGCACTGAGAACAAATGTAACTTTGACTGAAGTGATTCTGAAAATTTAGACCATGATACATGCTTCTTGTTGTAGATATGGAATAAGATATGTTTTATTGGTTTAACCTGGACATTTTTTTGTCAATAGATCCACCCACTGGTATCTATTTCAACCGCAACCAAAGCAGCACAGTTTGCTAAGGGCATTATGATAAATTGAATATAATATTAATTTTCTTTAGAAGAAAATATAATATTATAAATAAATATTTTAATATAAGAAATATATCTAAAATAAAATAGAATATTAATTTTCTTTATAAGAAAAAGTGGCACAAGAAATGGCAGTAGATGTAAAGCTACTTCAAAGAGTCAATTTCAGAATGCCATGTAAACTGGGAAATCCCAGATGGCTAAATTTAACCTGCATATTGCAGTACCATAGGTGGTTCATCTGCTGATTATTTTTTTGTTAATTAGTGCTGTCTCTTCTTTCTTTGAAGTTACAACAACCTAATTGTGCAGCAGGGTTCAGTATCTTGTCAATCAGAGGACTGCTCATCTTGCTGCTTGGTTTCTGTAGAAGAGAGACAGCTCAGTTCCATTCCTCCCAAGATCCAAGTTGGTGACACACCACCAACTCTCTTCTTTTGGTTTGTTTTTTTGTTGGCGAGGATGTCTGGGCATTTTCTCCATTCAGGGCACCAACCTTTCCACAGCTTTTATGCACAGTTCAATTGTCAAAGTCACATGTGCTCCCTTGACCTGAATGACTCTTCAGTTATTATTTGCACCCTCTGATTAGCACTGTACACTGCATAGGACAGTAAAAAGCTTATGCATTCCCACTTTTCCTTGTCCCTTTAGCACTTTCCCCTGAATGTGCACTGAGTTTTACCTTCCACTGTAATTTACTATTTTTGCCACAGCTTCCTCATCAAACAGGTCTGTTTTGCTCTATCATGATTTGGAAGAAGATATGTGTAATGAGGATTTCCAAAGTTGTTTTTCCTAGAGGCTGCCTAGAAGGCCTACATTTTCCTCATATAAATTACTCTGGCACACAGTGCAGCTTTTGTCTGGGATGCAGTCTGAGACATTGAAAAGGTTCTGGAAGTCCTTACCTGAACTTGAGTTCATTTAAACTGAATGGGATTTCTAATGATGTTACCTTTACACGATTTCTCATGCAGCCACTCTGCTTATTTTTATGAGAGGATGGGCTATTTTTATCTCTTTGTGCAGAGGGTTGCTCACTAACATTTTGTGCCTTCTGGATAGCCAAGCCATGTTTAACCATGAGACTCAGTATATCCCATTACACTTCTAAAAATCTATGGAACTGCAGAAAGGTATTTACTGCAACTAAGAGAGCAGTAAGTATTAAAGCTGATTCTAGAAACAGATTCATGTTTAATTAAACCATGGAATTCCCGTTGCTTGAGAATTATTGCTAATTCAGTATTTCATGAAGCAATAACAAAATGCAAATCCATGCTAAAAGACAGAGGTGTTAAATATTT
Source organism: Parus major (assembly GCF_001522545.3). Lineage (NCBI taxonomy): Eukaryota > Metazoa > Chordata > Aves > Passeriformes > Paridae > Parus > Parus major. Next base: position 62,666,541 of record NC_031799.1, on the reverse strand, counting down.
TATGCAGTGTAAATAAAATAAATCCTTGTTACAAAATGCCTAAAAAATATTTATGATTTGTTTTGCATCAGTATCAACAAATGCACTCTTCCCTATTTACAAGCTTGCAAAGGGGTTCAGAACTGAAACATGATCTGAATGGGAAATACAATATTAATGAAAATAAAACCTTTAACAGAGAATCCATAAGAGATATTACACAGTTTTGAATGTGTCCTATTGTGTCTAATGAATATGTATTTTTTTCTTGTTTAAGCATAAAAATAAAAAAGAAATTGTACATCTAGATTTGAAGCCATCCAGCCCATAATATCATAATATAGGATCACAGGGATATACATAATCACAACCTGACCCTAGGAGGACCTAACTGCAATTATGCGTATCAGGTAAAAACAAATAGACAGTGTATCTGTTCTCACTGAGTTTGATATTTAACCTCTTATATCAAAGGAAGAGATGAAGGTCTGAGGAGACCCTATACCTCTATATGCAGGAAAGATATTTTTCTGAATAATGCAACTGAGACACACTTCTTGAAACAGGAATTGTACAGGAATTGGTAAATATGTGTTAGGAAAAACACTGCATTATCCCTGGTATGATTTCTTGGAATTATTACTGCCTTCAGTAGGCTTGCTGTAAGCCATTCAAGCTCTTAGATCTTTATCATCGATATTAATGTCTCTGTTGCCTGAAGCCTGAGTACAGGTGCTGTACTGCAGGTCCTGGGTGCCTAAGGAAATTGAGTAATGTGCTCCTCCTCAGTTTTTAGGAAGTGGATAAGAGCTACTGAAGATAACTGATGTCACAAGGTACAAAAGATGAGAGAGGCAGATTCCCGTTGGCTCTGGATTGCAATCAGATGGTTCAAACTGGATGGCTATCCTGGTGTGAAACAGGCAGATCTCTGTTTTATAATTTATTGTATGACCATACTGTCAGGAGCTCTTTCAGGATAATGGTATTTAATAACTATGCAATTTGTGAGCATCAATTTTCTCTTAAAGAGAAAGTATGAAGCTCATTCATATAATGGGGTCTTTGGTCTAGTGTAGGTAGAATCGTCATTTCCTAAATTTCCCCAAACTTAACTGTTCTTTAAGACTTTTATTCTTGGATAGAATAAAAACAGGATTACAACAGAATAGATGCAAGGGCCACTACTCTGTCTCTCAAACTCCATGAAAATTCCTAACTCATTTTCCTAACATTTTGTGTAGGATGGATTGTTTGGGGAAATCTCATTTTCCCAACTGAGCTGTCACCACTAGCCTTAAGAGAAATATTTGGCATGGCCAAATCTGGCAGTTTATCAAGCGATCATTTTTCTTTTCTATTTTCAATGACCATTTCTCTTTCTCTCAACTGCATTCCATGCATAGAGGCTTGTAAACAAACATACTTATTTTTGTCTCTTTTGGGGCATTTGAGCCTCTACATCAGTGGCTACATGGTTTGCTGCTTCTGAGTAAATAGTGACAACAATAAACAATATGCAAACTGTGATAGCTGTATGAAACAAATGACAGAGTAACAATTAAAAACTTAACAATAAACAATTTTTAAGAGCTCTGTGAAACTAAACTGCATTTTTTAAAGTGGCAGCATTTTGTACAACAAAGTAGTCCAGAGCAGAGGGTGACTCAGTCGAGCTCCAGGAAGACTGAGTCAACCAACATCTGTACACCCATTAAGAAGGAGGAAAAGCAAATGCAAGCCACTTCTGCAGTGAGTAGTAACACAATGCCTTCTTGTGACATCACTCTCAAGGAGGAAACATGGGCCTTAAGACAATAGAAATAGATTTGAAAAAAAACAAACCAAAAACTAAAATAACTAAATCAGAAGTTAAAAAATAGGTAATAAAAATTGGATAGTAATCTGATTAGGGAAAACTGTATTAGAAAAAGGAGTCAACAAGGAGGAGTGTCTTACTGTGCTAGCACACTGATTTTTACACCTAGCAGTGCTCAGTAATAGACAGGGGAAACAACCTCAGAAAAAGAGAATCAACAGAGATTCTGGCCAAAACCTGACCCAAGTGAAATAAGACTGCTAGTGTCACTCTGACATGGAATTCAGGTGGGCTAGAGTAATCTGAATATCACACATCATAATTAAATAAATCAACCTACACCTGACAGCTTGCTCACTGTATCTGTGTCAGCTGGTAGGCCCCTTCAATTATTCAGCTTACTGAAACATTTAAAATACTTTTGTGAAATGATATACTAGATGTACAGGGAGACAGGAAATAACAGACCATAGGAGAAAATTGTTCCTAGAGAGCCAGGGGGGGCTGGGGACTCCCTGGGGGCCAGATGTATTCCCATGAGGGTCAGCAGCAGCCGCTCCTATCCCATCACCCCCGCCAGGAGCAGGACACCTGGGGTGGGCACCGTACTCACATAACTCTGAGCACCACCTATTTGGGTGCACAGAGGAAGGAAGATGTAAGCTATGCTGGAATGTGCATGTGTGTTACCTTATATTTGAGAAATTTGTGAGGGTCCCCTCTAATAATTATCATCAGTCTGTCCCTCTTCCTCCTCCTCATATCATATAATTAGTTGTTAGACATGGGTTGCAAGGGCAGACTGGATTTCCTGTATGTTCATTCGAGGCAGATCAGCCATACTGGGGGTACCTGTGCATTGCAGCCAGTCAGCAGAAGGAGGAAGAAAGTCTGCTGGGGACCTTATCTGCCCACTGCAAGCACTTCTGGTTCAGCAGCAGGTATTTCTTCACTGGGCATCATGCCCCAGGCCAATTTGAGATGTTAGTGATATGCATGGTGTTGTGCTGTGATGGCTTGGCAAGGAAGTGCTTGCAGAAAACCACTTCTAGCAGATATACCCTCATCTTGTGCAAACCACTCTCACTTTGAACTGCAGAGTTTAATCTGATTGTTTCAATCTCTTTCTAATTATGTAGGTGCCAATTAGTTAGTGCCCTTATATTAAGACTGCCTTTTTCCATGAGTTTCTTTCAAAAAAAAAAAAAAAAGTTATTTATATGAAAGACTAGATGTGTTTTATTCCTGGATTATTTCTGCCACGGGCCTGCATGCAAAAGATGCAGAACTGATAGCCAGTGGATCCCAGTGAAGTGAGGATGCTGCTTTGACTCTTTACCCTTTCCTCTCTCAAGGTTTCACTGAGCAAAGGTATATCTTAACATATTCACTTTTGAAATGATATCAGACATGTCAACACCTGAAGACAATAACTCAGGTTTAGTTTTTCTTAATATTTAATCTCACGATCCCAAAAGATTTATGGCAATTTATTAAAACTGGGGATGTGGTCAGGGCAGGAGAGGAGAGCTACTGTGGCTTGCTCATTTGTTATCTTTTCCCTTCTGAAATCTGCTCATACTTTTGCCAGCACATAGTTTCGCAATGACTTTTTTTTTTTTCCCTGATGTTTCTCCACTCTGGGTGGCACCCAGATATAACTGCTGCAGACGATTACAAGGGCTGTGGAAACACTGGTTGCTGGGTGGAGTTTCCTTCACGGGCTATAAAAGCTTTGAGAGCCCTCTGCTTCTTTACTCCTGACTGTGCAGCCCTGCAAGGCAGTGTTTGTGAGGAGGAAGGTAGGATTTTGCAGTTCATTATTGCTCTCTGTAGACCCAGCACACTTTAGGAATTGTATGCTGAATTTGCCAAGTGACCTGGTGCAAACTTTCTGTGGGTTGTGCTCATTGTCAGGGAAAAAGACGGGTGTGGGCAGGAGAAATTCCTTCCATTCTGGAACATTTCACACAAAGGCTTGGACAATTATAGCTTTTATTTAATGCAATCAAATAAAGGGAATAAAAAATGGATAAAACTTGAAAAGTAAACTTATTTGCAGTTGACCATTTCATATGCTTTCTCTTTGCCTTTTTAGTAGGTTGCTGTAGAAATCTGCAGTAAAACCAGAGTTCCTAGAAAACTACTGTGCATTTTATGTAAATTTTAGAAATAGAAACTTCAACAGTTTGCTGCATTATGACTGTAGAGGAATCATTGTTCATGAAAGTGATGAGAATCAAATCTCTTAGAAATAAAATCAGAAATAAAATTTTACAAATCAAACCAATCTTTTAGAAACATAAGAGCAAAATCCTGCTTTTCTGACTAGGAAGTTGGCAAAGCCATGTAAAAGCTGCTTCATCGGGTGTTCTTTCTGCTAAACCTTTCCATAGAATTTCACAAGGACAAGATTGTTTTTCTCTCCGATGTTTCCATATTCAGAAGATTTTCCACTGCAAACTAAATTATTCTGTTAGATATTCTGCCTGTTTATCTGACTGGGTATCATGACTGTAATTTTTATCAAAATCCTGATATTGAGACTTTGAAAGTAACCAGGCATCTTACATCCTTCATTATATGGTTAAATAAGTATAGATAGATACTGTCATCTGACACAGACTCTAATGTAAAACATCTAGTTTGTGTCCTTAAAAGTTTTTAATAAGGTATTTTCTCAGAACCTTAAAATTTTTTGATTGGCCCTGCTTGAGGGGACATCTTCAGGGGATTAAGAGCCAGGCAGAAAGAAATTTTATGGTGATTTTTTTTTTTTTTTTTTTTTTTTTTTTTTTGGTGAAACAACAGTTAGGTTTTTCAGTCTGGATGTCTGTAGGATTTTTTCAGTCCCATTGAGATGTTGGTAATTCCAAGTGGGAATCAGTTACTTATCAGTTACTTTTTTTACTATATTAAAGTAATGTTTGCACTCAATGTATCCCTCATGTATCTAGGTGTTGTTTACATGATCTCTTTACATTTTAGAGTGGCAGGACAAAGTATTGGGCAAAGATCTTGTCTCCATCAGTGGGCTGGCTGTCTTCCTAGATTCCAGTCTTCTTTTTTCTTATCAGATGTAGTTTTTTCCAAAGCAGAAGAAGAGTTTTATATATAAATTTGTTTCTTACCTTGCTAAACTAATTTAAGCATACTAAGGTTTTTAGGTCCTCCCAAGGGCCATTGACTAATTTGACTTGTATCAAAATTGCATTATTTCTTTACTATATGGAAATAGATGGATCTACATGCCTTTGTCTTTACTTCAAAAGAGGAAAAAGTACTTTTAAAAGTTTTTAAGACACACCTCTTTTTTTTTTCCCTTACTGTATAAATTAAATCAGAAAAGGCATGAAGTTTTAGAGGCTTAATAAACCAAACTTAGTGCAGTTTAGTGGCCTTCTACTACTTCTAGCTCCAAAGGTATCAAAACCTTTAGAGCTTGGTGTCAAGGGTGGCTGTGGGGATATGCAGAAGGAAGGGATGTGTTAGCAGTGATTCCTGAAGCCAGCTCCCCCTGGAAAGGTTTAATTTATCAGGCAAAACACTCTTCTTCTCAGATCTGGTGCTGGGAGACTGCATTTTGTTTCATAGTTTGGAGTGGTTCTCTGCTCTGAGTCAGATAGTCAGCAGACATACCAGGACATGTCAGTGCTGATGACTCAGTGTACCCAGTGTGGATACTTTTAAGTGTTTCCATCCCACTGCACATAGCTTTCATGTGTGCTGTTAAAAAATGCAGCAGAATATCTGTATTGCAGTATTGCTTCATCTCTTCTTGCTAACTTCTGTCAACAGAAGGGTGCAGGAGTCCCTCTAACTGCTTGAGAAAAGTTGCAACTGTGATGTGAGCATGCTTTTCTGATTGTAGATAAAAAGTTGGTCCTTAAATCTGACTGAACATTCTGCCCATTATTTACCCAGTTGAGACCTACTCTAAATAACATACAAATACAGGTTTTAAATCAGTTTCAGCTTTTCTGGCAGCACAGGCAGAGCTAAATTCCTTCCTGAGGGAAGAAAGCAAAAGCAAGAATTCTTTGGGGAAGAGGGAATGTGGCTGGCTCTTACCTTGGATGGAGCTGCAGGCAGGCTGTGTGAGGCATTTGTCACTTTGATGGCAGATGAATGTTGGCAGAAGGAATCTTTACGGTTTTTCTGTGAGGGGAAAAAAAGAGCTGGGCTGCAGCTACACTCCTTGGTCCTAAACTTGTATCGATTCAAAAGACTGGTCCCTGCCTTTCCTACAGGACAAAGGGAATGTGTTAGCAGCATAAGTAACGTAGTTTTTTATAATTGTGTTTATCATCTGTACTCAAAGACTGCAAATAGAATTTTGTCTCTTAACAGTAGTTTCAATTACTCAGCAATACTATCTCTAGTTATTGCTTACATGTATGCTTTAAAACCAAGTATTCCCTAAAGCTTGCTGAGGAAAAGTGTTTTAAAAAAACCATGTAGTTTGAATAACTTTATTTGATAAACCATTGATTTCTTCTTTCTATTTCCTCACTATTTCAGTTAGCAAACAGAATGTTCCCACACCAACAACAGATGTTATGAAGCAACCTCTGCATTATTTTTGAGTACTTACTGTTACACCAAATCTCATTTTTTTTCCTTTTCTGCATAGTGACTTTTGGGAAAGCTGGGTGGATTTTCTTTTTGAGTGGTAAAAAGCAAAACTTATTTTTCTTTCCTCTTCTTAAATTGGTAATGTTTTTTTATTATGGAGAAATGGTAGAAAATATGTCAGAAAAAACAATGTATATAAAACTATCCAGATTTACTCACCTTCCTTAGAAAATGTCTAGTCAAAGAAATTACATGGAAGTATATTTAACAGGGGAGTATCTTTATTTGTCCTAACATAATACACAAGAACTGCAATCACAGTGAAGGAGACAAGAACCCTTGTTTACCAGTGAGTTTCCAAATGATCAAACTACGTGGGCATAGATGATAGATTAATTAGTGAGAAAGACTAATTGGCTTCTAGTAACTTCCCTTTGTAAGGAAGTGCTAATGTTAATGTATTATTAATTATTATTATTATGTATGAAAAATATATGTATATATATAATATTAATTAATATTATTATGCTAATAAGCAAATAGTGCTGCTGCTGTTCTCATCTAAAACTTCTGAAAGTACCTAAGAGAGTAGGGGTGAGAAAGCAGCTGTGGAGCATCCCATCTCTCCTGAAACACCAAAGTTACCTGCCTCCAGTAGCACAGGCCAGGTGCCATGTGGGACAGTAACCACGACATGTCATTGTGCTCGAGAAGTGATTTTGAGGGTGGAAAATCTTGAGTTGCACTGATTCTGAAAAATACAAAAATGGTTTGTAACTTGATGCATCTCTTCCCAGAAACTCTGTCAACATGGCTATGGTATCAGAATTTCTGAAGCAGGCATGGTTCATGGACAATCAGGAGCAGGAATGTATTGTAAGTGTTATCAGCTTTTGAAAGCACCATGCTTATTTTTCTGTACTCTTGCAAGTGGTTTAAAAGCATTTAAAGATCTTTCATACATGCAGATGTAAGGAAAACAATGGCAAAACTCTAGCAGATTATAACTGGAACCCAATTTTATTGCACTGTATAGTCTGATGTAACCATATAACCTAGTAAGTTTACTATAAGATGAAAAATTGCTCCTATTTGTACCTGTCTGTTAAGCTATCAGTTCCTAGGCAGAACTAGTTAGTGTGATTAAACTGTAATTCCCAGTGGCCAGTCACTAATTCACTCAGATCATCTTTAATGTAATCTGATATTGAGTTGTGGACTTGTATGAACATGTTCAGGTAATGTATGTGAATAAAAGAGGAACTCTTTGGCTGAGGTCTAGGAAGCCAATGACTTGGAACCCAGGAATGTAAAGGAGGAAGTGAAAGTCCCTAGTGCATATCCTAGCTTTCATATCACATGTCATGCTCATGGTGGAACGAGCCACAGCACATAATATAAAGCCTCAGACAATGAGAACTGTTATACATTAGAAGGGAGGGATATGATTGTGAGGAGTCAAGAGTTACTGTGCTAGGATGATATGGAGAGCCTTTGTCAGAATGAGGTGAAGATACTGAAATGAAAGCAAAGGTAAAGCAGTACACTGTGAAAGCACACAAGTTCCCTAAAAAAACTTACATTTTGGAGACACATTTATATAGGGGAAATTTCATTAAACAAAAGTTTTCTGCTCTAGGCCCCTGTAGATTTTGTAATTTTGACTTTACAACAACTTGTGCACAAACCTTTGGCTCCACCATCCTGTCCCACTTCCATTCCCAGGGCCCTGAGACATTCTTGGCTATGGTGGTTACAGAGAGTTTTGTATTGCTGGTAGATAAGTTTGGCATGGAAACCAGTATACAAAGGTTAGCCTTTGAGATTGAGAAACAGGCAGTGAGACAGCCCCATTCCTTTGTTGACTTAGCACACAAGACAAAATGATCTTTTGAAAAATACGCAAGAGGCAGATTTAAGTATGCAGGCTGTCTGCTCTCTTACAACTCCTAGTGAGTCAATCGTGTAAGGAGATGGAAATTTAATTATCAGATGATAGAAGTGTACAAAATTCAATACAAATTTTTGTACATAAAACATTTATTCAGAAAACCTTGCCCTTTCTCTCAGGATATTTTATTTTAATGGCAAAAGACTTAAAAAAAAATACTAGTTTTTGAAACTAGAGAAAGACTTAAAGGTGATTCTGAGTCGTCTAGCAAAACTACTGGTGTCCTCTAATAAAAAATCTCACAATATACCACTACAATGGGAATTTTCTATAAATCTTTCATCCAATAATCTTGCAGCATTTTATAGTTCTGCAATAACAGTAGGTGAGAATCTGTTATTTAGTGCTGTTGAGTGCTGTATGACTTATTTAATGCTGTTAGGTCCTACCCGTAACTTGATGTGTCACGTTGCTGACAGGGTAAGCCAAATGATCTGTTGTACAGCTCCCAGAGATCTTCAGACATTGACTAGGGTGTGCCCATCTAGGGGCAGATTCACCACCACCAGCTGGTGGATATTGCTTTACCAAGACTGTGCCTTATGCCTAAAGTTTCAAAGAAGCTGGGCAAGAGGTCTCCACTTCCTTGTAGGGTTAGGCTTGAACACTTCCCCCAGATCTTGAATGCAAGAAGTGTTTGAAAACTTAGTTATGAATCAGCTGAGGGCACACTCAGTGTGATACACAGGCAGTTTGCATAAGATGAGCAAAGAAATTAGCACTTTTTATGGAAGTGCCTGTAGCATTTGTGGATTTAGAGCCTATAGAATTTGAGCATAACTTCATAATTATGACAATTAATTGTTTTCTTATACAATCCAACCTACCATAAGAAATAGGTGTTCAGGTACCTAAACCAATTTATGAAGTACTTTTTTGTTTCATATGAGAGCTGTGAAAGGGCCAGATCCAATGCATATCCATTGTTGAACCCATTCGATTACCTGTAGCTACAAAACTGTGTGTTATTGATGATAAAGGGCAATCTCAAATGTCTAGTTTATTTGGGCATTCAAAACTGCTTCTGTAAAAAAATATTTGGTGTGAGCATAATTTTTTTTCCTTTTTTAAATTTTATTTTTTATTTTCCCTCTGCAGAAGAGTTCAAAAGGTACCCGTGGAATACAGACATACCCAAACTTTGATCCATCAGCTGATGTTGTCGCTTTGGACAGAGCTATTACTGCGAAGGGTAAGAGGAGTAAATATTTGACTTAGTACATTAGGATTCTTAGAAAATTTTGAGAATAGCACTGAATAAAATATGGGGGCAAGAGGCAGTGCAGTGGCAAGCAGGAGACGTGCCTCTACTTTTGAAAGCTTGGTGAAGCTTTATGCCACTTCGTGAAGAATCTCTATCTTCCATAGCCTGATGTATTATTGTTTCAGACCTTAACACTATATTAAAGTTCTTGAACATGTTGAAGGAAGGGTTGTAAAAATTTAATTTGTAGGGAAGGAAACATTATTTCAGCATACCATACTAATGCTTTCTGGCTTGATTTTCATAAAATTCCTGCAAGAGGCAGTGATAATGCTGATAATATATTGTATGCTTCCGTTACATTTCACTGTTTTAATGAAATTCTTATTTCATTCACCTTCAAAAGGTTTTTCAGTTAGACTTACTGAGATAAAGAGTATGCCATCAATTTGTTTTTTTAGTTGGGGTTTCTGTTTGTTTGGAGTTTTTTAGGGCTTTTTCAGTGTAGGGGAAGATCTACACTCAGAACACTAAGACTTTCTATGGAATTTCTGCATCTTAATAAGATCTATTCATTTGGTTTCTTAGCTTCATCATTAATCTTGTGAGTCTGTAGATTATTACAGTTTTTCCTTTGGTTAAATATGAGTTTGTCAATAAATCAAAGACTTAAAGCAGATAATAACTAAAAAAATTAGCTGGCTGTATTCAAAAATCTACTTTGGATATACTGGAATTTTGTTTGATATTCATAGGTGTAGATGAAGCCACCATCATTGACATCTTGACTAAGAGAACAAATGCTCAGCGACAGCAGATCAAAGCTGCCTATCAGCAGGCTAAAGGAAAGGTAAAGTGTATTCAAACCAAGCTTGATTTTCACCCAGAATATCAATGTTTCACCTGGCTCAAATGGTATATATGAGTAAAAACAGAATACTGAATAGGACAGTAGAAGTAGAGTTGTAGGGCCATAACACTGTTCCCCAAGTATACCAACACTGGTATAAGGCGGTGATTCTAGTGGTTTTAGAATATTTATAGATAGGTGGCAGAATAAATCTGATTTTTAATTATTTTTTTTCACCCTACTTAAATTTAGGTCAAATTGGAATATAGCCTTTATCTTCAGAACTTTTTTTTTTTTCAGGGTGATATTACATACATTCACTTCAAACTTCATGCAATTAAAAATGAGTTCAAATGTTACACAAATAAGCAACTCAATCATAATTGTAAGAGTAATATGGCATTGTCTTCTCTTGAAGAATGAGCAGCCTATTTTGAGTGTTCTTGTGATGCTGTAAATGTTTCAATATAGCTGAACTGCCATGTGTGAAAGCACTCCAGAAAACTCACTGACAAACCCTGCCTGACACTTTTAATTAATGTGTCAAACGTGACAAATTTGAAACTTGAAGTAGAGCTTCATAATTCTTTCTGTTATGGATATAGGAATGATGTAGACTAAGGCTGATTAGAGGCCAGACTAATTTTTGGACTGCAGCTGAACAGCAGCTACCCTTTTACCATTCATTAACTAATGTGTGTTTCTTATTCCTCCTGAAACAGAGTCTAGAAGAGGCTTTGAAAAAAGCTCTGAAAAGCCATCTAGAAGATGTTGTTGTGGCTTTGCTCAAAACTCCAGCTCAATTTGATGCTGAAGAATTAAGAGCCTCTATGAAGGTAAGGGCAAAATCTCCAAAGAAAAAGTTTTCTAGGGAGCATCTGTACCTATCAAGGCCTGTGAAAAACACTGGACATAGATTTCAAGGCTTGGGTATTATCTTTATTTTAACTTCATTTTGTTACATAAATCTGTATTGGTAACTCGGTTTTTATGAGAACAAGACCCAGTAATCCCTGATGAATTTCAGAGTTGGAGGAGATTCTTTTGTGAGAATGAATTCTTTCTGCCTTCTGAAAACTGGTTGCTAATGGGAGCCACAACATTTACATTCATGCTTATATAGGAGAAAGAAAAAAGTGGAGTCTTTTTTTCTTCATAGATTTTTATATTCTTATCTTCTATCTGTTTGATCTTTTAGCACTTCTTTTAGGCACTAGTATATTGAATGTGATAAAAATTTAATTCCAAAAGAGGTGAAATTACATTATATGGAAGCACAATATTTTTAATTTTTATTTCCCATTGCATGTGGTGTCTTCAAAGCTAATCCAATGATTCTCATCTTATTTCTGATAAGAATTTTAAATTTTCTCTATTGAATAACATCTCTAAAACTTCAATCGCTTTTATCAGGGGCTTGGAACTGATGAAGATACCTTAATTGAGATTCTGGTCTCAAGAAACAACCAACAGATCAGAGAAGCCAGCAAGTACTACAAGGAAGGTAACTCAGAGTAAGAGAGAAGTATTAAGATGCAAAGAAGTAGTTATACCATTGTATAACTATATAGGAGACACATTGGAGTCACAGCCTCACTTATAATATATAAATATAACAATATGGGAGGCAAATGAAGCTTCACAAAGATTTGTCAGGTTTCTGGCGAGGGAGGTCATGGTGGGTTTTTTTGCTGACCTGTGTAGGTCCTAATGGAGAAGGAAAAGATACATCACCACTGCTGGAATTGTGTGTCTCATGGAATGAGTCACACATTTAGATGTTTTCTTGGATGCATGCAAAGCCAAGCTGCTTTTCTTCCCCTATAACTAAACCCTGGCTGACATTTTAAAATAAAAGCATAAGCTTGAAAAAAAACCAAACAAACAAAACATAGTTGAGTTAGCAACAAAGGCATGTTAGCAGTAGGAGCAACCAGGGAATTATTAGGGGAAACTACTTGTAGAAGTTACTTCAATGTAAATGTGGTGTCTCTCTTATATAACATGTTTACTGTGTTGTCTAATTAAATCCTGTTTTCTGAGATGATGAGGTAAATTTTTACCAAGACATTTTTTCTTAGATGCCTATATTAAGAGCTTGATTTTTTTGGAGAGTTTTGTGTTTGAGTTCAATAGACATAAGAACAGTCAAAAGTAAGAATGAAAAAGAAAAAGGCTCAGAAAAAGGTTTGTGTATTTTATAAGCAGAAACCTCAGACAATGCTACCCACAAGACCTTAGAGAAGGACATTTTCAGCACATTTTAGGTTTAACCTCCAATTTCACAGCACATCTCAGGATCTGAAGGATACATTACAAACAAACTCCTTTACTTGAAACCAAATGAAAGAAAGCAAGAAAATCACATTTCTAGTAGGCACATTTAAGTGGGAAATTAAGAAAATATTGAAAAAGATCACAGAATGTTTTGATGGTACCTTTAAAGATTATGTAGTCAACTAAGCTGATAACTTCAAAACAAACTATTTGATTGCAGTGTTGAAGAGAGACCTGACTCAAGACATCATCTCTGACACATCTGGAGATTTTCAAAAGGCTTTGGTTGCTCTAGCCAAGGTATGCTATGTTTAAACATTTTGAGTGACAATATCTACAATCAAAAATCAATGTTCTCAAGACTCTTTTAGAGAGACCTGCAATAACTAAATATTTCTGCAATATTTATTTCTTTGCATTGTTCTTTTTTCACTTTCATATCTTAGACCATTAGAAACTGTTCTTAAACAAACTACAATGAGATCTATCTCAAATGCCTTTTAAAAAACTTTATTGTAAAAAAAATATTTTTTTTTATCTGTTATGCTTTTAAGACTTTTTTTGTGCTATCTTTAAGCACTAGAAAAAGTAAGAGGCATAATGTCATGTCAATTGACTAGGAAAAGAAGAAATTTTTAACATTAGAGAAATATTTTTTTTTCCTTTTAATGTATGTTTATACTAGTTAGATAATAGGTCAAGGGCAGGCAGTTAGTAAGTGGACAAAATGATTTGTAAATTTACATTCAAAAGTAGATGAGTTCAAATGCTGGACTTTCCCAATTAAAATACTCTTCTAAAATTAATAAATATTTGATTTTTAAGTATATATATATATGAACCTTGTATTTGCATGCATGATGATTTTTTGATAGATCTATGTGCGTGGCTTTGATTTCCAGTTTTAGCTATCAAATCAGCTTGAAAGGTAGTCTGCTGAATGATCATCAAGGAACAGGTCATAGGTTTGAAGCCTCCTGTTTCATGTCAAGAAACAAATGCTTACTGTGAACTGTTAGGTAGGAATTAAGAAATAAGTTGCTGATGGCTGTAGAAGTATGTCCTCTGATTACAAATACAACAGTTTTATTCACAGGATGATTGATATAACTACATCAATTTCCAGTTATGTACTGGTTTATGTATGAGGGTAGTGCTGCAGAACTCTCAGGTGTTGAGGTTTAATGAACAGAATGATTGTGAGTACCACTGAAATTTTATTTATTTCTTTATATAGGCTGATCGATGTGAAAATCCTCATGTGAATGATGAACTTGCTGACAGTGATGCCAGGGTAAGATCATGCTTGGCACTTTTCAGAACTTCTTCTGACTTGAGATTCCAGTGGCTGTCTGGATCCTGTGCGTTGCAGAGATTTCAATATTGTACAGTAATAATTTGAGGAGACAGTATTTCACTAGGTTCATGTAAGTTAATTATATGAAGGAAATTAGATCTTCAACCTAATATCTACCTTCAGAAACATTTCTGCAAGACCTTGTCTAGTTGGTGAAAAGCATGCAGACCATTTGAAGTACAAGTTAACAAGTGGAGGAAACAGACCCATCTTGCTTCTGTTTATAAAACATTTCTTGAATTAAGGGACAAGGGTGTGCTCATCTATGTGCAGAATCAGCTACCATAGTAGCAGTGTGAACTCTGCAGCATGTGAGATACCACGGAGTATCATATCAGCAGATGCTTTTTAGTGACAGACCTTTCAAGATTATTAGTAAACATCACAGTCATTTTCTTAGTAATTTTAAAATAAACATCTGATCTTATTATTTCTTCCAACATTAGTAGGACTACGCTAAAATCTTGATAAAACTTAGCAGTTATTGCTGAGTTTTCACCTATAATATGTTGCATCATAGTTGCAATTTAAACTTGGATTACTTCAAATTGATTTAGCCAAGAAAAGGTCATTGAGAAATACTGCTTTAATTCCTTGTACATAAGGAGTTTAGTTCTGTCATCAGCCCTAGATATGAAAGTAAATTAATATTTTTTTCTAAGTTAGAAAGTTCAGTACTGTTTACCTTGATGCAGACTGTTAAATCTTCATGCTGTGTGGAGGTCTATTATTACTCTTGGAGAGGATTGAGAACGTGAGGAAAATGGAGGAGACTGGTTTGGTTTTTATTTTCCTGGAAGTAAAAGTCACTCCTGGAAAGATGAGGAAGTACTTAGTGCATAGGTTTCTCCTGCATGTTGCACAAGGTAGTTGCAGAAATAATTTAGTCAGTCTTACGAAATCCTACCAGTCCTGAGATTTCATGCAGACCACTATCAAGAGAAATGAAAAATAACTTAATTCAAGAATGTAGTATACCCAGGACAGCTAGAGGATGGTCATAAAATGTCTGAAAGTCTGCTTTCTAGCTGCACAGTGTTCTCTAGGTGCTATTACAACATAAGTGAAATATGAAGTATTATTTTACAGAGCTGGAGTTAATCTGAGGTAGGGTACAGTTTTGATCTGGGTCAAGAGATAGTGCTCACTACTAACAAGCAATTTGCACCTCAAAATACAGTATTCCTGTTTGAGTTTTACTATTCTGATATTGACCTTGCCTCCATCTTTTCTTTATGACAGGCCTTGTACGAAGCAGGAGAGAAAAGGAAAGGAACAGATACTGGTGTGTTTGTAACTGTTCTTACCGCAAGAAGCTACCCACATCTTCGAAGGGGTAAGTTGAACAAAGCTTCATGCTTCTCTGGGATGATTTTTCAACATTGCCTGGTTATGAATTCAAAGATACAGATTATCAAGAGTGACTCTAATTGGAAGTGTGCTTGCTGACTAAGGGTGTGGTTGGCAACCTAGTTCTTTCAGGAGTAGGGATGAGCAGTATCATTCAGGCTGTTAGCAAAACTGAAGTCTCAGCTGTGACCACAGTGCCAAGCAATGAGAGCTCCCCAAAATGGTCTTGCCTCTTAGCCCCCTGTCTAGGGAAAATTGCCTATCTCAGAATGTCACAGGCTCTAGTGTTGGCCAACTCTACCTCACCCAGTGGGAAATGAGACCTTCCATCCTACCAAAATCCCATTCTGTATGCTGACTCCATCAGTCTGTGCAGCAACACTGCCCTTTACACTGTGCTGTCTGAAGGAAGTGAGAAAGATGACCCACAAAGTGTCCTCTGCTGCACCAGTGAGGACAGAAAAGGGCAGAAACAATGCAAGGAGAATATTGTTTTTTTCTCATTATCTAGTCTTTCAGAAGTACACCAAGTACAGCAAGCACGACATGAACAAGGTACTGGATTTGGAGCTGAAAGGTGATATTGAGAACTGCCTCACTGCCCTTGGTAAGTGGTTCTGCAGATTGAAACCTACTGTATGTTCTGACTAAGCTTAAACTTTTATTTCTGCCATAATTGCTCTGATCAGAAACTGTTCTGTACTTACCCTGCTTCATTGGAAGCTTGCTAAATAACACCTTGGAAGTCTAATCTAATCATAGTGATTTAATTGGCACCTACAATCTGTTCAAATTGATGAATGAGTAGACATACCTTTCCTGATATTTGTAAAGGTCTTTTGAGGAGAACAGATAAGTTGCTGACATAGACCTTTACAAGAAATCAATATACCAAAAAAACCTGTCAGAACAGGTATAGTTTGTATCAAAGATCCAATAGTTTTAAACCTGTCTCCAACCAAAGGCACTCTTCTCCAAGGTTCATGTTGCAAGAATAATATAATATATATAATATTATATTATGATATAATTTAATATACAACATGTTATATATAATATAAATTATATATAATCAATATTGTAATACTGATTCTTAAAAAAAACAGAAAAATTCCTTCAGTGGTTTGGTTCAAGAAAATATTCATATGAAGTTAGTAACTGTTGTTCATGAACAAAAAGTTAAGGAAGGGCCTTCCTCTTACCACTGGATCAAGGATGTAATTGGGAGCCAGGCACTGATCTGGTTCTTAGCTTTTATATCACAGTCAAACATACTTTGAATAAAATAATAATTTTCATCAAATCCCTATAAATATCAAAATTGAATTTTATCTTGGTTTGGAAAATATCAACTATAACCTCCAGCTCTGGCATAGAAAGCATAAATGATTTCACATTTTTCTTCTTGGGATCTGCAACACCTTTCTTAATTTTGTGGCAGTAAACTAGGAGGTAATGTGTTGTTTTTATAGTAATTATTCTCCCCTGACTGAATTGCTTTCTGAATAAACAGAGGAAAGGATCCTTTTGTCCTCATACATTATGAAGTCAGGTAACAAAGAAGTACATAAATAGGGTATGTGGGTAGGAAAAATGAAAATGTTTTATTGGTAGACCTTTATTAAATGTATAGCTGAAGTGACCTTGTCTCACTGCTTCATTACAGTAAAGTGTGCCACCAGCAAGCCAGCTTTCTTTGCAGAAAAACTCCATTTGGCGATGAAGGTAATCTAAATAAATATCTCCTCTTTGTAAACATGAGATGCTTTATAAGTTGAGAAATAAGATGTTAGCTAGAGGTCTCTAGGCCCTTTGTGTGGCAGAAAAAACAGCAGAGGGAAATTCAGAGTATTTCTCTCACTCCTTCCATTGCTTTCTTTGAAACTTCTTTTGCAGGGGTAGTCTGTTTGCTGTGGTGTGTTCAGGAGGGCATCTGTCCATCCACACATCTTTTACTGTTACAGCAACAAGAAACAGGCTGGAACCCTCCTTATGAACCAACAATTGTAGTAAAAAGGGAAAAGGAGAGCAATTATAGTTCATGGTAGGAATCTTGTGGATGTCTAATCTATAATGAGATAACCACGATCCTTCAGGCAGACTTGGAACCTATGTCAGTGAGGCAGATGGAGATCATGAAACAGTCTAGTATGTGAGTATTGTCATAACTCCTGTGACTTGGTTAGGAGCAGTGTGTGAAAAATTGAGTGAAATATTATAAAAATGCTGATCATCAAACTATTAAAAAAGTAATGAAAAAAGGCAGTAAAGTCTAGGCTGTCCCTAATGTCTAGCAAGCACAGTGAAGGAGGAGATGTCTGCTTTTAGGAAACAGCTGA
Organism: Parus major; assembly: GCF_001522545.3. Taxonomy (NCBI): domain Eukaryota; kingdom Metazoa; phylum Chordata; class Aves; order Passeriformes; family Paridae; genus Parus; species Parus major. The sequence goes on along the minus strand of NC_031799.1, from coordinate 62,648,840 downwards.
AAGAAATGTTTAAAAATATTTTAAAAGCCCCCAAAAGAACAGGGTGGAGGTAGCCTATCAGAAGTGAATTGTGATCATAGGGAACATAAGGCAGATACGAGATCTCCCTGTTATGAGAGATACTAAAGGAAAAGGACAGGGCTGTGTTCATCTCTAGTCTGATGGATTAACATACAGAATTTGATTAAAGATATTTCAGTGATGAAAGCAGTGTAATTCCTTTCTCTCTTTTTTTCTCCTCCTTTTCTCTTTGTTTCTTCTAATAGGGTGCTGGGACCCGGCACAAGGACCTCATCAGAATCATGGTTTCACGCCATGAAGTGGATATGAATGAGATCAAAGGCTACTACAAGAGTCTGTATGGCATCTCCCTCCGCCAGGCCATTATGGTAGGTTTTCTGCCACATGACACATGAAACACAAAACAACCTGATGATTTTTGAAGTCCAGTAAAAATCTGTTAGTTTTCTGCTTCCCAGTCACGTGTTCATCCTGCATAGCTCATTGTAGATGAGTATTTTATGTTTCCTATGGCCCACAGGCTGGGAGAACGAAACATTTTTCCAGGTCAAAGTTTTTGTCAAAAGACCTATGGAAATAGTAGTGATACATCTCTCAGATATCATCTTACAGCAGAATCCAAGAGATGAATGGAGAGTACAATATCCCCAAATTTTGTACTTGAGCAGTACCTTGGCAGGATAGTGGAGATGATTACCATGACAGCTTTAAGGGAGGTATTTTACACAACTGGATACTGGCTTTTAACATTTGGGGTACTCCAGCAAATTAATATTTTAATGTTATTAACATTTATTTTCCCCATTTTCCCTACAATCTAAATAAATGAGTTAAACTAATCAAAATATTCTGCTAAAAAGGAATGACCCCCCAGTGTCCTTTACAGAAAATTCAAGTGGTGAGGGACTCAAAGAAAGCTAAACTGGCAAAGCATAGCATCTTTGTGGAGAGTAGTAGACATTTCTGGGACAAAAAAAAAAAAAGAAAAGAAAGAGTCTTCATTGGAGTAGAAACATACTCCATACATGTATGATAGATTTTATTGACATCTGCTACTTTTACAGTTAGGTGACAAAGGTCAGTTTTAATCTTCTCTTAAATGTGTGTGACCTATGATTTGGTACGTAATTACACCACCTCATCACGTTCCAAAGTGGTGATTGCATCCAAATGTCTTGAGGTATAGCTTGGCTACCCTAAACAATTCGTATACCTCTGAAAACTAGATTCAAATTAGAGAAAACAAGAAATGCATGTAGTAATTACACTTCATACATGAGGCCTATTACCGACTTTTACCAAGCTGAATAAACAATTCCATGGTGGGTAGAGTATTACTGTATTGTTTAGCCTTTCTTTGAGATGCTCCTGGACACAATGAGCATACATAAAGTGCTGTAAATACTAATGGGCATTGGACACCACTGATCAAGAGAGAAAGTTTCATTTTATTCAGAGTAAAAGCTTAAGCTCTTGGGTAGATAAAAGTCTTCTGTGCTTCTTTTCTTCACCTATGCCACTAGACCTCCCAGCATTTTTATTAGCCTTGTCTACCTATGGTCCACCCTGGAAATGCATGTGCTTATTTCTAGATCATGCAAATAACTTCAGTGAGGGTGCTTGGTTTCAGCTCAGTCTGTGGCTAATAGGTGTCTTATCAAGTGATTAATTTATATAGGTGGAGCACTATTATTTGATCAATATATATTGAATGTTGATTGAAATTTATTTTACTTGAGACCATTATTCTAACAATTGTGGGATTTTCATGCTTAAATTTGCAGGATGAACTCAAAGGGGATTATGAAACCATCCTGGTGGCTTTATGTGGAAGTGATAATTAAGTTTCATGTTCCTGAAATGCACTCAAGCCCAGTTGCTGAGAATCTTTGTACTTGCATGTCTATGTAAAACACAGGCTTTACACACAGAGGTTTCTGTGGAATGGCACTTAGTGAATATGTATTATGCTTAAAACCTCTAACTCAGAATGTATTTTTTTTTCAATATCCTTGCTCTGAATGGCATCAATATTTCTGGTTGCCATTATTTATCCAAAATGAAAGAATGTCCCCAAGTTTATATTCATGTGATTAATTATAAAAATGGTAAAGTTTTTATCTATGCTAAGCAAATAAACTTTTAAAAATAAAATTCAGACATGTGTAACTTTGTATATCCTTTGTTGCTATTTTGCATTCAATTTCAAGATGTGTGAGGGAAAAATCAGTAAATAGCTTAATCAAAACATAATGTAATAATATCAAGTACTATGTAGCAGTCTTATGATCTGCATAAGACTTCTTTTTAGCAGAATGTAAAAGGGTTTCAGCAGGAATATGTCCTTTGTGGGAGCCCAGCCTAACTTTCTAACTTCAAAATGGGAATGGGGAAGCATTTTAATTTAAAGTAAAGGAGAAGACAACATGTTTATTAGTATGAAAACAGTTGTTACCTGATTACAGGGGCTTTGTAGGACCATGCAACAGAGGAAATGTTTACTGTGCATTGCTGCATTTAAAGCACTTAATTTTAAGGTGCTTCACTGTTTTTTAAAGAACTATATGTATGCATCTTAGCTAGAGGCAAGAGTAGCTGTATTTTGCTTGTATTCTATTTCTGTCTACTTCTAAAATGCAAATGCTAATTGTTTTGGAGAGGAGGGATTGGTTTTTGTAGTGCTATATCAAGGAGTAAGTCGCAGTTTTACTGCAAGCCAGCTTAATCTCCCTAAGCATTCACTTCTGTCTGAGAGGGAAAAGCCTCTGTACTTTTAGGGAACTACTTCCTAAAACATTCAAAAAAAAAGACAGAAGCTTTTTTAAAAAATTCCTTTCACAAGTTTTTTAAGTAGTAAAAACTTGTGAAAGTAGGCTGTTTCACAAGTGTTTTAAGTAGTATGATCTGTTTATTGTCATGGAAACATGAAGCCCTTTATTACAGTCTGGAAATTTTCATACTGCAAAATATAGGACTGAGGTTAATGCTTGTGAAACAGCACCATCTATTTCAATTTCAGAAGGCCCCATGATGGTCTGAGTAGAAGTGAGAGATGCTGCTAAACAAAAAACAAATTAAAACCAAAGATTTTTAGGTATGCTAACATAAATGGATAGGTAATTTTCTGTCATTAAGAAGGACAGTCCTTGTCTTAAAGAGCTATGCTGCAGAGTAAGGGGGACAGAGAATTAAACAGACCCGCACAGATAATCTTCATTTTCAAGCAAATTAATAAGAGCATTAGCAGTGAAATGTAAGTGAAGGTCTATATATGCTAGCTCTAGACAGATTGTCATAAAGATGAATTACCACAGAAGACTGGTAATCAAAGGTTGTTTGGATTTTTTTGTTCCTTTCTTTTTGCATCAAAAGAGTAAATGTCACATAAAATCACTGCAAATGAGTGTTAATAAGTCCCTAAAGAGTCTATTCAGCAGCATGCCTCTCTCTATGCTGAACTTCAAGCATGGGAAGAATCAGATTTGTTCCAAAGAAGTACATTCACATTTTTCTGCAGCTGTTTTCCCAACCAATGTTAGATATTAAGCACCAGTATAAGGAAAAGTAAGAAAGGCAAAATAAAATGATTTTTTCTGAAGTTATCTCAAAATCAAAAAGGCAACTGTGACAGTGTTGTACTGTAAAGGATTTCTTGGTGCTTATTCAGACTGTCCAGAGGAAGGCTTGCTGGGGCATAGTGCTGGGGTTCACAGAATTCACAGTCACAGAATGGAAGAGACATCCAAGATCATCGAGTCCAACGCATGCCCTAACACCTCAACTAGACCATGGCACCAAGTGCCACATACAGACTTTTTTCAAACACAGCCAAGGGTGGTGACTCCACCACTTCCTCAGGCAGACAGTTCCGGTACTTTATCACCCTTTCTGTGGAAAACTTTTTCCTAATATCCAACCTATATTTCCCTTGGCACAGTTTAAGGCTGTGTCCTCTGGTTCTGTTGCCTGGAGAAAGAGACCAGCCCCCACCTGACCACAACCTCCTTTCAGGGAGTTGTAGAGAGTGATGAGGTCACCTCTGAGTCTCCTTTTCTCCAGGCTAAACAACTCCAGCTTTCACCCAGGTTTTCACCACTATTTTAGTGAAACTCAATTTATGAATTATTATGATTTTTTATGAAATTTTGAATTTATGAATTTGTATGCCTCTTCTGAGATGTGGCAGGTATTTCATAACACCCTGCAAAAATAAAGAAGCCTTTAATCAGGTGTGAACATGGAATAGAAGGAGTGTAGCCTGCCATGTTTCAAAGACAGTAAGATATGATTTTATTGGAAGGTCATGTATTAGAATTTGACTTGCATTTCAACTTGTGAGGAATGGTGATCCACTCGATGAGAAATGGCCATCCCTCCATTTAAAGGTGATGGAGGGGAGGAAATCAAGAGGAAATGTCAAGTAAATATGTTAAAATAAAGGCCATAGTGAAATACATGAGAAGGGCTTCCTTGCTTTGCTGTAAGTTGGTGGGAGAGGGAGAGACAAAAGGGTCACAAGAAAGGCAGCAAGAATATTGAAATATGATTTTTTAAAACACTGTACACTTGTAGTCCATCAGAAGAAAACTACTGTGAGGGCACAGCTTCAATGCAAACATGTAAATGAAAGGGTCACCTTGCATCTCCATCAGGAAAAGCTTTCATAAGGGCTGATAACTCTGAAATAATTTAGAAATATATTGGAAAACCATTCCTTCAAATAGCACTAACTCCTTCATGACTGTTTAATAGAATACACTGGAAATACTACATTTGTCACATTTAATTTATTATTACTTTATGATCAGCCATCTGCTGCACACATTGGAAAGATTCTTCAGGTCCTCTTTCACTGTGAATGCTTTTCTGACTATTATGGCTTTGCCCTCACAAAACAAATAAGGATTTACAGGAGGCTAAGAAAAGGATTATGTTTCCAAATGGCATTTCCAAAAGATTGTGGTGCCACCTTGTGACAATCGAGAACAAGGACAAGGGATAGTATTTCTACAGAAATTCAGTCTCAAACAGCGGAAGGTCTTACACTGGCGCTGTTTCCCAACTGTGATAATAAAAAAAAAAGTAGTTCAGTTTATTATGGAAAATGGGGGGTTTCTATTTTCCCCCCTGCTCCAACGTTCGTTTTTTTCATACTGGTTTCAAAAAGAACAAGTAGAAAAAAGTATTCTCAAGGGTAGAGGCAAAGAGAAGTTTCTCAAAGCACGGACACTGGCAGTTGTAGAATGTGGAAAAAAAACCCCTCCAAACCCAACACACCACCAGACCTCTCTAAAACTGTAGCAGATGTGTACAGGTGCTAACAACAACCCCTGTATTTGAAGGACTCTATCATGTGGTATGTCTCTCTTATTCAGCAGATTTGGGCAAAGAAGGGTGAACTTTGAATAGACACCACTGCCGAAGGTGCTGTGGCAAGGTGATGCAGCTAAACAGCCCTGTGTGGTTATCTAGAATAAAGATAAAGTGACATAAATTTGTCATTTTATCAAATCAGGCTGGTTTTCCATTTCCATTCATCTCCATTCCAGAGGTGGTCTGTGCCCAATTCTATCAATTGCTATGTGCTTTTATGGTATGTCCATTTTGCTTCAAATAGTTGGAATAATGTAGACAAAAAGTTATTTAAAAATCTGGGCTTTAGTCTTTAATGTCTTGTTTTACAACCTATTCAAGTGCCTCCCTCATTCAGTGGGACCAAATGTAGAAAAGCCAAACACTCCTCTTCTAGGGAGTTGAGATTTACAAAACTGGTGTCAAGATGCCCATTGCCATATTTATTATTTTCTGTGCTATTCTTCACAAATCAATGAATCATAGTATTTCTAGCACTGCCTGAATAAAGAAAGGCAGAAATTAGATCTTGTATGTTCCTTGATTATGCTATGCTGAGCTTTAATTAAATTGATGAATTAAATTGTTCAGTGTGAGAGTAATAGATGTTTTCTGAGCAGTTGCAGCCAGTAAGTATCATGTAACATATATTTTTGACTGGCAATAATAACTTACTTTGGCAATAAAACTTATTCTGCCTCTTCCAAACTCTGCTTAGTCCTTCCTTCTTATCTGCATTAAGTGGTTATAGGTCACTATAAGAAAATTGCCAGCTGATTTTTCAAAATAGTAGATGAATGAAATTTAATGTATGAAGAAAAAAAATTAATTTCTTATTACTCAGTTTTATCCATTTTAAACTTCAACACCTTTTTCCACAACCACCTCTTGCCATATTCTAACCTATGCTAGAATTTGGCTGCTAAACCACTGGTAAATACCTTGGAAGTTTCTGGAAGTTCTGTAAGTGATGTCAGATTTCAAGAAGTCCATTTGAATTGTAAAGGTTCTTCTGCTATTTATGCCATTTACAGCAAAGCTCTCCACTCTTCATGGAGTCATATATGCTTAGTTATGGGGATGATTGGAAGTTTTTTAATATATTTTCTTGGAAATTAACATTTCAGTTAGCATGAGTTTATTGGCAAATTAATTATTTTGATTTCTAAATTGGTAATATTATTTCAAAATACTTGCTTATTCCAAATAATAACTGGATATTAATAGATACCATACATTGTTAATTATTCCTTCTAACACTGTCTGATTGTTCAAAAAAGACTGGACGTTTGTGTGTGGATTTCTTTGTTTTGTTTAATCTGAAATTACCTTAATGTGGAATTGTTTGAAATATAGGATGCTTGCCTCTAATTGATTGGGGCAAATGCTTCTGGAGTATCTGAAAAAAAGGATATTATGGAAACTTGAATATTTTGTTAATCTATAGCTCATCTACCAAGTCTAGAAACAATGTGATAGTTAAGTTTTTTCATCATACCCTGATATGAAGCTATGGCAAGTTACCTGAGCTTGTTTAATTACAGTCCACAAAATTTAAATATTAGGATTTTTTAATTTATAATTTCATCTAGATGCGTATTTAGCCTAGTATTAAGGAAAATAAACAAATATAATATAGTCTTACAAATATACACAAATATATTCTCTTACAATATACAACTGAAAAATTAAAAATATAAAGGACTCTCAGTCTCTATAGATTCATTATTAGTATAAAATGAACTGGAGAAAAAAAGTACTTTCGGTGAAGCATCAGGGCTGCTGATGCTGAAGCTCTACACTGGAGAAGAATTTTACTTTTCTCTTTAATGCAGAATACAAAATGCTTCCCTCAGACGTGGTTTGGCTGCAGGTGAATTTTCCGTACTGCCAAAAACCACTAGATGTAGCTGTTGACGCTTGCAGCAGGAAGAACGCACACACCCAAACACGCACCCACACCTGCCTGCCCCTCTCCTCCTCCCCTTCCACAGCTGGGTATTTGTTGGTTCATGTAAGTGATGTTTTGGATCCTTTTTTTTTTTTTTTTTCCAAGCAAATCTTTGTATTGTGGCTTTCCTTAAAATATTACATATGTCTTTTCACCATCTCTGAATTTGTCAGACCCCCCTCATTACACATGATACAAGAAGGTAGTGTAAAATTTAAACATGGTATGACTGTTCATTAATTGATTATACATAATGATCATTGAAAATAAGCTAACACATATGCTTCCACCAACTGCCCTGACATTGTGACTGGAGTGGTACAGGGCAGGTTTCTCATGGAGCATTGATGTATTTTACATAGCTGGGACATAGCAGTAATCTGAAGAGCTGCAATTGCCACAGTACCAGATGGATTCCTGAAAATAGGAGTCCTGTACTAATCTGTCTAGATTATTGAATGCAGTGACAATACATCAGGGAATACTTGTAGAACTGAGTCAAAATTAGTTATGAGGTTTTATTTTCAGTTGCATCTATAAACGTTCTGTATCCCATTTTACCATTTTTGTGGGAAACGCATCTAAAAAAGTTACCCATTGCTTTCATTTATATTGCTTTTAAGTTGTTTTTCTTTTCAGTTACCTGTGCCACAGTAATATTTAAAATTGTATTGACAGTACCACTCTGTAAAATTATGCTAGAATTGACAGTTTAATTAGGAAAATTATGATTTAAAATACGATATTAAAAACCCAAAAAGTTTTCTTATCAATAAAAATAAGGTATGTATATGCATAAAGCATATACAAAACTTTTGGTATTATTTTCTTCTACAATGATTAATGCAAATAGGCTGTTACATCAACATTTGCATATCTTTATGCATTCCTGTGACTCCACGGTTCACAGCTGACTTATGCAGAAGGCCTGATAACTTGTCCAGACATCACATGGAAAATGCCTGGTCCAGGCAGCAATGCAAATGGATCATCAATGCAAGAATCCACAGTGAGAGGATTATAGGTATTTAAGGAAATCCAGAAGCAAAGCTACAAGAATTTTGCCATGAAATGCTCCAGAACTCAGAATAAAATTAATCCCTGAAGAATTAAGTTAATCATGAAATTCACCGGTGTACACTGGTTTCTTAAGTATCATTCCCTGCTCAGTCAAGGCAAATTGTCTGCAGTGTCTGGGCCAGGAGAAAAACAGCAGCAGTTTTTTTAGTAACCCAGTTGCTGCTGCTGCTGACCTCCACACAGTTTTGCTCTCTCTGTGCCAGTCTCATGAAAGAGACTGTTTCCCCTCTCCTCTTCTTCACTCCCATTTCCAACCCTGCCCTCTCTGCTATGTTTAGGATAGCTGCTGCCATTGTGGGGTCGAGGTCTTCGAGTTAAAAGCTGCATTACAAAGCATGTACACAGACCAAAGAAATTGTACAGAAACTAACATAGAAATGTCAATCAAGCAAAATATGTGAATCAGGGTATAAAAAGTAATTTTTTACTTCAGTTTCCCCCATTGTCCTCAATCTGTGCTTCATAACAGGGGTCTGCTTTCCTTGAGTCAGGAACTCTGTGCTGCCCCTCACAAAGGTACAACAAAAAAATTCTGATTTGTATGTCTATGGTGCAAAAGACCATGGAAACAAGATCTCCATGTTTGTACCGTTTTTATATAGTCCACAGCATGATTTAAAGTCCAGAGTTCCAAATTTTCTTATTTTCTTTAGATACATGGAAATGCAAACAAAAAAACCCCACTGCATTTTAAAAGATCCAGCAATGACTCAGTCTTTTTTTATACAAAAATGAAAAATAAAAAAACTCCAAATGTTGAAACTAGTGTCATCTGTTTTTCAGTAACCTTAGAGTAACCTTTATTTTAACCAATTCCATCCAAATGTTGGGGTGGGAAGTGGTGTTGTTTTTCTTTTTGGGGCTTTGTGGGTTTTTTGTGTGTTGGTTTGTTTGTTTTTTTTTCATTGCATTATGAGGAATTAATTAAGAAATTTAAAAATTGAGTCTGAAATGGATTTGTTTGATGCCACGTGCAGGTGTTTACTTGGAAAAGAACTGCAAATACAATACATTACAAACCCTCTTGATTTGTTTGAATTGTCTCGCTTTGACTACTGACTAATTTTTTAGGCTGCTATGATTACAATTAATCATACTAGTTCAAAACAGGTGTTGCACTGTGTTTCATGTACCAAGAAACAGAGGAAGTTTAAATATGGCTAAAATTCTTCTCTGTGCCCTGTTAATTTTCTGGTCCCTGGAGTGGTGGAATAGGTGATTTTTCTTCATGGCACCTGCAACCTGCAACAGGAATTCCAGCTGCATAAATTATGGCACTCACAGCTTAGGACTGCTGATGGAGAAAAGCAGGATGCAGGTAGTGTGATCTATTTACAGCTGTCACAGCTTAATGGAAGGGTAGCTGCATCCAGCATCAGAGTTTCAATAGCTTTTTGAGGATGCTGTAGGGACTACTAAAGTGATTTGGTCTAAAAGTTACATGTACCTAACCCACTGTGATGAGTCTGACCTTTGATAAAAACCTGGTGAGATATGGGTCAGTATAAGTGCTTTCAATCTGGACAACAGAAGATAAATATGGGAATGGTCCAGGTTCAAAAAGCAGTCCCAAAATACAAACCTAGACTACTGGTATAATCTCAAATAGCTTGTTGCCACACCCCACACCCCCCCCCACACCCCCTTTTAGTTAGACCTAATAATCTTTCAAGGAGGTGAAAAGCCTTTTTTGACCCTAGAAAATTTTTTAAGTCTGTCTTGGATTGAGACAGTTTAATGAGGTGGGGAGTATGAAATGAATAACCTGCTCCTTAATTCCAGCCAATCTCTTCCCACCAATGATGAGTGAGATATGAGTAAATACAAGTGAAAAAAATAAGTTTAGTAACAGAATGTCAACAGGCGAGGGAAAAGGGGGAAATAACACAAATTCACGATCTGCCACCCAAACAAAGAGACCCAAAATGCTGGAAATGCCCTTCCCGAGACCCTGCCCAGCAGGGACAGCTTCGGGTTTGCGGACCGAGGGAGATGTTGCTCAGTGGGGAAGCACCTCCCCTGCTGACAGGCACCTGCAGAACCCTCCCCAAGGCAGCCTGAAATCCCTGCTGCAGCCTCCCCCAGAAGAGGAGAAGAAAAATCTCCAAAAACTGAAAAGGGAAGAAAAGAACTTTTGCCTGAGCAAAGACCAGACTGCACACGAAGCAAATACCATGCGGCAAAGAAGCTCTCCGTGAGAGACAATTTTATAAACACCCATGATAGCACCCCCAGAAACACACACAAGGTGTCTGGCTATAGGGTCTTACAGAGTCAGAATTTTGGGGCACAGATAGATCAGGAATACACTAACGTTATGGATCAATAGAGAATGCTTCAAAGACAAAATCATATGAGCAGAAGGCTGCTGGTGTTTGGCATGGACTTGTCTGCTGGTACACATGGACTTTATGATGTCTTAATCAAAATTAAAATTATCTTTTTCTATGTGATTTTTACAAGTATTAGCATTCTTCACTGGAACTAAAATTACAATATTAAGTGTACTTTACAAGAACATATTTTCACAGTATGGTTCATAATATTCATACATAGAAATAGGCAGATCTAAGAAACAAGCATCATCACAGCTACACAATATCAAATTGTTTTAATAATTCATCTAAGCATGTACTCACACACAGTAACCCATTGATGTTACATTACAGATTGCATCCCCAAAATGACTGATGATGTCAATCATTGTAGGAGAAGGGATTACAGGCAACATTACCCCTGATAAGTAACAGCTGTATTAATTACCCAATACAGCCTCGCCCCTGAAGAGTCACAACTATTTCCAATAAAGATAAGTGTGATAAAAGGGATGGGTTGGCTGGTTATGGGAGGACCTTGAGGGAAGACCTGGAGGGAGATGAATGATCTGGAAGGACTGGACATAACAGGACAGAGAGAATCACTGCTGTGAGGTCAGTCTGGGTCTGCAGTTAGAGCCTGTTGTTGCAACCTGCATTCAGAGTCTGTGAAATAACATGTGCAGTCATAGTCCAGCAGGATATAACCAGCCATCGGAGGCTGCAAGGGAAACAAACCTACAGCAGGAGCTTGCTGTAGCCAGAGTCAGTTATTAGTTGGAGTCAGGATAACTGAGTTATAAAGAGGAGTAAACCAGGACATTTTCATACTGTGATAAACAAGAAGTCTGTGTCTCGGCTCATTTCTACCTCTAATGAGGGGGCTGTTGCAACAAATCATCATTTAATACAGCAATGTCCTTAGAGTTCCCTACAGATGCCTTGCCTGCTCTTTTGGCTCCCATTAGTCTCCAAAGTCTGTGCTTTAAAACATCTCATAGTTTTAATAATGAAGCCATTTAGCACATTGTTTGCTGTGGGATGTAGAAAATATAGTTGCATTAATTTTACTGGAAATATTCATGAAAGCATGCGAACACACTTAAATCCAGAAAATATAGAAGAGCCATGCCACACACTGTAACACTGCTAACCAAGGCCAATTACAGAGGTGGTGCAGGAGTTGAGAAGAGCCCAGAACGTTTGTTACTATGTCTTTTGCTTTCTGATTTCACTTACCTTTTCAAAATTGGTTTTTAATTCCACTGGCAGTTTTGGAGCATATTCTGCAGCAAATTGAAGCCATTTCCAAAGCCGGGGCTGTGTTTTCACTCCTGTTCTGGACTCATGGGGGATTTTCCTTAAATCCTCTTTGCACTTCTAGAGTGCCCAGCCTTTACTCTGGAATTCCCACTCCTTCCAGGATGTCATCCTCTAGAAATTGCAGAAGATGTAAAAGTCTAATTTGAGTAGCACATGTATGTTCCGGGGATAACAGATGGCTAATTTTTTTAAAGGAACTGTATGTTTTGGCGCTCAAGAAATATGACTACTCCCATAACTCATTCAGCAGGTGCCAATGAGTAGGGATGATGGTTCAAATTAATTTTCATTTAATTTTTTCTGTCTAGCTAAGAATCTTAGTTCTATCAGCTTCTAGAAAGAGCAAACGAACAAAAAAGTTATAGCGAATGTCAGTGCTTATGAAATGTATCTCATGACACTTGTTTCTCCTTTTCAGAAGAACAATAATTTAAAAATGGCCTAACGGAGATAAAAACTGCTGGAAGGGATTTCTCTAATTCTTTGGTTTTCCTGCATTCTTGAAGGAAAACTTAAGACAAATGGATGTAAATAAAATGCATAAAAAATACATATCTAAGATTCCTACTGGCATTGTAAGAAATGTATGTTGCTTTGTCTGGCTGTGTTCTGGATATAAAATACTTCCCCTTCTCTCTACCTTCTAAAAAGATGCTCAAGTATTTTCTGAGGTAGTCTCTCTCCTTTTCTCCAATATTGCACCAAAGTAAGTCAGCATAACTACATCTGATACATATTCAGACATTGTGTACAACATATTGGTAAGCAAGCACATGATCCTGTAAATTATAGAATATTTAATGATTGACAATTGATTTGAAAGAAAAAGAAAAAAAAATACTGATCTTAGACTTTTCTCAACATCTCAAGTTATTATTCTCTCTTTCAAGCCAACTGCTTTTTCTAATCCAATGCAGAGTCATAATAGCAATTAATTTGCAATGAATAAGCACCAGAGACTGTAATGTCTGTAGAGGTGAAACAGCCAACTCTGTTTTTAAAGCTGAAATTCACCATTCTGCTCCCACTTCTTCTGAGCTCACTGACACCAACAGAATTGCATTTGTGTAATTCTGCTGCTAAAAAAAAAGCTCTAGACTCCACATTCTAGTCTGTTGTGGGTTTTAGTTCATCTGGCTATTATTCTTCAGAATGGTGCTTAGGGGGACACTGTACTGTGCTGACCTGAGCCGTGTTCAGACTGCTACTTTCACAGGGATAAAGGTGGGAAGAGTACTTGTAAGGAAACAAAATACCAGAGTGGACAGAAGCTGTTAGCAGCAAAATACAGCAGGCAGTAGCAGTAAGACTGTCACAACTGCGTTGTTTTCAGATGCAGCAACAGAAATATTTGCAAACCAGGGGAGTGTCATGTTGCAATGTGACAGTGAGGGGTAGTGGGGGCTGGGGGAAAGTTGTAGTTTCTTTCAGGTGCCTATGAAAGAAAGACCATGCTCCTATCTCTTTAGAGCCAAGGCTGTCCATTTTTCCAGCATGTAATTAGAGTGACATAAAATAAGCAAAGATGGTGGTAGTCAGTACCCAAAAATCTATTGTAACACCCTGAACATCTTTCATCTGCATTCTTGACATAGGTAAAATGTTAGAATTTGGCATAAAGTGACAAGACAATAAAAAAATCCCAGCAACAAAGAATTATTGTGTTATTCTTGTGTATTAAATTGGAGTCCTGGCTGCAGTAAGAGATGGTCTAATCAGCAAGGGAATAAAATGGTCTGAGGTCAGCCTCAGTGAATGACAACTTGGCAGAAAAGACATTTCAGTATCTTCCTACTGTGTCCTGCAGTTGATTGTAATAGCTGTTGATTGTAATGGTAGTTTGAGCCATTTTATATTATGGGAATTGTCAAAATCTGTATGATACAGTCTGTATGACTCTTAGGTTTACAAAAATAATCATTAAGAGTTGCAGCTAATGCAATCCACAGCCTTCCTAAATACTAGATGGAAGACCTCTCTTACCATACTTCTCCCTAATTTCTGCATTTATCTGTCTTTTGCTGTGCTATTATAGTAATTATTTGATTTGCACTTTTTCATTCTGAGGACCATTGTGTGGATTGCTGGTTTGTTCGTGCTAGGAGCCTGTCATAACCTAGGAGAAGAGTCTCCTGCTGTTATGTAAATAACATTTAACGAAGCCTGTACTAGAATGACACTTTTGACCTCCAGACGACACATCATTACAAAAGGAGCATTTAGAAATTGCTGCTATTTGTATGGTTGCTTCCAGGGTACTGTTTTTTCAGCTGAAATTTTACATTATTTTACAGCTGAGACAAAATACTAAAGAGCAGTCTAAAAAAAGATTTTTCTTCACCTTCCTCATATCCTATTTCTATCACTGTTTTCTTTTTCTTTCCCTTGCTGAAAAAATGTAAAACTATCCTCTACCTTCAGTTGTGTCTAGCACATAGTATTTGGTTCTAATGATATCACTTTTTTTAAATTTGTATTCCTGATGGTGCAACCAGACTGAAAGTTTACAATATAATTGAACCACTATTTAATGCAACAGATTTTCCACATTTATTTTTTCATAGATAAAGTTTAAAAATAGTCTAGTTTTTGAAGAATATGTTTCCAGTCTGCCCCTGAATGCACTTTTTTAGCCTATTGAATATCTACAGTTGTAGCTTCCAAGTGTATTTTTGACTTTTGATCATCACTTTATTCAAACCAACTAGTCTTTTAAAAATTAAAATATATGCCATGAAGAAGAAAAATAAAGTGAAGTTGAATATGTTTCAGCCATAAAGGGTTCATCTCTTAGTTATGTCAGGGATAAAAATAGCTGATCAATGAAAAATATTTGACACCAAACATGTACAACATTATACTTAACAATATATTTTAATGGGTCTTGCTAGAATTCATAAATTTGATGACTATTTCTTTCTAGTTGCTTTCAGACTGAACTAGTCTGCAATTGTGGAGGGTTGGGATGGCTGCAACATTTCTTTAGCCAATAAGAAACTGCAGCTGTTAGAAAAGAAACTGTCTGCTAAATTTGAAAACATGTTTTCAGTATAACTCTTCAACACTGGTTTTAGCATTATTAGGGGTCTCTTCAAATGGAACTGGCTTTTGTATTTTAAAATTGTTTTCATAATTTTCCACAACTTTTTTCCTGTTCTCCTCCTGTGTCCATCATTCTGTTTTTCTTCACAGAAAAAGTATATCTGTGGAGAAAGCAGAAATGTAACCAGAACCCAACACTTTTAGTTGTATTTTTTTTTATGTTTAACTTAGGATTTCTTTTCTTCACTTACAACTGGTTAAAGGAAAATAATTAAGCATTGTGCTTTTCTATTGCATTTTTATTGGGAAGAAAGGGAAAGATAATAGAAATGACAAAAAATGCTAAACTCATAATTAAAAGAACTTGTTTTTCTGAAGAAACATTTTAACGCCTTATATGAAAATAAGGGTTTTTTTTAAAAAAAAGGTTTTTTGTGAACCTTTAGTATGGATGTTAGCAGAGATATTTCCAACCACTCTTGGTACTAAAGAGGAGACAGAAGCCTTTTAATGCAATAACAGAAAAGGTAATTTTTATTTGATCCTGAAGTGTAGCCATTAGTATTTGCCTTTTGGATTCTTTTCTACAACAAAAGGTGTTTATGCAGAATGCTTACTAAAAGTATAATAGCAATAACAGTAATGATAATAATTCCAGACTTACATAAACAGTAAAGTCAATTAACAAAACTAGTGACATAACACAGAATGTTAAGAGTAAGAATATCTCAGCAGGAGGCTATTTTTCCTGACATTTGAAAGTTTGAGTCTATTGTATTAAAAAAAAAGAGGGCTGTGAATGCAGAAAAGAGGTATTTATGATGGAGGGAGCTGACCATTGTGACAGCTAGATATTTTAATTGTAAACTGTGGACTGGCCTTTTTAATTTTACAGTTTGAAGCAAAGAATTGCATCAACCTTATTTACTTCCTTTCTCCCACCATAAATTTTTCACAAGCTGGACTCCTCTGTGGAGATCCTGTGAGGTCTGTCTCAGTTTTTCTACATTTGTTCATCTTTATTCACATTGTGAATAAAAGAACAAGAGCTCTTTCTAGCAGTGTTCTTGATCTTATCTTTTTGGCCTATAAGATTACAATGTAATTTTAAGAATCCAGCTAATTTCTCTTTAAATAGTAAGAAGCAATCCACACCTTCCCTCCCAAAAAGCCCAGGCACCTGAAAAAAAATCCTAAAACATAAGTGAACTCCTTTATCTCATCCTCTTCTTCCTCTCCCCCCCTCTCAGTGAAGACTAATAACTACCTGTACTCTGCATGCTGTGGCTTATATTGTACAACTGCAGCATGTAATCAAAGCTGACAGGTGAACCCCCAAGCAAAATTATTTTCTGTTCATGAATAGAAAAAAATCAGAAAAAACATAGGCAAAACCATGCAGCTAGCACAGATCACAGATCCTAGAGAAACACTGTTATGCTTTCTCACTATTAAAAAAGCACTTACTGTAAGAAACTCTCATAAAGGGAAGAACCCCAAATAATATTTTCCGGAGCTTTTTCTTTCTGAAACTATCTAAAAGTAAGAGGAAGTTATTTCATTTTTTTTTTTCCCTCTCTCTCTGTATCCTTTTGTACCTTTTTCTATTTTTTTACTGTGTGACAGTATATATTTTGATCTGATTTGAAAGTAGTCAAGGGCAAGAACAGAAGGAAAGAGAACTTTTGATTTCAGATCTACACCAAAGTTCAGTGACTAGGCAGGAAGACAACTAAGGAGCCTAAGAGAAAATCAGAGAAAGAGAAAATTGGCCACAACCAACATGTAAAACCCCACACAGATTTCTAAAACATGAAGAAAAACTGAAATAGAATTTGATTCCACTGTGCTTCCTCCTGCTGCTCTCACTGTTGAACTCAGTGTTACTGAGAAAACCCAATTTGCAATACTGTCCTTACCCCTCAATGAAAAAGAAAAAGGCAATGGGAAAGGGGTGGGGGGAGGAGAAGGGGAAAGGGAAGGGGAGAATAAAGGTGTGTAACTGTAGGTTTTTGACTGTATAAGAGTTTCCCATCAGGAAATGTTAGTCGAATCATTTCTGCTTTCTCTATAGCAAACAGGGGACAAACATGGAAAAATCCTTTAAAGGCTTTTGTTAAGGTCACCATACTCAAGTAAATAAACTTTTGAGAAACATCTAAATACCTTAAGGCCTTACAATGGTCAAAAAAAAAAGCCTGGTTACAGGAGGACCTTCTCTTAAAAGAGAGGCTGTTTTCTTCTGGTCCATGAAATGTACATGAGGGACTTGCTTATGTTTCAATACAAAATGGATTAAAAATTCTAATTTAGTAATTTTGGGAAAACCTTTACAACATCTTATAATATCTAACAAAACATCATCTAACCAAAGTAGAGAGTAGAATAATTTTTGGTTTTTTTTCTTTGACATATTCTCGTAATGTCTTTTGAACTTCATTGATGCCTACAGAAAAACTGTCACTTTTTCTATTTTCACCATGAAGATACTTCTGCTTATGTACATGAGCATATCATTTAATCTTTATTCAGATTGATAATAATACTTGATATTCTGAGGAGAGGAAAAGACATGTTTCAGCAATAAAACCCAGAAAACCAAGGACTGTAGGTTTGTAAACATACAAAACTTAGCACAAGCTTTTAGGTACCAAAATGCCACAAACATTCCTGCCTGCACAAGACAGTGGATTTTGGTGGGTTTTAGCTTTTCTCTGCTGGAGAAATCAGATGATAGCAATGAAGAATAGGTGAGTTCAGTAAATAATTCCAGCCAAAATCATAGAGTATGATTCCCATCCAAGTCTCCATTTTGTGACAAAATTTAATAGGACATTTATTGCTCATTCCTGCTTTTAGGCTTGATGTTGTGACCTAGTAACACCGTTTATTCTGCAAAATGATAATAGAACACAACAAATCTTATGGTTGATATTTTTTTTCCCCTCACAAGATTCACTTAGGAGGGTTGAAAAGAGCTTCTTCAAACAGCTATGAAAAACCTGGGCAAAGAATCTGTCTCTTAATTTGACTTGGGTGCATTGTCCTAGAGGAGATATTCTTTTCATGCACCCACATCAGGAAGACAAGTGAGGATTTTTTTTCCTCAGATTAGTCCATTTCACTGAATATGGCACAATCACAGCATCAGTTCTTAATATTTCTCTGTTTTATGGCTTGAAAATTCTGCGAAGAGTAAGCACAGATTTTTCCTCTATTGATTTTTTTTCTTCTGATTTAATTATAAAATATTGTAGGGAATAGGGAAGACATAGTATCAACTTGGGAGGTGTCAGTCTTGAAGAGAAAAGACATGAGAATATGTAACTAGATCCTATGTATGCGAGACTAAGTTGATTCCTGTTTTATGCTGGTAGTCAGTAGTGGGATTCCCTGGGGAGGGCTAGGAATCAAGCTTTTATTCAGACCTGAGAGCAGTGTATGTAAACACTTGGAACCAAAGAATATTTGAACTTCCAAGGGAGATCAAGGGAAGTATTCAATCCAAACCTTCCTCAATACCTAGCCCAGCTAAATTCTGAAGGTCTGCAAGGAAGGTGGTTTCACACCCTCTCTGAGCAATCTCTTCCACTGCTTAAGCCTACTCATGATGATAAAGTTTTTCCTAGGATTTACCCAGCATTTCCTAACAAAGCTCTCAGCTTCATTCTCCTTCTATCCTCTTCATTAGGCATCAGTGGGCAGCCATTCATTCTCTCCCTTGCTTTTTATTATTTTTTGAGGCCAAAAAAATCTAGCTCTCGACACTCTTTTCATGACCCGTGCTCGAGCATCTTGAAACAGCACTGTGGGAGGAATCATGTGTGTCTTGTTTGCCTCATTTTTTTGCTAGTTGGTTTTCCCTCATTTGGAAATACTGCTGTGGAAACGCAGTAAATCAAAACAAAGTACACTTGTGTGTGCATATAGGTAATTTATATAGAGCACTATCTTTACATGTAAAACAGAAGATGAAAGGGACCTTTGTGAAAATGTAGAAACATATATTTTTCAGTTTGTCTTTTTAATTTAATTTACAGTAAGTTTTATTTTTCCAGACTGCTACCAAAGATTTGCTCTGCTGGTTGAGACATTAGTGAGGCTAAAATGTTAGTTCTGTCACTGGACAGAAATGTCTATATTTTTCTTCCTTTTTCAATCAGGATATGATCTTGGAACATAACATTTTAAATAATATATATGTATTTATTGTTTATATATATTATATATATAGTTGTATATATACATATATTATGTATATATATATTTGTTGAATCTTCAGACAAAAGTTTCTGAATTTAAAATTATTTTACGGTGTGTTTTGTTTAATGAGGTATTAGAAAACATTTACCATATAAATACACTTGTTAGGAATCCTGAAACGGATTAAATGAAGATGCCTTTGGTGGAAGTTAGCCATGGTAACTTTAAACATGGTCACTTAAACCTGATGTGTAGCATCAGTGACAGCTGGAATAGCTAATATTGACCATTTATTCCTAAGAAAACAAGTTTAGTTCTTGAAAATATTTAGTTCTTGAGCTGCCTACAAGTGATGTAAACAAGCAATTTTTTTTCACCTTAGTGGGAACTTGACAAAAGGGTCAATCCTTAAGTACCTGGTATTGCACTTATGCCAAGAGATTCTTGGAGGAATCATGGTTGAAATGAACACTTTTTCTGCAGTTGCAGTATTGTAGAGAGAATCTCCTTCTGCAATTTTAATTTCTTCAGTATTTTTTAGTAGCACTACTTCTTTACTTGTTATTTTGTTTTTTTCCCTAGGGTGTCTTGCATTTCCTGTTTCCCCTGTCCCTGCTTTTACTGCTGTCCAGTGACCATGTCACATTAAAGGTGTGGTCATGATTTTCTTAGCAACTCTGGATGGAGATTATCTAAGCAACTCTTCCCTTATGACATGGTTATAGAAAGCACACACAGCTGTAGTTGCTGGAGGCAGGTTTTCAAACACAACCCTGTTCTTAGGAGGCATATCCTAGCATCAAACTACAGAACTTTATTAATCAGAGTATCTAGACTGGTAAAATACATGGCTTTGATATTTGTTCAATATGAAGTTTCTGGCGGTACCACTACCCACAGTTATTAAGAATTTTACAAACAACATTTTTCGAAGACTATGGCCTAACTCCTAAAAAATCTTTTTTTCTTTCAGTAAGGTGTTACCATTACAAGCACAACTATTACCAGAATAGTTATGGGGAAGATGTTCTTTGGTTAAGAGAACAAGCAGCTGAGCCAAATTGAAAAGGGATAAATTCAACCAGGTCAAACTGGACTTTGGCCTTGTTTCAAGACTATTTATGTTTTTCTGAACCTCTATGTTCTTATGCTTTTATGCCCAAGATAAATTTTCTTTTTCCTGTTTCCTCAAGGACTACATGTCTGATGTGACTCAAGCCTAGTTCAGACTCATGCTCTGTTCACAAAACTGAGACAGAAAATAAGCAGGTGTTTCCCCACAAATTCTTTCAGATTTAAAATTGAAAAACATCAGATCCTCTTGGCTGGAAGATAAAGTGGGAAGCAATTTTTCACACAGGAAAAGGCTTCCTATTTTTCACTTTGGAACCCAGAATGAGTCTTCCCTTTCTCTTTTGAAATTTTTTTTAAAGCCAAAATATTATTGGTTTTTATTTTTTGAAATAAACAGACATAACAGAAAAGCATTATGAAGCAGCAGACAATCTGTGTGGCTGCATACCTTTCTAAAAAAAGATAAAGAAATACACATAGATGAAAATTCTTGATTTGATTTTTATTCCTTTTTGCTATTTTTACAAAGTTGAAGAAGCCTTGCTTTTTCTTAAAGTCTACTCATTCTTCTGCACTAAAAAGAGAAATTCCAAGGGATCTGTGGAAGATAAGCAGACAACATTATTTAGAAACAAGGAAGAAACTTGTATTTTTTATGTTTCAAGCCTGGATAAGTACTTAATTTTCTATTTTTCTGTTGCTAAATTGATTCATTCAAAGACATCTTTACCTATAGCTCATTTGCAATGAATTGGATTAAATAAGAGAAGACGATTCAGAAAGTGTTAGAGATACCACAGATGAGAGTATAATGGACAGCCAGTCTGCTCATTTTTCCTGGGAATGATAGACTATAAATAGCTGTCTTTTGCCCTCCAGTACACACATTCAAGTCCCATTGAAGTCAGCAGTGCAGAAATCAATGGCAACTCTGTGTGTATGTATCAGAGCACATTTTTTGTTCAGGCAAATGCTTTGTACTTTGTATAGGAAGACCTACAGATTATAAGAAATATGAAATGTTCAGAATAGTAATGTCACCCACAAATCCAGCTAATCTTGCTCTGTATATTTGACTGCACCAGGGCATTCTTAACATATGTATACAATACACATCAAAATAGATTTAAAATAGGCATGCATCTAAATATACATAGCATATTTTACCTACATTATGTTAAATTATATTTTTAGCAGAAAATAGAGGTTGTGTTTTTACTATTTACTTCAGTTGTGATTATTTTTTTTGTGTTTTCCAATTCTTGTATGAGAGGCATTATTCCTCTCACTTGGACTGTGTTCTGAGCATGTTTACACAGTGACACTAGATTCAGCCTTATATTTGTGTCTGCTTTCTCCAGTTCAATCTTCTGAACACAGAGAATTGCTCATTTTGGCAAAGAGCGAGTTCACAGGATCATAGAATCATTAAGATTGAAAAAGACCTCTAAGATCATTGAGTCCCAACCATTAATCCAGCACTTCCTTGTTTACCACTAAACAATATCCCCAAGTGCTGCATCCAAAAACCTTTTGAAAACTTCTGGGATTGGTAGTTACACCTCTTTCTTGGACAGCCTGCTCCAATGTGTGACCATCCTTTCAAAGAAGAAATATTTTCTGATATACCCCTGCTGGAACTTAAGGCCATTTCCTCTTGTCCTGTCCCTTGTTACTTGGGAGAAGAGACTTCTCCCCATCTGTCTTCAGCCTCCTTTCAGGCAGTCATGGAGAGGGTTAAGGTCTTCCCTGAGATTCCTTTTCTTCAGGCTAAACACTCCCAACACCTTAGCCACTCCTCATATGACTTGCTTTTCAGATCCCTTCCCAGCTCTGTTGCCCTTCCCTGGACCCTCTCCAGCACCTCAGTGTCTTTACTGAAGTGAGGGTCCTAAAACTGAATACAGAATAGAGTGTGGCCTTACCAGTGCAAAGTACAGGGGTTCAGTCACTGCTTGGGTCCTGTTTGCCACATTCTTTCTGATCTAAGCCAAGATGCCCTTGGCCTTCTTGACCACCTGGACACATAGCTGGCTCATAGTCAAGTGCTGACCAGCATTCCCAGCTCTTTTTCTACCATGCTTCCCCTGGTCTGCACTTCTGCAGGGGTCTGTTGTTGACCCAAGGGCAGGACCCAGCACTTGGCCTTGTTGAACCTCATACCATCAACCTCTTCCATCAGTCCAGCTTGTCCA
Source organism: Parus major (assembly GCF_001522545.3). Taxonomy (NCBI): domain Eukaryota; kingdom Metazoa; phylum Chordata; class Aves; order Passeriformes; family Paridae; genus Parus; species Parus major. Next base: position 62,626,284 of record NC_031799.1, on the reverse strand, counting down.
GGGTCCTCTGGAGATCCTTCCTGCCATCCAGCACCGACTTGGTGTCACTGCAAACTCCCAGAGGGGGCCATCCCCTCATGCAGACCATTGACACAGGGCTTGGGCAGGACCGGCCGCAGGACTGAGCCCTGGGGACACCACTGGAGACTGGCTGCCAGCGGGATGCAAGTCCATTCACAACCACTCTCTGGGCCCAGTGAACCAGATAGTATCTCAGACTGTGAACTGTGGATGTGTCCTGGACATGGGAAGCCAGTTTCTCCAGGAGAACTGTGGGAAATGGTGTCAAGGGCTTTCCTAAAATCTAAGGAAACAACATCTACAATCTTTCTCTCATTGACTAAATGGGTGTCTTGATTTAGAAAACAGATGCCTACTAGGGATGGCAAGAGCCTCCCTTGGAATGAAAGAATGTAGACCCCCTCCCTCCAAATTATTATAATTCTGAAATCAAGGGGCTCTCAGGCAGAGATCTGGGGATAGAAATAAGTTCTTGACTAGTATAACCAGGCAAACAAACAACAATAATTACAGTGTTAGCAAGAAAACAGAACCAGGGGCCCTGTGACAGCCTTCTTGGCCGAGACAGGAAGGGATGGAGGAGAGGCTTTGCTTCACAAACACCCTGCAGGCACTGGATGCTGGTGCTCCTGCCAGACTTTGGAAACACCCAGCTGGAACAGCAGGAATGAGCAGAGATCCCGGGCTGGTGAATGAGATGTATCAAGCTCTGCCGTGGTGGCTGGCACTGCAGCATGCCCTGGTGGGACAGGGGCTGTGGGGGCCCATAGACGAAGAACAGAAGAATAAGAAGCTCCTCTGGGTCACGGCAATTTCCCTTCTCCCAGTAACCACAGCTCCCAGTGTGTCCTGCCCTGAAGCCCCAAGGAAAACCAGCCAGCCCCCAGCTGCCCTCACCCTCTCTTTTTCCTGCCCCACTTCCTCCCTGGGCCCAGCTGAACTATTTGTGTTCAATAAGTAAGTAGCAATCACTGCCAGCAGTTAGGTTTCCCTGCAGGTAACGGGTAAAAGTTCTATAGGTGTGAAGGAACAAAAGGAAGGACACTCAGCCTCCAACAATGGGTCATCCTGTTATAGTGGAAGATCAGGTTGGTCAAGCAAGGCCTGCCTTTCCTAAATCGGTGCCCTCTGGGCCTCTGCTTGTCTTGCAAATGCTGTGTAATGGCATTCCAGGTGATCTGCTCCTCAACTTTCTCTGGCAGTGAGGTTAGGCTGACAGGCCTCTAGTTTCCCAGATCCTCCTTACAGCCCTTTTTGTAGTTGGGCATCACATCTGACAATTTTCAGTCAATGACCTCTCCAGTTTGTCGAGGCTCCTGGTAAAAAATGCAAACTGCCTTGATGAATTATTCCATCAGCTCCATCAGTACTGTTGGGTGGATGCCATCTAACCCTGCAGACTTGTGTGTGTCCAAGTGGTGTAGAAGGTCACTGACAAAATAGTTGACCCTGGATTATGGGGGCTTCATTTACTCCTTATCTCTGTTTTCCACCTTTGGGGCTCGGTGCCCTGAGGACAACAGGTCTTGCTGTTCAAGACTGGGGCAAAGGAATTAAGTATCTCAGGCTTCTTCTTATCCTTTGTCACGATGTTTCTGTCTATATCCTGTGAAGGGTGGAGATTCTCCTTAGCTCTCCTTTTGTTGCTAATATATTTTTAAAAACATCAGTTGAGTCTTTTACAGCAGTAGCCAGACTAAGTTTTACCTGGGCTTTGGTATTTCCAATTTTCTCCCTGCAAGGGAGAAAACACTTATGACAGATTAAAATGGTGCCAAAAGTGTGGATTTTGAACAAGCAGAAAATTTAAATTGGAACAAAATACTACGCAAGGTGGGAATATCTCTGTCTTCCTATATGGAATTTGTTTGCACTTATAAATGCTGTATGTGAATGTATTCTAAATCTTTTTACTGCTAAAATAGGAAACTGATCTTTTGCTTTCATTTTATATTTTCACTCTATTTTACTCCATAATTGAGGGCACCATTGGACAGGCTACCAACAATTTTTGTTAAAAATTATAAATTGTCATTATACAGAAGAGACTCTTTCTCCAGATGATAAGATCTATCCAAACTGGAAGATGTATCCAACAAAAAAAAGTTGATTTGTCCAGAGTCTGCAGTGACGTTTTACCAATCTCAATAACAACTGGTAAGTGCCTCCTGTTGACAGTAGTACTATGTTTTAATGACCAAACAAACAGTTTATGTACCATTCTTGGCAAGAAACCCCATTTGCTGAGAAGGTTAGGCTTACCATTTTTTTCATATGTTGCTTAGCTGGGTCTTTATTGGATGTTTTCCCCTAATTCATTGTTTCTACTCATTTGTATATGAACCAAGAAGCAGTGAGACAGAATAATCCTAGAACCATTTGTCTCGGTTTTAGAAGACAGGTGTCTACTAGGGAGAGCAGGAGCCTCCCTTGGGATGAAAGAATGTAGACCCCCTCCCTCCAAATTATTATAATTCTGAAATCAAGGGGCTTTCAGGCAGAGATCTGGGGATAGGAATAACAGTTCTTTACTAGTATAACCAGGCAAACAAACAAACAGTAACTACAGCAATAACAAGAACACAGAACCAGGGATCCCGGGACAGCTTTCTCGGCTGAGATGGGATGGAGGAGAGGCTTTGTTTTCACAAACCCCCTGGGGCAGTCAGTCCCGGTGCTCCTGCAGGGCTCTGAGGAACAGTCAGCTGGAACAGCAGGGATGAGCTGAGATCCTGGGCTGGTGGCTGAGGTGGAACAGGAGGGACGAGCTGAAATCCTGGGCTGGTGGCTGAGGTGTATCAGCAGCTCCGCGGCGGTGCCTGGCACCGCCACATGTCCCAGCAGGACAGGGGGTGCGAGACCACCAACAAAGAGGGGAGAAGACGAAGCAGCAGCTCTGTCTGGGTGATGGCGAAATTCCCTTCTCCCCACTGTCACGGCTCCGCACCCAAAAAATGTCTTTCTCCAAAGCTGAAGAAAAGCCCACCAAACTGTCCCCACCCTCCTTTTTCCTGCCCCCTTCCCCCCCTGGGCCCCGCCACTCGTTGTCTTTTGTCAAGCGCCCACCAAGTATCCACAGTTAGGTGGGTAAAAATTCCACGGGCAAGCCAGAACAAAAAAAGGGCACCTAACCCCCAACACCATTATTTGAACAACAACCTAACCTCTGCAGCTATAAAGGCTGGAAAGAAAGAAAAGAGGCTACTTGTGGTGAGAGAAAACTTCCTTTCCTGTGGTGGCTTCCACCTTTACAGGACAATGGACAAGATGAGAATTCACTCAGGAAATTTTCTAAAGCAGAAAACTGTCCCTGTCTTATTCTATATAGAAAATTGCAATCAATCCTTTTATGGTCCTCATCCAATGTCTTCAAGGAACACATAAAGAAATACCAGGAGCATGGAATATAGGAGGTGGTCACCTGCTCATATAGTTAGGAGTAGCTGTTTTGACTGTTTCTTCCCAGCTCTTTGTGACCATGAAATATTTTACATTTTCTTACACCTTTTTGCCTCATTTGTATGACAGGTAAAATACTACTGCAAAAAGAAGTACTCCAAACACTCTCCACAATCAATGGAATTCCTTTGGTTTGGACTGAAGCGCCGCCTTTGCTTTCGGGCAGCAGCAAACATTTAAGAGACTGTCAGCTGAGAATCTTTTCTTGGATGTAATACCAGGACATTTGAGTGTATGAGATGCTATTTTGAAATGGTGCACAGAGCAGTGAAGAATTTAGCAATAATATTTAACTTGCCAGGAAGCAGAGTGTATTTATTCTTTTCTTCAGAGCCTTATTTACGGTATACTGGGACTTCTGAGTGAAGGAATGGCAAACTTAATGAAACATTTGATTGGTATTAATTACTTTCCACTTAATTACCTGCCATGTGGATCTTGTTGAGCTATTGATTACTGGGAAACATACATCCCACTGGGGATAGTGTGATTTAACTTCATCCAATGAGTCAATTAGCCCAAGTAACACTGGGAGAGCTGGTGCTCTGCCTCAGTGAGTGGGGTTTCTTGCCAAGAATGGTACATAAGCTGTTTATTTGTTCATTAAAACACAGTACTACTGTCAACAGGAGGCACTTATCAGTTGTTATTGAGATTGGTAAAATGTCACTCTTTCATCAAAGATTAGCAGCAGTTCATAGCTGCAAAGTGGGTGAAAAACCCTATCAGGTTTGAGAGCACAGTTGACTGCATGAGGTCAACACATTAACCCCTGTTTGCTTCTCATTTGTGAGAACTTCAGTTACAAATTTGTGTCAGCTCCCCCAAGTGCAAAACATCTTTCAATGTCATTAATTCAGAAGCTGTGAGACAACAGACACTGAACTGTGGCATGTGACATTCAATTAATTTCACCAAGAGTGAAACACATGGTATGTCCTCCACCCCACCAAAACTAAATACTAATATTGTTCTTTAGTGAGGATGATCTTCCTAACTGACAAGACCAGTCTGCTGTCTTCTCATGAATTAATCTGAGAAAGAAAAGATCTTTTTTATTTTCTTTCTTTCCTCCCTTGTGATTTAAATTAGACAAAGAAACCATTCTTCCTATTGACAGTTCCCTTGGTATATAACTGAAGGTATAAAAACAACCATCTTGGGTGGAAACAGTAATTAAAAAACCAAACCCCACAAACAAATAACCAAACAACAGTAAAAAAAGCCCCTAAAACCCAAAACAAAATCCCAAACAAACTACAACAAAACAAGGGAATGGAGACAGAGAATTATTTTTTTTCAACGAAGTCTTAAAGTAAATCTTTCATGGAATGGGTAAAGGAAAATTTTTAAGTATTTGAAGCAGATAAGTTACTTTTAAATGTTTAGATTGAAATGGAACTTGGAGATCATGTTATACAATACATTTGAAAGATAGATTATCTCAGTGGTGGGTTAAAAACGTCATTCTAAAATGAGAATTCTGTAGGAAAACTGAACAACTAAAGAAATAACTGACCACAAGTGCTTGATTACATTAAATTAGATATATACAAATGTGTAAACCAGAAACATTGACATGGGGACAGACTCTTAATTTTCTTCTGTTAGAAGAGTCATAAGAGATTATTTATGAGATTATTTACTTGGCAGTGACCTGAATAAGAATTTGTCAACATTGAGAAAAGCATTCAAGTATCTGCCATTAGTGCATGACATGTTTTACTGATGCTACAATTTTACTTAATAGAATACATTAGTTTCCACTTTACAGTTCTCTTTATACTCTTACATAAAAGTATAAACTACCTTTTAAATATTTTGAATAATCAGAAATGGTACAGATTTATTCTAATTTTAAATCAAGTTTTTCATGCTTGAGAAGGTCATTGGGTTTGATGGGTGTGAAAATATTATTCTTGCAAAATAAAAAAAAAACAGATAAATTCAAAAGATTGAATTCTTGGTAGAAGACAAATTGCTTTTAGGGATGGATCAATTATAAAACTAAAACCAGAAATATTTAATGTAATGAGTTTTTTTAAAGGTTTTGTGTCATTTAAAGTTAAGTACCACTGAAGTATATGAAGACTTTACACATGACTTGTAGTCAGCAACTGCAGGCTCTCGTCCAGGGAAGCTGCAGGTTTCTGGGGACCAGCATGGAACACCAACGAGATGGGCCTTTGTTCATGAAACCATTTATTCAGCTTGGGAACAAACTCCGATCCAGAACAGAGAGCCCTGAACAAAGGGAGAGCAGGGGTTTCTGAGAGACAGAACTTTTGAGGGTCTCCACCCTTGAGGGTGGAGTTCAGGGATAGGGACCACTAGAAGCACACCAAGGGACAAACCCCCAGGGACTCAAACCCAACCAGTACTCCTGGGCCACCCTTCACAAGGGGTTTGGGGTGGGACAATGTCTCCCCTGAGGCACACTGCCACATCTATTCCGTTTTGTTTTGTTTTGTTTTTTTTGTTTTGTTTTTTTTTTCCAAATTTTAATTTGGAGCTTAAAATGTTTCCAAAACATACACCATAAAATCTCACCTCCTCCACAGAGCACCTGCTTTGCTTTGTGGGACACTAAGAGCTCAATAACAAAATACATTAAGCAAACAAACAAACAAAAAACCCCAAAATTAAAAACAAACACTTAAATCTCAGTAAACAGTGATGGTACTCAATACAAATATAATGGTTTTTCAGTTCAGTCTCTTCCAGTTTAAGATTTTCTTTCAGGAAGGGTGCAGCTCTTAGATCTCCTCTCACGAGGGGCAGAGTTCTTCCATTTCCAGTTTCGGCTCTGGTTCCCATGTGGGCATTGCCTCTTTAGATGATCTCAGTTAACCACTGGCTTTGGGAGCTCAGGTTACAGTTTCGATCTCCCCAGAGGAGGTGTTGCCCGCGATGGCAAAGGCAGAGCCCCCAGGGGTGGAGCAGCCGAACCAAGGGGTGGGAGCAAAGCAGGAGTTACTGGGGGAAGGGAAGGTTGGGGACCGGAAAAGAAGGAGCAAGGCGGGAAACAAGGGATCCCAGAGCGCGTGGCCGGCGCCATCTTGGGATGGGGGGGGGAGGCCGGGACGGACTTTCCAGGCCAGGCAACGGGGAATATGGAAAGACAGGGGGTGAAGGAGGACACGGAACGGCGGGCAGACGGCAGCAGACCCGCATCACTCTGGATGTTCTCCGTCCCTTGCCTGCCTTCCGGAAAACGGGATGGGATGGCAGAGAGACACTGGGGTGACGGGGAGTCGGCAGCAACCCCGAGCCATCTTGGCTTTTTTCACCCTTTGTCCTGCCCTTAGGAACAGAGGAAAGGGGAAGATACAGGGAGGTATACACCAAAAAAAAAAAAAGAGGAACTTAACAGAAAACAAAAAACAGTTCACAGGAAGGGCCATACCATCCATAATCATCTATAATGTTAATATAATCATCCATAATGTTAATATCATTCATAAAGGTTCTTCCCATGTATATATAAAAAAACCAAAACCGTCCATAATATGTCTTGTTGGGTGATGTGTTTGTCCCACTGTCTGGTCTCTCGGCCCCCCGCACCTTCGTAAGCCCTTTTCTTTCCCCCATGCCTGAGGCACTCTCAACGTGGCACTCTTGCCAGGTACTCTCAAGTCCTCCTTTCTTAAGCAGGGGTCTCGCTGGCTCTCAAGCCATCAGCTGGGGACTTACGGGGTGTCCATAGAGCCAGTCCTGCTGCTCTCCTGGTGCTTCACTGAATGCCACACATTCTCCACCATATGTTGCAGTCAGCAACTGCAGGATCTTGTCCAGGGAAGCTGCAGGATTCTGGGGACCAGCATGGAACACCAACAAGATGGGCCTTTGTTCATGAAACCATTTATTCAGCATGGGAACAAACTCAGATCCAGAACAGAGAGCAGTGAACAGAGGCACAGCAGGGGTTTTTGAGAGACAGAACTCTTGAGGGTCTCCACCCTTGAGGGTGAAGTTCAGGGTCAGGGACCACTAGAAGCACACCAAGGGAGAACCCCCAGGGACTCAAACCCAATCAAAACCCCTGGGCCACCCTTCACCAGGGGTTTGGGGTAGGACAATGTAACTCTGTCTCCCCTGAGGCACATCGCCACAATGACTAAAACAAAGTGGTTCATTAACATTACCTTTGTACCTGCAGCTGAGAAAATAGCTGTGAAAAAGTGGAAGCATCAAGGGAAATTCTGAATGCATTTGAGGTCTTTTGGATGAGAGTTTTTAACCTTGTCAATCAAATTGAGGAAAAACCCAATCTTTTCTGGATTGTTTCCCATATTTTTAAAACCTTGTAGAAGGTTGTAGTAGGCTTTTATAAACTAGCTATGCAAGCTGCATTGCTCTTATAAATTACTTACTTGTACACACCTGTATAAAATCTCATTTATCCAGCAGAATAATTTTGGATTGTTACAAGCAGACAGAAGCATCACGTTTCAAACTGCTGCTAAAATGTAGCTTACTTTATGACACTGTTCAGTAGTGCACCTGTATGGCTGGAAGATGGTTAATTTTCCTTGTAGGGCTCATGTGGTGCTGTGTTTCGTGTCAGTTCCTGAACAGTGTTGGTCATGTACTGGTGTTTCAGCTATTGCTTCACAGTGCTCACACAGCATCAAGGCTGGATCACCAAACACCCCTCATTTCCCCACTAGAAGGCTCAGGGCTCGGAAAGAGTCTGGGAGGAACCTCAAATAACCAAAGGTAGTCCCATACCATAGAACATCATGGTCAGCAATAAAAACTGGAGGGTAGGAAGAAAGAAGAGGAAGCATTGGAATTTTATAATATTTGTTATCCCAAGAAACACTGATGCATGATTAGGTCCTGCTTCCCAGGAAGTGGCTGGAAATCTTCCTGATGATGGGAAGTTGACGCTAAATTTCCTGGGTTTGCTTTAATTCCAAGTGTGGCTTTTTCTTTCATTATTAAATTGCCTTTATCTCAACCAACAAGCTTGTCCATCATAATGTCTCATTAGTGTTCAACAACAGAATGGTTGGAAGACACCTCCAAGATCATAAAGTCCAACCCATGCTCTAAAACCACAACTAGACAGTGGCACCAAGTGCCACATCCAGTCTTTTTTTAACACATCCAGGGATGGCGACTCCTCTGGGGTGACAATTCCAGTACTTTATTGTCGCACTATATTAGGAACAGCGAGAAGTACAACACTGACTCTCTTAGCTGTATTGTCCAAGAGAGCCCCAAGAGAGCAAATTTATTATCCTTGTACTTCATTTATAGAGAGGTTCAAGAAGGTCTGAGAGGTAAAACTCTCACTGGTCACTAAACATACACATTACTATTATTGATCAAGTGGAACACAACCCCTTGATTGTTTCTTGCAAGTAAACAAGTATCCTAAACAATACCTGCAAAGATTGTTGTCCATTACCAAGGATTGTTTGGATTTTTCCTTATGCTTTCTCAGGCCAGAGTAAGAAGCTTGGTGACTTAGCTTCACACAGGCTGTGTTCCCTGCTTGCTTTTTGCATTTAGCATCCACTCTTTATCATCCTTTCTGTAAAAAACTTTTTCCTAATATCCAACCTATATTTCCCTTGGCACAGTTTAAGGCTGTGTCCTCTGGTTCTGTCAGCTGTTGTCTGGAGAAAGAGACCAACCCCCACCTGACCACAGCCTCCTTTCAGGGAGTTGTAGAGAGTGATGAGGTCACCTTTGAGTCTCCTTTTCTCCAGGCTAAACAACCCCAGCTCCCTCAGCCGTTCCTCACAGGGTTTGTGTTCCAAACCCCTCACCAGCCTCGTTGCCTCCTCTGGATGTGCTCCAGTGTCTCAGCATCCTTCCCAAACTGAGGGCCCAGAACTGGACACAGCACTGCAGGTGTGGCCTCACCAGTGCCCAGTACAGGGGGAGAATGACCGCCCTGCTCCTGCTGGCCACACCATTCCTGATACAGGCCAGGGGCCATTGGCCTTCTTGGCCACCAGGGCACACTGCTGGCTCATGTCCAGCTGCTGTCACCAGCACCCCCAGGTCCCTTTCTGCCTGGGCACTGTCCAGCCACACCATCCCCAGCCTGTAACACTGCAGGGGGTTGTTGTGGCCAAAATGCAGGACTCAGCACTTGGACCTATTAAACTTCATCCCACTGGACTCTGTCCATCCATCCAACCATTCCAGGTCTCTCTGCAGAGCCCTCCTCCCTTCCAACAGATGGACACACGCTCCCAGCTTAGTGTCATCTGCAAATTTATTAATGAAAACTCAATACCCTCATCCATGTCATCAATAAAATACTGAACAGACCTGGCCCTAGCACAGACCCGTGGGGGACACCACTGGTGACTGCCCCAGCTGGATGCAGCCCCACTCACCACCACTCTCTGGGCCCAGCATCCAACCAGTTCCTAACCCAGCACAGAGTGCTCCTGTCCAAGCCATGGGCTGCCAGCTTCTCCAGGAGTGTGCTGTGGGAGACAGTGTCAAAGGCCTTGCTGAAGTCCAAATAGACACATCCTCAGCCTTTCCTGCATCCACCAGGTGGGTCACCTGGTCATAAAAGGAGATCAGGCTGGTCAAACACGACCTACCCCTCCTAAACCCATGCTGGCTGGGTCTGATCCCCTGGCCATCCTGTAAGTGATGACACTCAGTATAAACTGCTCCATTACCTTACCGAGTACTGGGGTCAGGCTAACTGGCCTATAATTACCAGGACCCTCCTTCCCACCCTTTTTGTGAATGGGCATCATACTGTCCAGCTTTCCATTTCCTTGGTAAATGATGGAGAGCAGCTTCACAATCTCATCTGGTAACTCCCTCATCACCCTGGGATGGATCCCATCTGGACCCATAGATTTATGGCCATCCAAGCATCTCAGCAGGTCTCTGACTGCCTCCTCCTGGATAACAGGGGACCATTCTCCTCCCTGACACCATCTGCCAACCCAGCAGGACAGCTGTCCTGAGGACAAGCCATCTTCCCACTAAAGACCGAGGCAAAGAAGGTGTTAAGCACTTCCACCTTCTCCTCACCTGCAGTTACTAAATTTCTTCCCATCCAATAGAGAATAAAGGCTGGTCTTACCCTTCGTTTTACCATTAATATATTTGTAAAAACAGTTTTATTATCCTTTACTGAAGTTGCCAAATTAATTAACTTTACTACAATAAAACAAACATCTTTAAAGAAAGAAATGACCAATAAAAGCTTTCATTAACTGCTATAAATCTCTTTATAATGGTCAAGACATGAGGCCAAGGAAGGAAATTATTAAAATTTCTATTTTGAAGTAATTTTTTAATGTAATATAGATCTCATTGTATCTTACATTAGAGTTCTGTGAAGCTGTGAAATAATGTAGCAGCAGGGGATGGGGTAGAAATTACTGTAAAATATCCTTGTCTCTCCAGTATTAGGTTTCTGCAGTGGTAAATTAACATGCTAGAAGGAAAGCAATTGACCAGTTTTAGATTATGGTGGAGTTTGTCTGTATGTTGTGGAAGAATTATTCCTTGCAGTGTTGTGCTTTAATGTATTTAATGGTAGTACAAAAGGTGAAAGGGACCTTGTTTTTCAGCTTATGCTGTAAACAAGGTTTCAGGGGAAATTCTTTGAAGTGCAGAGATCTAAGCTGCCTGGTTTTGAATTTCCCCTGAGGTACTACAGAGGGACAGTAGGTATCTGATAATGTTTTAACTTCAAGTAAATATTTTTGGGCATCAAACACTACTGATAAAAAACATAAAAAATTGGATTATTTAAAAGTGCTGCTTAAGATAAATAGGATACTCATATGATTTGCGGTGTTGAAGTGTTTAGTCTCAGTAGAGTTACAGAAAAGAAAGTAAAGCAGTAAAGAAGTGAAATCTAGAGGTGTACTGATGATGTCACCATAGGGACTTAATCCCTATGGATTTGTAGAACCTGAGTATGAGCAGCAGAGTGGCATCCCCCACATCTTGACTATTTCCAAAATCTGGTCTAAAGTCCAGATCTTCTTTCAACAATCCTGACAGCTGCTTATGTTGGATTGTCTATTTCATTGTGCAGAGATGTATGTGAGCTACAACACTGTTGTGTGGAGTCAAAATGATATTCAAAGATGTAAGCAGTGCTGAAAAAAGCCAGCAGGAAACACTGCAGTTGAAATGCAGCATCTCAGGACTTCAGAAGCTGTTACAAATTCTGCCATAAACAGATAGGGGTAACTTGCATAATGGTCATAAAAACATTATCTTTTTTTGTTCATGAGTTTATTCTCCCTTTAGCTCTGAAAAATAACAAGACACTTCCACAGTTTTAAAGTTTTAAGTTGGGTTCTAGTTATTATTATATGGCTTATGAATATGTTTTAATTCAGTCTATTTTCAGGATACCACATAAGATGCAGGAATAAAAGTCTCTTTCTGTAGTGTTAAAAAAATGTCTCCAAAGTTAACCTGCTCACCTTCAGGACTACACAATTCTCGTTATATTGTCCATACAATTTTCTTGAGATAGACTCTGGTTGTTTTTCCTAAGATGCATTTGACCTGTTATACCAGTAGCATTACTAGTTACCTGAAATGCTGAAAATTGTGGCAACTGAAACTTCAGAAAAATAAAACCCTAACAGAGGTTAGGTTTAAAATATTGCTCAGAAGAGAAACTACTGGCTTTGCATTACAACTGACAGAGACAATGGCCAGGCAGTGTGCCCAGCAGGGTGCACTGTTTCAGCAAAACAAAATCTCTGGGTTTTTTCAGTTTTGTTTGGTTGGTTGTGTGGTTTTTTTTTTAGTATCAATGGTGCCGTTAAATTTGCAAAATAAGTCTGCGAAACATGGGAATTTATTCTCACCTTTGATTGCAGCAAGACACAGGGCCCTGTATGCAAGGACACAGCTACTGGGTGTGCTAGGACCAAATTTTCATCATGTTCACAATGAAGTTTTTCCTGTTAGAGTGTGCAGGAACTGGAAGGGACTGGTGGGTAATGTCATGCCCTTGCAAGTGATAGAGAAGCTCAGAAATGGAAGTGACAGTAGCAAGCTAGGGACACAGCTGTGGGGAACTGGTTAAGCTGGGGATAATTCCCAGCTTTCAAGCATTGACATGAGTTTCCTGAGAAAGAAGAGGATTTCTAAAGAAAGAAAATTTTTCTTCAAGTGCATGAGCAATGTCTTGTGTAGCAGACCTGACCATCCTGTGCAGAAAAATCTTCATAATGCTAAGAGCAAAGTCTCAGGTCTATTGGCCACCTAAAAATAAAGACAGAAGAGGCTTCATGAATTGGTTAGAACACTGAAGAGCTACTAAGGGCCTACTGTCTTCAGCAACTCCTTTTCTTCAGACCCTGCAACAAACATAGAGAAAATAAGGTACTTTCCAAATGCAAAAATGAGATTTATAACTTCCAATGGGATTTAGAGCCCCACGTGAACTGTATTCTCTAGCTCTTGGGAAACAATCTTGCAGCACAGTAAACTCATTAAAGTTTCCCACTCCTTCAGTGATGTTGAGAAAAAAAGCCCAGATACACTGCACTGACCAATACAGTTCTGGCCTTAGTGATTTGTCCTATTCACAGCTGGAAAAGAAAGAAAATCTCTTCCTGGACTGGTGATGTATGTTGTCTATAATGGTTTGGACTGAGCTGTTGCTACACACTTCCCCAGAGATGCGTCTGGAAGAATTGCATTTGGACTCCTTCTACATGGTCCAGCTTTGGGATTGAGGTTGGATAGTAACCTGCAGCCTAGCTAACTCCATCTTGAGGCTTTTAACAGACCCAGAAGACTTCCAGGAAAAAGTGGTTATGACCTGTTCTATTCTGCTTGGTATCTGGGAGCACCACACCACAGAACTTGATCTAGCCTGTAGTTTGTTCATGGGCTCAAAAGGAATGTAATGTATTTGGGCTGCTTTGTTACTTTTTTCTCTCCTGCTTTTTAATTTTCTCTCTCCTCTCTCTCTCTCTCTCTCTCTTTTTTTGGAAATACTTTTCTGCCTGGACCAGTTTATGCTTTGTTGATGTGAACTGCATGAGGAAATGCCCCACATCAATTAACACGTGTCTGATGACAAAGAGAAGTTCTTAGACTGAGGTCTTTTAATACTAACAGTAAGATTTCAGTGTACTTTCAATATACCAAATATACTTTTCAATATACCAAAAATAAGAGGACATTTTTGAATTGAATTTTTGTTTGAATGAAAAGAGATTTTTGAATACATCAGGAGTGGTAAAACGTGGTATTTTCTTAAAAAATTGGAGGACAGAAATCCTCCTACTACTTTCATTTCAGGAAAGGCTCTTAGCATTTCTGATCATGTCAGATCTTCAATCAGAATCAGATGTCAGATCAGAATCAAATCTTGATTTTGAAGAATTCTAAGAAAGTTCCTGTAGGATGGGTATTTTGACCATTTTATTTGCAAACATTTGGACAACATTTACCACAGCTGTTGAACTGCACACTACATGTGCTGTAGTTCAGTAGGGTACCATGTCAGAATGGGTGAAAGAGGTAGCCTTTCTGCAATGACAAACAGTTTATAATGTATATATATATGATTCTGGTAGAGTTAGGCTTATTTACACATCTGAAGACCTGTCCCCCAGAATATAAATCTTACCTGTCCAGACAGACACAGTCAAAGAAATGAAAAATACATTCTCTTGTTTGAAATGCATCCTTTAAGAAAAACAAACTGTTTCTTAAAACAAAGCCAAGTGCAATTAATTAAGATATAGAAGTTATCTGCTCTAAATAGTGGGTCAACAGGACACAGTATACTTGCAGGAAATACACAATTCCCATTTGTGACTGTAAACACTGTGGGGTCCACATCTCTATGGGTAAAAACCAAACTCTGTTAGCATACAGATGTGTGATACCTTTTAAAATCCCTGCAGTATCTTCCTACCCGCTGTGCTTAATTTCAGATTCAAGTGCAGTCATTAAAGAAAAAAAAAGCCCCAACAAACAAACCACAAAACTGGTTTTGCCTTTATCTGTGTCCTACATTGCACTGGCTTTTTCTCAAATATTTCCCTGGTGCTCCAGCTCCCCAGACATTTTTTGAATACTTAATATTTTAGGGCCTCAGATCTCCTTTTCCTTTTTCAAGTGTCTCTGTCTTCAAGTGATTGTATGTTTCTGTCTAGCAGGTAAAATCACAACTTTTTGTCTTCTTACAAAAGCTTTCTTGCAAGCCTATCTTTGCAGCATTCCATACGAAAAACTAAAGGTTTTGTTTAGAATTGTAAAAAACTCTTATATCTGGAAACCCTAAACTCCCTTCAAAGGCTGGTTGCACTAAGCCTAATTCTCATTTTGATTTATTTCACTATTTCAGTATAATGGTATTAAGACAAGCAATGAACAAAACTCTGGAGAGGAATTAGCCATTGTATCCAGTCCATTAATCTCTTCTTCAATTCTTGAGAATAGTGGCTCACCCAGACCCAGAGATCAAATAAAATGCCTAATTGGGAAAATCCTAAACAAGAGGATCCTGGGGAGCTTGAATTTATTTGTCAACTGTTCAAACAACTATGTTGTTTATAAGTCTTTAAAACCCTGAGACTTTTCTGCCACTATAACTTTATCCAGATACTTTAAACACAGGAGGGTGATTAAGAATTGCTTTCAATTAACTGGAATAGGGAAAGACACTTATTCTAAAAACAGATAGCTGTGTTGTGAACATTCTGCTAAACACGCTGAGAATTTTAGATCTAAACATCAGGTTTGAGGGATGCTCTGAAAACTCTCAGAGAATAGTAAACACAGCTAATGGATATCCTCCTCTTGTGATAGCATTTGTTCTAAGCACGCTGACTTAATAAGAGAAAGAAATACAGTATAAATGAATGATGTTTTCGGAAAAAGAAATTCAGTAACATTTTTCCAAACGTCTGCAAGGCAGCAACTACTTCAGCCTTTTCTGCCTGCTTGTGATTACCCTGAATTACCTGTTGATTTTTCTGGAGGTCAGGGAACACAACCTGCAAGACTGAGCTTGACCTACTCTTGCAGCAAAAATGCAGTAAACAGTTAAAAATCTATACCTGGGTTTGAGTCTGATAATATCCCATATTCCCATCAGTGCTAAAAAGACAGGTAAATGTTAGTTATCTAATATGAAATAAATTTTTGACAGCACAGTGACTCATCCATAACCTGACTGCTCTTTCTCTTTGGGAAAAGAAAAAGATTATATGGAAAAATCTCTGGCCAGGAAACACATGCTGAGGTGGCTGGTTCCCACTCCCCCCTTACCTATGTTTTGTGATCCTAATCACCAGTTTAGATTTGAAATAGCATAGAGAACACAAGTGCCACATGAATTGATGCTTCCTCTTGCTATGGAGGATTTCTTGTTCACTGTCTTTTTATGGACTTTTGATTTGGGTTCTTTTCCCTTTGAACTGAAGACTGATGAGACGGGAGGCGAGTATTTTCTCTCGTTCGTTCTCAGTTGTTTATTTTTTCTTATCAGCATTACAAAGTGCAAGGAGCTATGTGCACTATGATAGTAAAGGGGTAAAATGGCTAACAAAGATCTTCTTCAAGGTC
>NC_031799.1:62602875-62609991 GCF_001522545.3 Parus major | reverse complement strand
ACACATTTACACTTTTCTTATTTAACTTTAGCATTTGTTCTCATGTATCACCATGAAAACATGCCCATGAATTTCATATTATATGAAATTCAGTGTTTCTTTGAATTCTAGAACTAAGTACTAAAAACAAGGGCACACAATCTGTATCTCAGATTCCAACAGTTCACAGCTGCAATAAGAGTGATCATGACATTACATTAAATTGCTTACAGGGTGAACAAATTAGCTCCAGAATTACAAACATTACATATTTTAATGACATTCAGAGGAATGTTATTGTCAAACTTTTTTTTTAATATTGCCACACTTTTGTTTATGCTGCCATGGAGATTTGTGTATGACAACCCTCTTGTTCAAGCCTATAGATTTTCAGAGAGGTTACTTTGAATCGATCACATTAATGACAATCTGTTCTACTGGGCAAAAGAAAGTCTGTCAGGGTCTGTCTTAGAATGGTTGAGAACAGCTCAGATGATCAGATAACTTTTTGAAGCTTCTTCTTCTATGAATATTATTAACCAATTTAATATTTGCCTCCAACAAGCATGAGTCAAACAATGAAATAATAAAACTAGTAGGAACTTGCCAGAATAGAAAGTACCTCTGGATGTCTGAACCACATAAGACTGATAAAATAAATTTTGCTCATAAATTTAGCCTCTTTTTCTTTCACAGATCTAAGAAATAACACATCCTAGGTGAAGGAGAACCAGAGAGAAAAAGCCAGATCGATTAGGGCTATAGAAACCTTGCTCTGAAAAGACCATAGTGTATAAATTATATTTAAAAAATATTATATGAATTTGCTGATGGCCATTAAGGTGTTATTCCATAAGGTAAGAAGACACCAAAATCTTAAATCTATTTGTTTTCATTTGTGCTGGTTTAAAAAAATAATCTATCTGAAAAATTAAACTCCATTTAAGCTTCTCTCTTTTCCCCCCACCCCCTCTAGAGAAATCTTAGAGAGAGTCTAAGAGCAGAGATTCTGAGCTGAGATATGAACCATTTACTTGAAAAAAACAAAACAGCAGTGAAATAAGAAAAATGAGCAATAACCATAACTATATGGAAAATACAAAAAATGAGGGTGATTCACATCCAAAAGAGGTGTTCACTGACCTAGCCCCCAAGTGACCTGAGGCAAAGACAAAAATGGCACCAGCCCCATTCCATCGTTCCCCAGAACTGGGGCCAGAGGTGCCTGGGAAGCTGTTTGGTCTGGACAGGGTCACTGGGGACAAGAGCATGATATTGTCAGTCAGCCAGGCCTTGCAATATTTATATTTCAACCATTTTTCCCATACCACAGAGGACTTACCTGCTTGGCCTCCTTGATTGCAGCACGGTTCACAGATATGAATAACCAGGGAAATAGTGTCTGTAGTTAAGTCTGTCCTTTGATCACGAACCCACCAGTATGTTGCATCTCTTCCCTGATGACTGGCCCCACCGAGACAGAAATATTTAACACTTTTTTTTGCCAGTCCAGATGCAGCTGAGACAATTTAACCTCGATAGTCCAATCCACCTGCCCATTGTGATGCTCTTCAGTAGCCCAGCTCACAGGTGTGTGTGGAGCTACATGATGTGCTTTTACAGCCAGCTTTTCCATCCAGTGATGTCTTGTCAAACTGCAGCAGCTCAGATGGGTTTACCTCTGTGCTGCTAATTGCTCTTTTTCCATCAATCCTGCCACCCCTACAGAGCATTTGCTACCATCTACGACTTAACAATGTTGAGTGTCCTTTCCTCTTGCTCAGTGATATCTAAAGCTATCTGGATGTTTTTCAGCTCTGCAACCTCACTTGATCCCCCTTGTCCCTAAATAGCTTCTGCAACGTGCCACAGCATAATTCAACTTTCCATTTTTGATGTACCATTTCATTACAGCAAGGATGATAATGTATCGCCTTTCATGTTCTGGTAGCTGATTATATGGCAAGGCCTCCTCAGCATGTCACCTTCTCTTCCTCTTCCAATGACAGTCTGAAATTTTCACCTTCAGGCCAGTGATGACTTCCAAGATCCCTGGGTGATTTGGACCTCCTATTGAAGCTTGTTGTGTGATCAGAGCAATCTACTTTCTCCATATGTCATCAGGAGCATGATGTGTGGCAGGGACTTCCCCTTGGAGCATCCAGGGAGCACTGGCAGTCAGGGTGCCAACAGGAGATGTGCTTTGGTTCCAGTCACTTCAGAGTCAACTCAAACCCCTTCATAAGCTGCCAGGATCTCTTTTTAATTAGGATGTAGCAGGCTTTGTGTCCTTGGTATCCCTGACTCCAGAACCCCAGAGGTCATCCTTGAATCCTGTGGCTAACTTTTGCCAGAGACTCCAGGAAAGACCATTCTACCCACAAGCAATATAGAGCAAATTTTTTACGTCCTGTCCTGTCCTGACTGACCCAGGGGCTACTCCATGAACAATCTCCTGTTTAATTTGCTTAAAACTTGTTAACTTGTTTGACAAAATGACTCATCACTGCAACACACCCTGAGGATGGATGCTTCAGTGACCTGTATCCATGATCTGATGTCATGGAACACTGTTGTTTTTCATTCCATGTGCCCGAACTTCCTTTTTTCCAAAAGCAAGATGTGCAATTTTGTGGTGCTTGTGGAGCTAGGATATGGCAGAGATAGATACCCTTGCAGCTTGGCTTTTTCTTTGGGCTGTCCATGTAGGTAGCTGGGATTCTTCTTGTGAAAATATTTCCTACATGGATTGAAATTTTAACCTGGCATTCATAAATCTAAGAAGATCTCAAACTAACTACTGTTTAATGAATAAATTATAACAGTGTTATATTGATACAGTCACATGCTTTTGTGGAGAATTAGGAGAAAATTAGCTTATCCTACTTCACATGCATTTATCTCTTTCCTCTTTTAATGGTATTCTTTTGGTTTTTCACACTGCCTAGCAGTATGTGAAGTTCATAGCAATTATATATTTTCTGAGAAAATCAGATGGAGGAGGATCATAGAATGATTATCCATGAAGACAGATCCAAGATTTATAGATTACTCCTTCTAGCATTTCCTCATATTAAATTCTATGAGAAGTCATGATTACACATTAAATCACGTTATTTTCCATTGATCCCATGTTCACAGCACAGATACCCTATGTGAATGACAAGCATGAGGAGGACAGGAATATAGAAGCCTGGTTTCAGATCACTCATATGGTATGAACAGCTCCATCTGACATGGTATCCTACAGTCACAATATTTCTAATACATGGAACAACATGACTGTTGTCTTTTAACATTATGTCTTTCAATCTCATGTCTTTCAGATATATTTCAGTACCTCCCAGAATAATCTTCTCCATAACTCTTCCAGGCACTGAAGTGAGACTGACACACCTAGAGTTACTGTGGTGCTTCCTCTTGCCCTTCCTGAAAACTGGGATAATGTTTGCCAGCTTACAGTCAGCTGGAACCTCTCTGGATTTCCAAGACTGCTCAAAAAGAATTGAAAGTGATATCAGCCATATCTTTGGGGATTCTTGGGTCAATTCCATGAGGCCCTATAGATTTGTAGGGGTCCACCTGTAGCAGCTGATCCCGGAAAACTTCAGGGACAATTGATCATTCTCACAGTCATGGTCCTCAACTCAGGGCACTGGGACCTCCTTGGTCTATAATCTGTGCTGAAGACAGAGGTAAGGAATGCTTTAAACACCAGTGCCTTGTCCATGTTCCTGTGTGTGAGGTGACTATCCTCATCCTGTAATGGGCCAACGTTATTTTAACACTGCCTATTGCCATTAATGTATTTGGAAACACTCCTTTTATTATCTTTCACAGTTCTGGCTGGCTTCAGATCCAGTTGAGTTTTGGCTGCACAATTTTTTTCCTAGATTGCAAGTAGCATAACTGTATTCTTCCCTTGTTTTCACTGGGCTTACACCTTCCATTTTTTTACCTTCCTTATTTCCAAGAGAAGATTCCTCTTCAGCTAATCCAATACCATCTGCCCTTCCTGCTTGACCTCCAACATTCAGGAGTTGTTACTCCTGTGCCCTTTTATATTTAAAAAGTAACCAACACTGATGGACACCAGCACGTGTGAAAAACATTTTCCCAGGAGACCTTGCTTGCTAATTCCTAAGCAACCTGAAATCTGCTTTCCTTGTGTCCAGAGGTGAGGTTTTGCTGGCACTTTTCCATCTGCCAACAGAGATTTTAAACTCAATCACTTTGTGATCACTGTGGCCAAGACACCAGTGGCGGTGGCCAATCTCCACTTTGCTCACGACATGTTCTCTGACAAGCAGAGTAGATCAAGGAGGGCATCTTTCTGCATCTGCTCCCTTAGGAGCTCCCTTTTGACCTGTTCCATAAAGTCATTCTGGTTTTTTAGGAATCTTCGGGTCTTAGTTTCCAGATGCTCTGAGTAAATTTCTGGCAAGTTGAATGACATAAGGACAAGGGCAGTTGACTTGGAAGTGTCCCTTAGCTCCTCAAAGAGTAATTTGATGTCATCATTGTCCTAGTTATAAAAGTCTACAGTAGACTTCCATGACATATTCAGTATTTGTTTCACCTAGCAGATACTGAAAGATACTACTAATGTTTCGTGATATTTCTTCACAAAGATTTGTCCCATGCATCTGTTTCACAGACTATAAAAAGACAAAAAGTAAGTTGTGACATGTATAAACAGTTACCTAAAATTTACATGTTTTGAATTTTATAATAAATAAATAAAGAACCCTTTTCAGCATACACATATTTTGAGAGAAATTACACTAAACAAATGTCCTGGGGTGACTTTCCCGGAGCAGTTAGTGGGGAGGGGCATTTCTCATTTGGAGTTTTCCTTCCTGATTTGCCCTAAACTAGGACAACACATCACATTATAATGAAGGATATTGTATTATTAACTATTATAAAAGGTCTCTATATTTTCTTTCTTTACGAAAGGAAAGGCCTGGGTTTCACTAACATCAATTGCTTGTCTAAATTTTTGATCTTGCTTGGAAGATAAGTACTCTGTAAGTACTTTGCCAACCTCTACATCCCAGCTAAGCTATTTGAAGTTGTAAATTGTCAATCAGAACTTAAATAAATTTTGTAAGAAAACAAATTCTATAATTACAACGGCATTATTTTTACATAAAGAAAGCAAATTTTAAAATCACATCATTAAGTTTGCTTCTCTAGAAAAACTGTTTTAACAACATGGTGAAATATGACTCTCAGGTCATTAAGAATGAGGGCCAGGGATTGCAGTACTGTTTGGGCAGGGCAAAGAGCAACTTTTTAGAGACTTATTTTAAAGCAACTTAATATAGACTTG
This sequence comes from Parus major, assembly GCF_001522545.3. Taxonomy (NCBI): domain Eukaryota; kingdom Metazoa; phylum Chordata; class Aves; order Passeriformes; family Paridae; genus Parus; species Parus major. The sequence continues at coordinate 62,604,677 of NC_031799.1, read as the reverse complement.
TTTTAAAAGCAGCTCACAGAGCAGGAGAAGGCAGTCCTTGGCCTTTTGTGAGGTCTATCCCAGCCCCTTCATCTCTGATGCTTTCATCAGCTTCTGTTGAAATGTCCAGTGAAGTTTACATCTCATAATCCATTTATCTATCCTCCACAAAACACATACTTGGGGCACAGACTGGTGTTCACATATTTTTAGAAAGAAATCAAAACCCAAAATATTTAAAATGTGTTTACTTATACTTCACAAGTCCCAGGGTAATTTTCATGACGAATTTTGTGTCATAATTTCACACCCATTTTTCTGGAACAGAGATGTACCACACAAAAATCTTCTAGGGAAGGCTCACAGTGTTTCACCATAATAGCATGCAATACACCTAACGCCTCCCTTGGCAAGAATCATGATGTTTAATTGGAAACACCAGCCCAAACAGATACAGAGCAGTGTTTTACAGTGTCTCTAAACAATAGTAAAATAGCTCAACAAATCTGTCTAGATGGCACACTTGTATTACCTTACAGCTCTCTACAGTACTTTTCAGATTGTATTTTTAAAAACATACTTCCTACTGTATGCTGTTTGCTCACTTCTTAGTGCGTAATGATTGCTGAAATAGATTTTTATTTAATATAGTTAACTCCTTTATTAAAATATTCTTTTCTTCTGTGATTTTCCCAGCCAACAAAATCCAGTTATTCAATATTTTACGGATTGTTTACATTCAATAATTGCTTTCTCAGTCAAGAATTAAAAGTTTGTGATAACCTACATGTTTACTTCCTGAACTCATTTGTTTTTAGCACACTGTATTAAGCAGAGCTAATATGGTGATTATAGACCCAGATAAACCTCAAAGCTATACCAAATTAACAATTGTCTATTTGATATTCATTCTAGAATCATCAAGGAGCTAGCTCCTGCTTTTATGACAAAGCCTGTCTCGATGATTTTTGAGCAATCTTGGGATTCTGCAGAGGTCCCAGCTGATTGGAAGCTGGCTAATGTCGTCCCAATTTTCAAGAAGGTCAAGAATGAGGAGCCTGTAAACTGCAGGACTGTTTGTCTCACCTCAGTGCCCAGTAAAACAATGGCAAAGACTTTTCAGAGAAGTCTTGAAAAACACCCTGAGGACACAGTCATCGGTGACAGCCTTCATGACTGTTAATCCAAGTAATTTCTTTCTACAACAGGTGTCCAGGGTAACACAAAATATTATTGTATTCCATATCTATTTGTGCCCAAAATTTTTTACTGTCTCTTTCAGACCCTGTGGCCACAAACCGGAATGGGTGTGGGGGGTGGGAGAGGATGGCACAGTCTTTTTGCAAGTCTGCTATCCCAGGCAGCTTGCTCTCTTCTGCTGTGCGGCTTTTGCCTCCCTGGTTGCTTGGTTTGTTTCTTCGTTGTGGGGTTGGCGGGTTTTTTTTTTTTGGTTTGGTTTGGTTTTTTGTTTTGGTTTTTTTTCCCCCCCTTTCCTTTCCTCTACTTGCAACAGTACCAACTCCAGAAGCTGCATTTCACAATCAGGAATTGTTCCAAGAGAGGGCACTGACTGCCGCAGCTGCCAGCCGCATTTGCAGGGAGAGCTGCTGTGGCTGGAGACATAAGCAGTAGGGGAAGAGGCTGATGCCATTTTTCCTTTGTCTCCCTCCAAGATGTAGCCCGTGGCAGCCATGGGGCACGGCTGCCCCACCATTCTGGGTTTCTCTTTGCCCAGGAGGAGTGTCCTGGGTTGCAGTATATTCTATCACCATCCTCATGTACTGTTGAAACCAGGTGAGGCAGTGCTCCCTGCCTCCCCCCCC
>NC_031799.1:62594800-62597045 GCF_001522545.3 Parus major | reverse complement strand
CCCCTTTCTTCCAGAGGATCACGCTTCAACAAGACCACCTCATCTGGACGACTACCATCACCCTAACAGGGTTCCAGGCTGTATTCTGACTCTGTCAGTGTTTTTGATATTATTGCATTTATTCTTTTTATCATTTTCCTATTAAATTATAATTCTGACTTGCGATCTCTCACTGGTTTGATTTCAAACTAGTACAAGGAGTTAATGAGATTTAGCACTTTTATATCAACTGTTTGCATGTGCTGTTATTTTTTGCCTCTTGCAGTTTCATGTGATAGTAAACCTAGTTTTTCACTTACATTGACTTGCATTTGTTTCTGATTGGTGGAAAGGGATTGGTTAATACCAATGATCTCTAAGTGAAGAGTGTTTTCATAACGTCTAACCTAAATATCCCCTGACACAACTTCAGGCAATTTTCTTGGGACATGTCCCTGGCCCCCAGAAAGAAGAGATCAGCACCTGCCCCTGTGCTTCCCCTGATGAGGAATTTGTATACCTGATAAGTGTCCTCCTCTCTAGGCTGAACAAACCAAATTATCTTAGCTGATCCTCAAATGGCTTCCTTTCCAGACCCTACATCATTTTCATGGTCCTCCTTTTGAAGCTAATAGCTTTATATCTTTCTTACAATCTGGTGCCCAGAACTGCACACAATTCTCAGGGTGAGGCTGCCCCAGAGCAGAGCAGAGCAGGACAATCCCCTCCCTTGCCCGGCTGGAGATGCTGGCCCTGATGCCCCCCAGGACATGTTTTGCCCTCCTGGCTGCCAGGGCACTGCTGGCTCCTGTTCAACTTGTCACTGACCAGGACCCCCAGGTCCCTTTCCACAGCACTGCTCTGCAGCCTCTCATTTCCCACTCTGTCCATACATCCAGAGTTGCCCCATCTCACAGGTGCAGAATCAAGCCCTCTCCCTTGTGCAACTTGATATGACTTCTGATTGCACATCTGTCAGTTATGTTCAGGTCTCCCCTGCCTTCAAGGGGGCCAAGAGCTTCTCCCAGTTTAGTAGTGATAGTAAGTTTACTCCATATACCTTTGAGTTCTGCATCCAAGCTGTTCATGAAGATGTTGAGCACAGGGCCTAGGACGGAGGCCTGGCAAATCTCACTGGTGGCAGGTTGAGAGCCCCATGTTGTCGTTTTGCACCTGACCCATAAGCAGTTGTTCAGCTATCCCATGATGTGTTTATCCAGCTGTGTGCTGGGCTTTTTCTCCATAAGAATACTGTGAGGGACAATATCAAAAGCTTTACTTGAAATCCAAAAAGAGTACACAAACTGGCTTCCCTTGATCAACTGTATGGGTTACTGTGTTATAAAAGAAAATTAAGTTTGTCAAACAGGAATGTCCCCTCATGAACTTGAAAAAGACAGTCTTTTTTTACAGCTTTTGCTGTCTTTTTTCTGCTAGCCAATCATTCTAGCTGATTTTAAAGAACCTTTCAGTCAGGGGAATGGAAAGCTCTCTTTGATCATCTCTAAAACCAAAATACACAGCTGGATTTTTCTGTGTTGCCTTTTCTCTCTGTAGCCACAGCAGAACTGCTGATCATCTGGCTTTACTTAGAATAATGAACATGCTCAATGACTTAGTTTATATTCAGCTTTATGTTTTTGTCTATCCTAAAAAAATCTATATTAAAACACAATTGGCTGGGTTACATCAAACAAAAAGAAAACAACCCAAAAACCCAAAATGGAGGGTTTCATCCGTATATATATATATATAACCCTCCATATATATCCATATATTTCATCCTTAGTCCTTTGTACAATTTGAATATTTACATGGCCTGCTTCTGTACTGTCTAGTATTGGCAAGACAACAATTTTATTTAGAGAAAAAAGTTTTTAATGTTTGTGTTTACATTGTACTTTTGGAGTGCCTTCATTATTCAGTGCGTGCTCCAAATACTGGTGATGAGAGAGTTTTGAGAGGCAGGGGGAATGTCGCTGCCCGCTCGGCCCTTCACGCCTCGGCTAGCTCGTGCCAAGCGTCAGCAGCAGGAGTGGGGAACCAGGTGAGCACTGTGTGGCTCTACCTGGAACCTATAGAGCTCCTCTGGGCTAGGGCTCTATGACAAGCAGGGCGACTCGAGGTGCGGTAAAGGGAGAGAGAGTGCTCGGAGTCCTCCAATTTCCCAGGAACAAGTTTATTCCGATAGGCGTAGGAAGAAGACGACGAGGGACGGGGCTGGGAACACGAGGAGAAAGTCCGAGCCGAGAGCCCTGGGCACCTC
>NC_031799.1:62592700-62593665 GCF_001522545.3 Parus major | reverse complement strand
CCAATTTTCAATTTGGGTCGTGTTGGGGGAAAACAGGGACAACTGGCCTAAGGTACACGGCCCTCCGAGAAGGCGAGAGGGGATGCCAGCCCACGCCCGGTCCCCACAGATCAGGAACATTCCTTTTGGCAGCTTAAGAGGGCGAGAATCTAATGTGGAAGGCATTCTTACGTGTGCGATGTTTTTGCACCACGCTGCTGCCTGGAATTTTTTGTTATCTTGTATCACTTTTGGATATAGGGAGGGGTTAACTGGGTAGTAACGAAACTGAACGCAAAAGGGAGCCGGGGAAGAATTTAATAAATCAAATTCTTGAGGCTCAGCGACAGCCCGCTCTAGGTAAGCCTGCCAGTCCCTCCAAAGGAGGAGGGGATTCTGGACAGGTTTCTTTACCTTATAAGATGGAATGGAGCGGACCACTCGCTGAGCTGGCCTACCTTGGTTGGCCTCCTTCACTAATTCCAACAGGGATTCAGGGTACTCCTCTGGTTTTAATGGAATCCCCACCAGGCAGGTGGTCATCGGATTTCCTGCCGCTCTGGTGGACAAACATAACTCATCCCTCTGCAGAGACTTCGCCAACATTACCCAAACATTCTGTTTGGGTTGGGGCACGATCCATGCGATTATCTGGGTCACCAGTAGAACCAGGAGTGCGGTGTTCCAGATGAGACTTGCTGATGTCATTTCTGGATGGCTCTCTGAAACAAAAGAAACGGACGCTTTTACTCAACATAATAGGGGAGCAGTTTATCAAAAGGAAAAGGGAATTCGAGATCTTCCTCCTCCTCTTTGTTTTCAGAGGCCACAGGGGTAGCTTGCACGGACGCGACGACATCCTCTTGTTCATCTGGTGGCCTGGTAGGATGTTTCGGGACATAAGGTTTCACCCACTTTTGTGGGATCCACCTTAGTCCCTGGGGCGAAGAGACGCAGGCGTATCCCCGCCCCCAGGTCACCAGATC
>NC_031799.1:62560896-62588979 GCF_001522545.3 Parus major | reverse complement strand
ATTTATTTGAGGTCCCTCCTCAGGTAGTGTATAAAAAACTTTTTCGGCGGTCTCCATGATTTTAATTAGGACAGGCCGGGGTAATACTCTGGCCTGTTCCTCTGGCTTGTCCCAATCTCCCTCACCGCACAAGTGATTCAAAGTTAGAGGGATTCCATCTGCATCAACGGCAGTATCAGTACTCTGCAAGAGGCTCGGAAGGATGGTCTCCAATGACCTCTTCCACCTCTGTCTCCACAGCCTAAAGTCGGCAGAGGAGAGGAGGCAGGAAAACAACTCTTTTAGATCACCAGGGACCATTTCATTCGCAGAAAAGGTAGCTTTTAATAAACCTTTAAAATACTCGCTACCCCTCCCGAACTCCTTCTGTGCCTTGCACAGCTCCCTCTTAGTTTGGAAGGAGAAAGCTTCCCATTCCCGGGACCGCCCTCCCCTTCCCCGGAAAGTCACTGGTGCGGCAAGGGGGACTTCTACCTGTTCTGGGTTCTGGCTTCCAGGCTTACTACTTCCAGTCCCAGTCCCCAGAGTGTGGGAACCGGATCTGGGACCGTGGGAACCGGAAGAAAGGGCGTGGGAACCAGGAGCCGGAAGGGGCGGGACTGGAGGACCGCATGAGGAGGAAGGCGAGGGGGAGGAGCGATCGTTGGGAGAGGCGGGGTTTAGGTGAATGATTTCATTCGGGCCCGCCCCTGAGGAGGAGGAGGTTCTCGAGGGGAACTGGGAGGAGTTAGGGTAGGGAGAAAGGGTGGAGCTTGGGAGGAAAGGGTTGTTGGTGGGGGGATAAAAAGGATTATAGGGAGAAGGGGCACAAGGGAAAGTCCCAGCCATGTGGTCCCCTCCATTTGGTGCCCTACGGGAGCCATTTTGAGGGTTAGGAGAGGGATAGGGGAGCCTAGGGGAACAGGGGGAAACTGAGGCACGGGAACTGGGGGAAACTGAGGCACGGGAGTCTAAGGGTGAAAATTGGGGACTTGTAACCTGGGAAACGTTTAACTGGGGATTTGCAACTTGGGAAAAGGGAGAAAGGGAAGGAGCTCTGGCAGCTTGGCCAGGGCTACCAGGGCAAGGGTTCTGGGAGAGACGTGGGGAGCCAGGGATCTTGCTACCCTTGGGGGAGTCCTGAACAGGACATCTTGCCCTGCAAGTCGCTCCGCAGGTCTCCCTCAACTCGGGATCAGGGGGAGAGGAACACGGGGATGGGGAAACTGGGGAAACTGGGGAAGCTTGTGGCGGCTGCTCCTGCATTTTCTTTTCCTCTATTAGGGCAGACCGAATTCGAATAAACAGTGTCACAAATTTGGAAACCGATTCATCTCCTCCGTTCACTAATTCTGTCAATTTTGTTCCAACCGCATCCCAAAATTCCACAGAATTTGCCTTGTCTGGGGTTACATTGGGGAAATGCAGGAACAGCCATCTCACAAGCTGCTTTACCCTCCCACGAGAAAACTTCCTATTCCCCCCCATCAAGGGTATCCACAACTTGATAAAATACTCTCTTTTGCTGTGCCGACAGACGTGCTCCCATCCTGTCACCCCCGACACAGCAATCCCACCGCCCCCTGCAGCTAAAGGCTAACACAAAGAACTGAAAGTAAGGGTCTGGACCGGGCTACTAACACACCCTCCCTCCCCGAGGGAGTCACCCCCTCCCCGAGGGAGTCACCCCCTCCCCGAGGGAGTCTCAAACACAACAACAGGGGGAAGCTGCACACCCTTGCACACCCCCTCGTCCCCACGTGGGGACTACTCACCCGAGTCCAGACAGGTGCTGCAGGAGACGTCCACACCTCCCGAGGCGACCGTTGGCACGTTCGACGGCTGCCGCCTCGACCTCTGGGAGCGCAACTCAGCAAAAACGAGTCTGCTTCCACCAGAGTAGCTGCCGACCAAGGTCTTTGTAAAATCCACTTAGGTTAGTAGATCCACCGACCTCTCCGGGGGTCTCCACGCCTCGCGAGAGGCCCCACGTTGGGCGCCAGCTGTCGCTGCCCGCTCGGCCCTTCACGCCTCGGCTAGCTCATGCCAAGCGTCAGCGGCAGGAGTGGGGAACCAGGTGAGCACTGTGTGGCTCTACCTGGAACCTATAGAGCTCCTCTGGGCTAGGGCTCTATGACAAGCAGGGCGACTCGAGGTGCGGTAAAGGGAGAGAGAGTGCTCGGAGTCCTCCAATTTCCCAGGAACAAGTTTATTCCGATAGGCGTAGGAAGAAGACGACGAGGGACGGGGCTGGGAACACGAGGAGAAAGTCCGAGCCGAGAGCCCTGGGCACCTCCGTGCGTCAGGTTTTAAAGACTGTGGGCGGCCCACACGACGACCAATGGGATAACGGCAAGGGAGGAGTTGCGGGTGGGGATTACAATAGATAGGACCAATAGCAGGGACTCGGGGGAGGGAAGGCAGCTGAACAATCAATGGGGCCTCGAGGAAGGGATGACAGGCATGGAAGGAGCTGGAACAAAGGGTGGGGTTTCCATAGATCGACAGGACTCGGGGACAGGATTAAGGTGATGGATGGGGAACAATCTGGAAAGGAGGGAAGGGTTTACAACGATTGATAACCAGGGACAAACCATTCAGGGATAACAGGGGAGCAACTGGGGCAAACCAACTTAAACTTAACAACATCAAACAAACATTAAACAAATAAGCGGCAACAGGGGAAGACTTGTCTAATGCACTAAAAAATTATACCATCTTTTTGGGAACTTTCATCCTGTTGAATATATTTTGTTAATTTTTCTTTATTTTTTTTCTTCCACCATGTGTTCTCAGAAAGAGAAGGAAAGAGGAGTCTACAGAGACCAAGTAAATCAGACACTACGGAGCAGTGATGCAGTCCTCTGGCATTTGGAATATCTGCATTTCCTTTCCACCTCGTCCCTCACAGACAAAGAATGCAGAACAGCCTGAAAGAAAAAATCAGGGTTCTTTTATCACAGAATCATAAAATTGCAGCATATTCTGGGTTGGAAGTGACCCACAAGGATCATAAAGTCCAGATCCTGGACCTGCACAGGACAGCCTCAAGAATATTCCACAAACCTGAGAATGTTGTGCAAATATTTCTGGAACTCTGTCAGGCTTGATGCTGTTCCAGTGCCCAGCCACCCCCTGGGTTAAGAACATTTTCCCAATATACAACCTAAAGGTCTCCTGATACAGCTTCAGGCCATTCCCTCAGGTTCTGACATTGTCATTAAAGAGAAGAGATCAGTGCCTGCACCTCTGCTTCCCCTTGTGAGGAAGTTGTAGAATCTGAAGAGTAAAATTTAATTTTGAGTTTCCATGGTAAGAAATTTTATCGCTGCACTGTATTTACATTCAGAAAAAATGTCAAAATACAAGGGGAATATAAGTTTTTATTTAAGGGAAAACTTCTGAAATCTTTCTCAACTAAGGGGGAGTAGCAGAAAATTGGAAAGTTGCTGGCAGAGGTTGTTACTCAATCTGGCAGATTTTTAAAATCTGCATGTATAAAAAGGAAAAAACACACGAAGTCAGATTAACAAGATTCAAAATTTCTTTTGAGAGGAAACTAGTTAAAATACATGATGTTATATAATGAAGTAATTAAAAAGGCTGTAAAGCCAAAAAACCTCACATGTTCCTAGGACACCATAGTCTAATTATGCTACACATGTTCTGTGAAACTCATGTAAGTGCAGCCTTCAACTATGATTAAAACAAAATCTACAGTAAATGTACTGAACTGTGACTGAAGCAGCACAAAGAGGAGAAAGGAGCATAGGTACATAAACATTATGGTGTTTGTAGCTTAAATGTAGGGCTGGATGAAGGTGTAATTTGTTCATTCCCCTGCCGAAGGTTTGCTCAATTACACCAGGCAGAGTCCTGAAAGGCATCTGAGTGCTATTCCCTATGCCAGAGTTTGTGCTGAAATCATGAAATTTCCTTAGGTGTTCTATTTCCAGTTAAGTTTGACCTTGAATAGCATGTGGTCATTGCTACCACAAGGGATTTTTCTTTTCATCTAGTCCACATCTATAGAGAGATTACTCTCATTCTGGTTTGTTATTTTTACTTGTATATTGATGCTTATTCAGATGATATTCAGCATCCTCAGAGCCCTATTAAGTAAAGGTTAACTTTAAAGTTAAAGATTGGAAATATTACCAACAACTTTTCCTCATCTATTGTCCTGGGAATTCGGGCAATGCCTCAGTTTGCTTTGCAGGTCGGTCCATTCAGGCACAAGATGAGACTACATCTTAAAGCGCTGCTCAAAACGCCTTCCAGCAAGCCTTGCCCTAAACTGCCCAATCTCCGGCACAGTTCTTTCTTTTGTCCACAGGTTAAGGCTCTTTCTTTCATGTTTTAGAAACCTGCCCTTCTACTCTCTCCAAATATATTTATTTACTGCTGTTGGTGTTATTAAGGATCTTTTCTCTGTCTTCACCTGTGTCACACTATATAAAGAGAGAGAAGTTTTCACAGTATCATAGATACTCAATAGATCCAGGTGCAATGAGTGTCATTATGGACAAAAGAGGTAAAGATTGAGAAGGACAGGTTTGCTGTGGCAGAAAGAGAGAGATGTCTAGAGAAAAAATATCCCCCAAACTAAGAAAGAAGCTCAATATTTTCAATTTTTCAATGGTTTCTCCTTTTTTGAACCTTGAGTAAGTGCCAGCTATCTGGTGTAACATATTTTTATGAAAACTGTTTTTCTTTAATTTTTCTCACTACTTTTATTTTTCTTCTAATTCTCTCATTTTGCTAATCTTCCATTTTTGATTTTTTTTTCCCTCCATTTATCTCCAGGTATACTTAACTTCTTTATTCTCCTAGTGACCTTTCCACATTATTCATGGTATTTCCCTGACCTGTTCCCTGTTCTGCTTACTTGGATGTTATCTCCCTAGCTGTCCTGATAGCTCCCCTTGGACAATCCTTCCTCCAGCCTTTGTTATTGAACTTAGGGATGTGTTAAAAAAAATGCTGTGCTTTTTTTCTCTTTGCAGAAGCTTAAGCATGACAGCAGTTTATGAGCAGAAGTGAAGAATGTATTTTAAATGGAGTCTATGGTCAATTTATTGTTTAGCTTCAGCTCATTAGCAAAGCCTGTACAATTAGAGATGGAGAAAATCTTGGTTAATCTTAGTTATTTTTTCCTACTACTAATCTCACATCCCATACCCACTTTATGTCTTGTACCAAAGGAAAGCAGTAGAGACCAAGAGAAATGAAGACAAAAAAGTTGATGATATATTGTAATTTAATTAATTTTGAGCAGGATAAATGCAGCAATAAGCCCCCTGGAAAGAGTTTTTCAGATTTGACTTGCTTTCTTCACATCACATGAATATTATGGATTGTGATACCTCTACAGCCATGCAAGCACAATCAAGAAACAGAGACACTATTAGTTCCTTGAAGAACTATATGCAAATATAATTTGTGCTCAGCTCTAATTCCACAAGTATTTTCTTTTTCTTTTTATTTTTCTTCTATTTTCGTCTGTAACCCTTGAATCAGAAAGTGATTATTAAAGCCTAGATGTACAGTGTGTTTAGTTGATCATATTTTATATTTATGTCTGGACTTAACTATCCACATGTGCCATAGTGGTAACTTAAAAAAATTAATGAATCAATTATTACATTAATAAATACTTTTTTTCATTTAGTTTTCCCTGAAACATGTTTCCAGTCATTATTGATTCTGGTTGTTCTGAGTTTACACTTTAATGTCCCTGTCTTAGAGTTAATATTATCTCATTTGATATAAACTCATGAAAAGAAATTGGAAGGCTCCCAGTAACTGAGTTTAAAACACCCTGCTATTATATATAAAACCTCTGCTGTTTTAGTTCTTCCTAATGCCACACTCAGCCAGAATTTCAGTTCACTGAAAGAGATCTGAAAACAAATATTGGTTTTTGACAGATTTGGCTGTAGAGGTGCTTATGTGGGAGTCTGATCTGGAAAGTCATAGATACCATACATGGTAAAGTGATTTAATGAAACAACTTCATAAGACACAATGCAGAAGAATGGATAGAACAAAAGTATTTTTTGATAAGGTGTGATGTGAAGAGAGGAGAAGATAACTACGGGGAAAAAGGGAATAAGGAAAAGAACCAAAATATTGTTGAGGAGAGGTAAAATTGAGGTCTATTAATATCCTGCAAATAATAAAACAAAGTATGCAATTAACTAAATAATAGTTTCTATCACTTTATTATGGAAAATAACATTGTTTTGTGTGTACTGCGTTAAGAATAACCAGCAGTGTGTTAATTTCATATGTTTGTTCAGAAGGATATGACATGAATTTCCAGAATTATGGAAGTCTAAGAGATTTCAGCAGGGTCATTATTTTCTTGCTGGCTTTGATATGTGAGAGATCAGCAGCACACAAAGATTTTTGGACATTTATATGGAAGGCTCTTGGATATTCTGGGAAGCACCAATTCTCAGTGAAGAAAACCAGGCAGGTTGAACGGATGTCCAGGATTTCCATGATATTTGTGTCAGTATCTGCAACATATAATCAGTTTCTACTGCTAGCCAGACACAGCCACAGAATAGACCAACACTTACCTGAGGGATGCTTTATTTCTGAGATGAATTAACCATCCAATTATAATTTTCTTGTAAATTCTGCACTGGCTCTAGTGTCACTGTTGTTCACTGTGGACATACCTTCACAGGTATTAATGACAGGGAATGTAGGAACGGGAATAAATCTCCTGGAGGAGACAAATTCCTCCACACTGAAGGGAAAGCAGCAGTGCAGTGTTTCTGCAGTGTAATGCAGCATGGCATGACCTATATCCACTCCAGGAAGAAAGCAGACTACAGAAGCCCTGAGGTATATCTCCCCCAAAAGCCAGCTGCTCCTTGCAGCATAGTACCTCATTCAATGTTAAACTGGGGATTCCTATATTATGCTGAGTTTTAGAGGTTAGATGTGTCAGCCTAAAGTTTGGCATCTCCATTTAGCCATGGCAGGTCAGAAAGAGGCTGTACGAATCAAACTAAAGTCACTCTCAATATTTCTATTAGCAAATGTAAACCAATTCCAAAAACCAACACAGAAATCTTGTCGATTGTGGAGAATCTAGGAATATTGGAGTTGTGCTAAAGTTACTCTGAGTCCATATGGTATGAAATCAGACTTCTGTTGCTGTGCCAGCAATGAAAAGCATAATACTGTCAGCAACTCCAGAAATTTGTGCAAAGTTATAATGTCAATCACGTTTTTAAATGTCTAGAAGATATCTAATACAAAGTTAGAAATTTTTATGGTTAGTTTGGGGTTTTTGAGGCTGTTTTTTTATTGTTGTTTTCTTGAGTAAGTTTTTTGGTTTTTTTTTCCCCAGCATTGCTAGTCTTCATGCATAAATTTAAAGTCATTACTATATGAGGTTTAGGAAGCCATCAAAGTTGTCAAAGTTTTCGTAGATGATTTGTGATTTTTAGTTTGCAGAATGATTCTGCTTTTAGTTAAGTGCCATTAAACTGATCAATTTGTTTTCACAGTTCTGTATGTCAGTTCTACGTCTGTTCAAAATCAGAGGCATATATTGAACGGACAGTTAAGAAATCATTTTTGTGGTAATCTTTTCAAAAAGGCACTATAAATGTTGAATTTTTTATCTGCTGATTTAAGAATTAGTTTGGTCACTTCAAGAGTGTTCTTTTTATCTTTAGAAGGACCTATTCATTGAAATTATTGAGCCCATTATGATGAATAATCACAGCATTACAGAATCACAGAATGGGTCAGGTTGGAAGGGACCACAGTGGGTCATCTGGTCCAACCTCCCTGCTCAAGCAGGGTCATCCCAGAGCAGAGGGCACAGGATTGTGTCTCTGTGGATCTTGGATATCTCCAGTGAGGGAAAACCTATAACCTCTCTGGGCAGTCTGTTCCAGTGCGTGGTCACCCACACAAAAATGAAGTTCTTCCTCATAGTCAGGGGGGACTTCCTGTGAATATGAAATTTATTGCAAAATTAAAACATTGAGAGTATTTATTTAAAAAAAAATATTTGTCCCTTTTACTTTAAAGGCTTCATCCGTCTTTCAGAAAGGATGTTAGAAACCATCCTGATTTGAACAGTTTTATTTAATTTGATTGAGAAGTGTATGAAGCTGAGCTGGACTTCATTTAATAAGCCTATCATTAATGCAATACAATGTAGGAAGCGAGCAACAGAAGGAAAGAAAACTCAAAGCAAAGCTATGTTTGTTTATACATTAAATTTTCTTTAAGAAGAGTTGTGAACTAAAGAAACATTGTATTCATTAAGTGCAGAGTAGTCATTTGGAAAAAATTTCAAATTAACGTTCATTTGTTCCATTTCTTGAGCATAGTGAGAATTACTTCTATTTCAATTTAATGAATTTCAATCTGATGAAGATTTGTAGGCATGTCTGCCTTTGTAGTTAATTCCTTCTGGTTTCAGATAACTGGGAGGTTATACTGAAGTTTAAACAAAAATTCTTCTAAAATATATGTCTCCAAAATTCTAAAATTTGTCCTTCATTTATTCTTCACCCTTGGCATCAAAAGTTTAAATAAATCAAAATACTTTTTTTTTCCTATGGCTTGTCATATTACTTCTGTATCTTTCTCTTATATTTTAGACAAAGTCTGTTTTCCACTACAATTTCCATATAAAAGAAAAAAAATATATCTTTTTGGTTTAGATAGAAAAAATTAATTCAAAAGACAAAAAAGAAAAAAAGAGTAAATTGATTTTCTTTTCTTTATTAAAATCTATAGGAGTCACAACTATATTGCTAAAAGGAAAGCACAAGATAAAGATGTGTGCATTAGAAGGGATAGAAAATATGGCATCTATTTGGAATTTACAGTTGAGTGGATGGATAGGAAAGTATTTAACCCAATGGTTTTAGTTCAGAAAGTAAGACAAGATTTAGATAAATCCTGGTTGTGAAATCTGACCTGCCTAAGAAAAACTGAAAAACCAACAAGCCAAAAACAAACCAAAAATATATGCCATTTCCACTGGGGATAGGAAAGACCCTACAGTGACATCTCTAGTGAGAAATGAGAGAACTAAATGAGAATGAGTCCTGTAAATAAGTAAAACTAGGAGATAATTTTTCAGTTTTCCAGAGAGTATGGATGAAAAATGATGAAAAGTTTTACTGTTATTTCCTAAAATATTTCCTTTACCACTATTTTGATCTCTGCAGGACTCTACAAGGTTGTTCTGTTTAACTGCTACTATGAAAATGATTCCTGCCTTTCTACTAAAATACGTCTGTTTTCCTTCAAAAATGCTGTCTGACTGTCAAGTTGATCAGCTTGCATTGCTTCTACAGGTCTAAAGGTATACCTACAATGAAATTTGATTGAGTTTCATTTTATCATCATTCAGCTTGTTGTGTTTTCTCTTTGCAGTGACAGTGCTGAGTTGTTCTGTGCAAGTTTTGCAAAAGGGATGCAAAGGAAATTGTAGTGTAAGATGTGGTGTAATAAGAGAGTTAAAAAATATCCTACAGCTCAGAAAAATTTATCCTGTCTATAAATAAAAATAAAATTTTGTTATAAATCCATTAACAAAGAATAACTTTATTAAATGAGTACAAATTTTGCCTAAGAGCTAATCAACTTTAAGTGAATATTACATCTTTTGTCTAAAAATAAAAGGGAATCTTAGTTCCTCTTTTCCTCTTTTTATTTTTTTTTTCCTGTGCTCTCCCACTGCACAAAGCAGTACAAAATGGAGTTGTATGGTAATTGGAAATTCTCAGATGGGTTTTGAAGAGGTGGTTCCAATTCCATTCCACTCCAATTTCCAGATCCTGAGGTTTATAGAATGTACATGAGCTACCAAAGCTATATTGAAAAAATGCAAAGCTATGGGTCCCCAAATCATTAATAATGTCCAGATATACTGATTTTATTTGTATGAAGTGGTAAGAGGTAGTCTAGCAGAAATTGTGCTATGCTATATATTTGCCCAAAGTCTACAAATAAATTTTAATTTCCTTGATGATCTGATTAAAAATCCCTGGATTTTTAATGCCATTGAAAAACAAACCACAAAAACCACAGAAATCTGTTGCAGAGTTTTCAGTTCTGTTTGTAATTACCTATGGTCTTGGATCCCATAATGTATCTTATATTCTAAGTCAGCAGGAACATAAGTAGACATAATGTTGACAACAAAAAAAATAATCAGAGTAAACTGGTATTAAAAGGCTTCAGTAATCTGATGAACTCTGTAGTGACTTGGGAAAACTTGGGTCAGTTTACTCTGCCCTTTCTTTCTCTGTATTGCATAATGATATGCTAGTGTGAGCTGGGATGGAGTTATTTTTCTTCACAGTAGCTAGGATGAAGTTTAGTTTTGGATTTGTGATGACAACAGTGGTGGTAGGTCAGGGATCTTCTGTTTCTTACCCTTACAATAGTGATGAGGCTGGGGTGGGACAAGGATTTTGGAAGCAGACACAGCTGTAACTGACACAGCTTTGACCCCAAATGACAAAGGGTATGATGGTCATGAGTGTGGTCATGAATTAAAAACTGTGTGAAGAAGAATGTTCAGAGAAGGATGTTCAGAGCGAAGACATGCCTTCCAAAATCACCATTATTCATGATCAAGCCCTGCTTTCCTGAACACCTGCCTTAATTAATTAAGGATAATTAATTCACTTGCACATGTGGCTTTTGCTTTGTGTATTAAAATGTCTTTATCTCATCCTCATCATGTGGATCACATCAGGTTACTTGAACCTGATTTTTTTCCTATGGTGAGAGGGACTGGAGATTTCTTTACTCCAGTTTCTGCCCTGAGACTGGAGGTCCCAAGAGATACAAGAACAATTTACAGTGAAAAATGAAAAAACATGTTGCGTACTTCAGTCTTCCTCATGTCAGCTGTCATCAGATCCTCTGTCTTATGGGGGTACAATTTCTTTTGTCTTCCTTTTCTGACTAATGTACCTGAAACCCTTACTACTTTTCACATCCCCTACCGAATTTAGTTACAGCTAGATTTGCTCCTTAGCTTTCCCAATCTCATGGCTATACTCCCAACCCACATCCCCTTAATCTTCCAAGAATGTGTGTCCCTGCTTCTGGTGCCTATCCTTTTTTAACTCGTGTTTCAGCTTAACCAAAAAATCTTAATTTATCTATGGTGGTCTCCATTATCCTTGCCTGATTTCTTGCAAAGGTCATGTGCTCTAAGAAAAATGTCATCAAATACCTGTCAGATCCCTTCTGCACCTTTATTCCTGAAGGCAGGGCTGCAGAACATCTGTCCCATCCATCAGTTCTTTAAGCAACTGAAAGACTACTTTCCCAAGGTTTAAGATCTTTACTTTTTGCTTGGCCTATATCCCTTAAGATAGTGAAATTCACCAAGGCACAAACACTGCAGTGCAGGCTTCTACCAGTATTGACCTTTCCAATAAACACACTACAGCAAACTTGTGTAAAAATCTTCCTCACGGGAGACTTTTGTTTGCATCAGATTACAGTGGTAGAACAAGAAAATTAAATTGAACATGATCAATACCCAAATCTTTTCAGTTAATTTTTTGCAGTCTTTGTAATTTCAACACCTTAATGCTCAGTATTACAAAGAAGGAATACCTACTAATTGATTGTGAGTGTATGATATTTTCATTATCTTGATGTCATGGTGGGATAACTGTACACAACATTTTATTTTGTAGAAGTGTAATGTAAAAGAGAAGAAATATCAATGTGTAATTCACTTCAGGTGCCATCAAGGTCTGTGTGTGTAAGGCTCTATGTAAGTCAAAGAGCTTGCATACATCAGTTAGTGTAAGCACATTTGGAGCTGTGCAGAAGCCATTTGCAAAATATCTTGATTTGATTAACCAAACATGAGTGTTGGATGCCATTTCAGGGGAAGTAAGAGTGAGCATCAGGGGTCTTTTACAAATAAGAGGTGTGGTCTTTCACAACAGAAAGGGTAAGCAACCTTTGCTTTCAGATTCTCTCCAAAGGGAGAAAGCAAGGTGAATAATAGATGAGACTCTTTTATAAGATCTGACAACTGTAGGATTTCAAGTAACTGTATTTTTCACTTTTGCTTGAAATCAACTCACACAAAGGAATTTATTCCCTTTGCAGCCCATCATAACTCCTGAACATCCAATATGGCTTTCAAAAGTAAGTACGAGATGATATATTTGCTACCTTGTACAGTGCATAATGCAATACATTTCATGATGGAATTACAAAAAACATTTTGGAAGGCTTTCTTGTCATAACCTGTAAGTAAAGCAGTCTCAAACAGAGATTGTTTTGAGATCATATCAAAAGTTTCAAATCATTGTTTGCTAGGCTAGATGCTGGAGACAGACTACTGTAATTTACAGAATATGCTGAGTTGAAAGGGACCCACACAGTTTGTCAAGTCCAACTCCTGGCCCTGCATAGCACTGTTCCCAAGAGTCACACCATGTGCCTGAGGGCATCATCCAAATGCTTTTTGAACTCTGTCAGGCTTTGTGCTGGGACCAGTTCCCTGGGGAGCCTGTTCCAGTGCCCAAACACAAGCAGAGAGTCTTTCCGCAATATCCAGTCTAAACCTCTCCTGACACAACTTCAAGATGTTCCCTTGGTCCTGTCACTGGTCGCCACAGAGGAAGAGATCAATGCCTGCCCCTCCTCTCCTCATCACAAGGAGGTTTCAGACTGTGATGAGGTCTCCCCTCAGATTTCTTTTCTCCAGGGTGAACAAACCAAGTGCCCTCACCCCCTCTTCAAACTGCTTTCTCACAAGGCCCTTCACCATTTTCATCACCCTCTTTTATTATTCTCTAATAGTTTCATGTCTTACATTTTGGCACCCAAAACTGCCCCTCACACTCGAGCTGAGGCTGCCCCAGAGCAGAGCAGAGCAGGACAATCCCCTCCCTTGCCCGGCTGGAGATGCTGGCCCTGATGCCCCCCAGGACACGCTTGGCCCTCCTGGCTGCCAGGGCACTGCTGGCTCCTGTTCAACTTGGCACTGACCAGGACACCCAGGCCCCTTTTTTTAAATTCCCATTCCTCAGTCTGTACATATAACCATGGTTGCCCCATCCCAAATTCTTAGATATACTCTCCAGTAAAATGGATTGGACTGGTAGTTGAATGTATGAATTGCTATTGTGTATTGCAATTCTTCCTTAATTTGAGGTAGCCACATAGCGCTCTCTAGATCCAGACTTTTTCCCACTATTGCAATACCAGCACTTTTTACTTTACACTGAAGATTTTTATGTGACTTATAAATCTCCTCCAGGGGGTGTGGTTATCATAAGATAATCACACCCTTGGGGGATTAAAACCACTTATCTCTGGATCATGACTTCTAATACCCCAGAGGTGTGATTATCTCAGGAAACTCACACTCTCTGTCATGCCTAATTGCTTAATTATTACAGTGGCAAGTTCACACTACTATGTAGGAGCAAAGGTTGTGTCAGCAGTTCTCTTAGAAATTTCTGTTTTGAGAAATCTGCCATGAAAAATCTGCTTCAGGCTGAAGCCTGCAAAAAATATTCTGCCTGAGAGAAAATACTTATACCAGATTTCTAAAAATTACCTTGATTATATTTTAGCAATATCAGTGAGAAATAAAAGTTAACTTTATATGTTTATGTTGCAATTGACAATCAGCCAATGCTCTGACAGGGAATTAAATGGAAGCAGAGACAACTGCATTTATTTAAAGATATTTGTAATTATGTGATTATTCAAATTCACAAAGTCTTTGGGGCAAAAGTATACAGGGTTCAGATGTCTCTCTGAAAGCTTATTATGGCTTCAATAAGAGTCAAAAAGGAATAAAACTTATTGAATTATAGCACTAATGAATCCAACCTAGCTGGATTGCAGTCAGTGAGCACCTAAGTACAAACTGAATTTTTTAACTGGTTTCCAAACTGATAACATGGATTTACAGCCAGAAATTCTTGTTTGTACAAGTTTCAAAATTTACACATATCTACAACTTGTAATTAAAAAACTGCCAATTTATATTTGTAGAGCTAAGAATTGCTGTTCCGTTTAATTTTTAATCTAAGTGAAAATGGAAGCTTAGCACACAACATACTTTTACTTCATAGTATGACAATAACTATACAGATATGTTGACCCCCAGCAGATAAACAGTGGGTAAAATCAACTGGTGTTTTTGATCACGGAGCCCAAGACAGTTTATTGGGAAAAACTTTCTTTTTTAAACATTACTAAGTGATATGATAGAAGCTGTAAACCCAAGATATAATTTTGCTATCATGAAGGCTTTTTGTTATGTACCACTGGAAATATGAGGGAGATTGGGCCATTTTATAGAGAGGATAAAATATATATCTCAAATAAATTAAAGCACAGTTCATATACTGTGATTAGTGAATTAATCATAATTAGAGATGAAAAAAGGGGCTTATTATTTCCTACTTGGTACATTAGTTAATGGAAATATGCCATATGATGGCACTGTAGAATAAACAATGAAGGTTTCTTGCCCACTGGCTCATGATTATAGTCAAAGCAAGTTTGGATTATGTTCTTTCAAGAAGAAATTCGATTTAGAACTACTTACCATGAGTGCTTGCACTCCAGATATAGTAAAAGATGACAACTTATGACAACAATCCTGAAATGTCTGTGTGGGTATTTGTGTATGCATAACATGGTAGTGAAAAGTGTTAGAGGGCAGTGGAATGGCAGAGATGTGGAACAAGAGTAATACAAAGATTGAGTGAACCAGAGAAGAGAAGGAAAATGCAGAAAGCAAGAGAAAAAGAAGAAATTGTTTCTTTTGAGTAGAGAGTGTTGAGAAAAAGGACCAAACCTCTATTAAATTCACAAGAAATAAGAGTGACAAAGCAAGAATGAATGAATTGAAGAGAAATAAGGACAATTGGTGATGGCTTGCCAACTGTATTTCTGATATAAAAGGTGACATTTGAGATTACACACTTGCATTGTTTTGATTTTACCTGGTCAGTTTATTTTGCTGGAGTATTTTAAAAGTACTTACTCAAAAATAAAAACACTGTGATACTTTTGTGGATTTTCCAATAATACTACTTGGAACTACTGCTACCAGTCAAAATCAATTATTTTTTCTTACATATTTTCTTTTACAGCTCTCACATCTACACCAAACGGTATTAAAAATCTTAACAGCAATTTTAAAAAGACTGAAATTTGGTTTTAAGTGCAATTTTTTTTTGCTTAAATAATGGCCTTCAGAGACTAAATAAATTTATGACACCATTGATGATAAGTACCAACTTATGGGTGTACAACATTAAAGCTAAACATGAAATTTAACCACATTATTTGGACTTAAGTCTTTCAGTTTCAGTCACCAGAAAAGGTTGAGCTGTGCTGTTTCCTTTAATAACTGAAGACAGTATATGCCTCTCCTGTGCTGCTTTTATGTGGGCAAAAAGAATTGGCTTTAAACCTGTCAGTTTAAAAAAAGAATATCCTACTAATTTTTTGACTTTTTCTCAATTCAAAATGTTGGTTTTTTAGTTACAGAAGGTTATAAATGTTATAAAAAACAGCTCCCCAGAAAATTAAAGAATATATGTCAGTAACTCATGGTTTCTTATCACTCATCTATAAAACACGATGTACAAAAACCCCCAAAATTATGGATATCAATTATAATCATTCTGACAATAATTTTTAGAACATTTTCCTTTTTTCTAAGTATTGGAAATTTAATTGCTAATTTTAGCAAAATTATATATGCACATAATATTACATACTACATAATATAAAAGATATTAGATTATTATATATTATATATAATGTTGACTATATGTGTAAGTAGAGTTTAATTAAATTGTTGACAATCTTATATAATTCTTCCACTGCTGAAGGAGTTTGTGAAGACAAAGCATATTTTAAAGAATATTTTCTACATTATCAATGTAATTTCATGGTAGATAAAATCTATCATAATAGAGCAATAGATAAATCGTATTTTATTGAATGCTGATAAACCATTACAAACTTTGTTGCTTCTCTCTAGTATAACAAATCTGACCTTTTGGCAGACATCAGGTATGCACTATCTTATTCTTAATGAATTTGGAATATTACATTACAGAAAGAATGACTGTAATGAATGCTCTGTCACTATGATGTGAGCATATGTGACCAGGAATTGCAATAACAGTGGAAAGGTCAGGTAGGAATTTTCATTTCAGTACAATTCCTAAGAAATCTTACATAGGTATCAAGTATGCAATTCCTTGTTCGTTCTTTAATTAGGATAATATTTAACTGAGAAAATATTAAAAACTGTTTCAATATTTGTCTGTGTTGTAGTCTTGCTGCAGAACAGAATTGTATGGGGTTGATGGTAGGGTAGAAAAACTGGGAAAACTGGAAATGAGTGTGCTGAATCATTAGTGTGTGTAGCCTCTGAATTCAGTTCCATTCTTGAAGAATCTGTTAGAAAAATATATGATAAATGTGTTGGCATTTTTAAGAATTCATCATGTTGATGAATTTGAGGACTTGTCATTTAGATTATACCATCTCCTTCAGTTTTGTCAGTTATGAGAAATGGACCAAAATCTTAGTGTAAACCCGGTCCTCTTTTTGTTACCTTCCAATAAACAAGCTGGAGCAAATCTTGACTGGAATATTTACTTTTCCACTTAACAGTAGAATGGCTTTACTTTCATGAGTTTTGGTGTCCTATGGATGTTCACATCATCATTGGAAAATATGACAAAGATGATGGTACTCACAGAGCGCCTTGGGATAAATTTCTATTATGCCAAGTAGCTCTATGGTTTTTTTAATGTATTTAAAGGAAAGTGCTCTTTTTTGATTTAGTGGGTTTTTTTCCCAAATGGCAGCTGCACTAGGAACTCAAAAAGTTTGTAGATGATGTATTGCATGTGACAGCCTTTATATAATAATTTATCCTTCATGGCAGGAAGGAATTCCACAAGTGCCACCACTTATTACAATTTTCACAGTTCATAGAGCTTATAGTTGGAGGGAGCTTCTGGGTCATTTGGTGCAAGACTCAACCTATGCATTAAGTTTCCTCACGTAACACCTACCATCTCTTTGAGCACATCTGATGGAGCTTTAGTGACTTCCTTCTTGGTGACTGCATTAACCCATTGAGACCTAAGCTGAATTTCTTCTGTCAGCCTACCATTTTTTGGGTTGCTCCCAAGTCTAAGCCTCCAGCTTCCTGAGCATAGAAACACTCCTCACCCCACTCTTGTTTTCATTTTAATTTTAAATGAACATTTATAGTAAAACTGATGAGCACCAATCTCAGATTCCTAAGACAGAAATATAAAACCTAGCTGAACATAACTAGATAATTTCATAGTAAATAAGTTTGTAGAGCCATTTGATACTGTAGCTTCTTGAAAATCAGTATTTTGTCTATTGCTTTCATTGGCAGTATCTTTAAAGAAAATACCAGTTAGCAACAAATTCAAGTTTCGTAAAGTTCTTCAGCATAAAAGAAACCTCAAGAGACCTTCTTCAACCTAAGATAAAAGATTATCTTATAAAAGATAAAAAGTAAGTTTTGGTTAATAAACTGGAGTTCACTGTGAGAATTAGTTCTACATTGGAGAACAAGTGCTGGGAAAACCTCTAAGAATTTTGTTTGGAATAGCCTTTTTTTGATAATAGATAGGAAATGGTCTGGTTTTCTGACAGCACCTCAGGATTTTTGAGATTTAAAATCCATTGTGCCAAGATCTTCTAAGGCAAAAACTACTCAATTGACCAGCTCACCATCATATTTCCTTGGCACTTAATTCTGATATATTTTCCTCTTATCTCTTTTTCAATATTTTTCTGCAGGTACATTTTATGGAGTGTACCATGTCAACCTCTCAACTTTTTCTAGCTCATTGGCACCCTTTTGTAGAAGAAAATCAGATGTAAATATATTTCTGTGTTAATGCTGCATAAGAAAAATATTGCATCCCTTGTTTTACTAAGTTTTACTATTATTGTTGTGCTTTCATTGCATGTTTTGAATCTCCTGATATCCGTTCAATGTAGTAGTAGTTACTTTGTCAAGCCATTGATGGTTTCAATAACTGGCATATAGAGTATTTTGAATGCTGAGTTCCTTCCTTCCTTTTTTTTTTTCATATTTTTTCATTTATGAGAGAATTTTCTGCTATATTAATTGAGAGATATTTCAACATTTTGTGATTCACCTTTACATAGTGTAAATCATACCTGTATCTTGAGATAAGGCAAGATATTTCTGAAGAGTGATCCCTGAAAATTTCATCACTTCATGGAATGTATTTTCTATAGAGAAACAGAAGAAATTTTCACTATTCTGGTGACTTGTAATAATTCTATTTGTCAGTCTAAAACCCTGTGTTGAGATGGAAAGTGTCACTCACCGGGGAACTGATGAAGACTTCCTCAGCATAGTTTACCACCAGCCAAGCAGGCACTTTTTTCCTAATTTCTTACATGAAGGATTTCAATTGCACATCACTGGGCTGGACTCCAACTAGGAGACCAAACTTTGAGTAAGATATTTTCATTTATTTACCTTTTCAATAGAGATAAAAATTGCTGGAGTGCCAGACTTATGGTCCTGTGGCCCTCTGAAGGATATCTGAGTCCTTTCCAAAGCATATGGCTATTTTTGTTTCAAACCACACCTAAAACTGTCTAAACTGGAGGAACCATTTCTTAGTTTTGTTTTGAGAAAAGACTGATCTGGTTTTAAAGTGACTGAGAAAAGGTCAGCCTAAGGCAGACACTCAGCACAGACAGTTTTAAACTAAAAACGTGAAGTCTGACCAAGATATGTAAATCATGATGTTTAAATGGAAAGCATTAGACAGCCTTAATTATACTAGATTATGCTTCTCATAACATGAATTAATCCATGGCCATTTCTGGCTGTATTTTACATCTATGCTATCAGTATAAACATTTACCCTTACCCAGAATATCCCTGAAGATCCATCAACAGATCAATAGCAGAATGCTCCTGTAAGTGAAATATTTTAATCATGATTTCAAAGTAGATGAAAACCCTTTAGAAATTCTGCTTCAAGAAATCATATGAGAAAATGGTGTGTTAATATAAGGAAAATCAAATGGCTCTTGACTGATTTTTAACATTTCTTTCAGAAGAGGAGCTGATTTAATTAATGTGCTTTATTAAACAGGATGAAGTGGGGTTAGTATATTGAGACAGCATTAGGAAAATGTGCACAGTGTAAGCACAAAGTTTTAAGGAGTGAGGTTAGGTTATTTCTCTGCCAAGATAATATATTAATGATCAAAGTTGACATTGACAGCTATGGGAAAGAGATAACAGACATCTTACTGTGCAAGATGTGAGCAAAAGGATCCTCTGTCTCCCATACCTGCCAGTTTGTGCTGAAGGGCATTTAAAGTCTTTTCCCCTGTTGCTATACTTGGTGGTGAAAAAGGAATTCCAAACACAGAGTCTGTGGTCTTTCCTCCCCCTCTCTCCCCATGGTTTCCCAACCCCCTTCTCAGAACTGTAAAGGAAAACTTCATTCAGTCTTCTTATTCATTGTACATTTGTTTGAAAATCAGCCAAAGTATTAATCTACTATCAGGTGTAAATCCCACGGGATTTCTTTGGTTAGGCCGGTCACCTATTGAATTTGAAAGTAGGACATTTGGCTGGAAAGTCAGGAACATAAATATAGGTTAGTCTCCCTGAAATACCTTTCTGCAACATCAGAGTAGAAAGTTATAAAACCATTCTTTACAAAGAGTTAAAATTGTAGCTTCCTCAGAAATGCAGCTTCCTCAGAAAAAATTGTACAGCAGTTAAATAATGCCATGTGTATTATGCACATATATAATATATATATATATATATATATTAAAATTTGTTTTAAAATTTGTTATCACAGCTATGCACCCTTCCCATAAGAAAACAAAAGAGTCCTAAATACTGAGGCAACCCTTTCCCTCTTGGTGATTTGCAGTTTCCCCATTGTGAAAATAATTTGTCAGCAATTCAAGAGATTAATTTGGGGATATTTTTATGCATTTTTTATTTAAGATGAAACCATCAAAATCTGACTGCAAACATATGCCTATTTATATCTGTAAATGTGTGGGTATTGTGTTAATAAATACCCACAATAATAAATAAATAACACTTTGGGGGGTTTTACATGGGAACCTCAAGTAAGAAGTGAAGTTCTACAAGGCAAGATAAATAGCATGCTAAACCTTGTAAAGACTTGTTTACTGATGGAAATGTAGCTAAGGGAATATTTTCTGTTGAGAGGGGAATGACGAGGGAAAATATTATGAAAAGGTAAGTACCATATATATAAGTGTAAATGAAATCTATTACATAAGCAGTACTCCAAGAAGATTCAATGAAGCAGAGAGAAGGTGGGAGGCCAAAGTGAAAATTTACTGTAATTCAGAGCAGGGCTTCAGACCTCTGGTTTTTTGGGCAAATGTCATTTCCCTTGGATTTCTGAGTATCCCCAGAGAGGATAAAGAATAAACTTTATTATAAAGTGAAACACATTTGTGGATCTTGAACAAGAGAAAGAGAAGAGAAGCTAGAAAGAGAAAGAGAGCTAGAAGGTTTCTGGCTTAATTGTTGGGATGGTGATCTAGGAGTGGAAATTGGCATAGTCAGAGATTCTGATCATGTTTATAGTGGTATTTTACACAGAACAGTGCAATTCCGAGAGGACATACTAGAAGCATCTATGCCAGAATAGCTTGTGTGTGGTGGATAAGACTCCTGGGAAATAATACTGTAAATCATTTATCAGTTAGAAAATGTCAAACACCAGTTGTATTTCATATCTCCATGCATTCAAATAACTATATTTCAGCTAAAGCTGCTATCAAATTCAGATCACTTGTCAACAAGAAATCAGGGCATTGTTTTTCTAAAGATACAAAAGAAATGTACATAAAAATATGAGGTGATTTCATATTCCAAAGGGAAAACAAACAAACAAAACCCCCAAAGCCCAAAATCCAAACCCAAACCCCATCACCTTCTCATTTTGAAGAAGACTAAACACCGCTTCCTCCTGGCTATAGATTTAGTTGGGTCTAAAGTGAAGAGAGTCAGAGTTGTCATGTGAGACCCTTTGAACTAGTCCCTGGTCTGGAAAAGGAAGATGTCAGATGATTTTTTTTCATGAGAGATTGTAAACAAATCAATGTTAAACAATGTTGAACAATGGGGAACTTTCCAAGTGAAGCTAGAAAGTACAGATATCTGTGAAGAGTACAGCTACATAACGTAACAATTGCCATGGGGACCTACACATTCTCTTGTGACACAGGGAGAACTCAGGTATTGTATGCACAATTCTCATGCTGAAATGCAGATGAAGAGCCCAGGAAAGCAGTCCAATGATACCCATCCTTACAGAGACAGTGACTGTATCAGTGCAGAAATTTTCCATCATGGTGGAGGTTTTGCTTCTTTATGGTTTGCACGGCACAGTCTGAGGTGCAGGGCTGGCAGAAGCTCTGCAGATCCTTCAGGACAGAGATTTACTTGGTATATCTGCAGGGAAGGGAAGGGAACTTTCCTGCTGACAGTCTTCACACCTGCACATCTTCCTTAGAAAGAGGATATCTGGGCTTTGGACAGCACAGTGTGCTTAGCTGCAATCAGGTTTGCCTTGTCCCAGAAGAATCCCTGTGCCAGCTCATGCATCATGCAACTGGTGTGCTGGTGGAACCTGCAAAGCTCAACTTGGAGGGCTCCTTCTGTTCAAGGCTGCCTCTTCCTTTGTGTTCCTCTTCTCTCAAAGGCAGCATCATCAGAAATGCTGCTGATGTTTAATGATAAACATTTCACAGGACTGTTTGTGACAGCCTTCCCACAGCTGTGACACAGCTCCTAAGATGCAGTTAGAAGCCCTGGTGGAGCTGATCTCAGTGCTCAGATTCATGCTAATATCAGTAAAGCTTGCACATCGACTCGGTGTTTTACTGCCACTGGCACAGTGTGGAAGAGATGGCAAACCAGTGAAGGGTGGTAATAAGCAATCCTCCTTTAGAAAACTTCTGCAAGTCCTTGTATCAATGGGTAGTCTGTGTAGTTTTACAGTGAGAAGATATGTTATATTGCCTCCAAGAAAAAAACTTCTTCCCTGTTATTTCCAAATGCGTGCTTGTGGTTTTTTTGTTCACCATCAGCTTTTTAGCTTTCACCAGCTGGGGAATGTGACACTGCAGACTGAAGATGGCTGTATTGCCAAGATATAGGTCTTGTAGACTGGAATGATTAGAAACAAATGAAATCTTTACATCCCAGCAGAAGTTACAATAAAGATTTACATTTCCCAGAGACAAGTTCTACTGCCATAGTTCTTCAGAATTTTTATACAAGAGATCTACAGTCAGACACTGTCACCTCAGACTTTCCTTGCTGATGAGCCAAGATATTGCAATCTCAGAAGTTCGCTCGAAGAGCCAAGACAGTTGTCTCCACAGTCATCTTTGCAGGAGGCTGTGTGTGTGGTTGTGAATCTGACTGGTATTATCTGTGGGAAGATCTTACCAGTTGCTTTCAACTAAACAAATTATCAAAGCTCTGCTCTTTTCAAGGCTTTGGTTTTCTAAGGATTTCATTGGAGAGCATTCAAAAACTTCCAGTGTCCAGCATGCTCAGTTCAGATCCTCACTCTGTGGTCCCTCCTGTTGTACTGCTTCCAATACCATCATGGGCTTCCAAGCATCATCCTACTCTTACACAATGTTCTTGGCTTTGTTCTTTGATGCACTGCTTCCTTTGGCTAGTACAGGGTGTGTTTTCTGACCTCAGCTTGGCCTTAACAGCTGGGTATGACTCAACACATCTTGATCACTGCCAATACCTGCAGCAACAGGATTGGAGTGAAATGTGAATTCATTGGTTTCAGATCTTTATGAAGACATGGAAATATAAAAATTTAATTTCCAAGCAATGATGTCAATGTCAAGCTAGAGGTGATCCCCATACCTTTAATTTATAAAGGTTTTCAAGAAATACACCTATTTTAATGTAAATAATTATATTTATACTAAACCATTAGCAGATGCTAAGAGCAGGCAACTGTAAAGAGAGATATTTAATATAACCCATATGAAAAGCAGAAATAAAAACAGTAAATAAATTATGTTTTTCAGAGTAGTTCAGTAGCATCTGGACACCTTTTCTCACATTTAATTAATCATGTAGAAACTCCTTACTCTCCTGTTGTGTTGCCTATATGCAAGAAAGAAGCAGGATGCTAAGAAGAGTTCCAGCATTATTGTACTTGTGAATCCATTGAGACTGCTGAAACATTTAGTTAACTTACCATGATCGTAGCTGGCAACATTAAGACCTTTTAGGAGCATTAGTTTAGCAATTGCTTTGTGAGTTTAACTTCAATGCCTGTATGCATTTTTAGTTGTAAATAGCCTCTTTAAAAAACATCAGGAACACTTGATATGAGGAGAAATTGGCATTTATAATCTGCAGAAGTGTATGGAACATTGTGATTTGCAATATCTGTCTTCTGTATAGGTCTGAAAATTTCTGGTTAGTTTTGTTCCAAGTGACTGAGGTTTTTAAAAAAACTGGGGGGAGGGGGGGTGTATGATCTACTTTGTTAGAAATATATGACTGTATTGAATAGAGCGATGATGTACACAAAAATAAATTAAAAATTGCCAGTGTGCCAAAGTATAATTTTGATGGTCTTCATTTTACAGAAGTCACTTTATGGGTTCCCGCTTTTTAAAAAATTGTTTAACACTGGCCTTGAATACAGATATTAATTGAAATAATTTTGAGTTCTAGTATTTTCTGTCACTTCTTGTAGAACTTTTCAGTGAGTCATTATGAATTTACAAAAGCTTAATTGACACTTATCTCATTTATGATATGAAGAAAAGATTCAAGCATATTCACTCATCTGTACAAAAATCTCTGTATTTGTTGAGGCTCATATCTCATAAAAGCATCTTAGATCAAAATAATTATTTCATCTTATAAATATTTTAGAATAATTTTTAATTATGTCTATAAAGGAGATAAAATGTATTTCTTTAGTGTCTGAATTTAGCTCTATAATCTTGTAACTACACAAGTTATCTACTATACAAGCAGATAGTAATTAAGTTATTTATGAACATAAAATATAACTACAGACAATTTGAAGAAATTATCTCGCCAGCTTATCTGTATGTCCTGTTTACCCACTCTATACTTTCAGAACACGTGCCTGTGGCAGTGAGCTATAAATGAAAAATATCCTCTCCCAGGTTCAGCCATCCCAAGGCTGAGGTGCGTTCGGCAGAAGCGCAGCCCCTCGGTGCCGCGCTTGCTGCTGCAGGATGTGCTCGGAGCTGCATCCCCAGAGCTGCATCCCCAGAGCTGCATCCCCAGAGCTGCATCCCCAGAGCTGCATCCCGAGCTCTGCATCCCCAGAGCTGCATCCTGAGTTCTGAATCCCGAGCGCTCCGGGTGCCCTTCTCGGTACCGGGACCCGCTTC
The DNA here is from genome assembly GCF_001522545.3 of Parus major. Taxonomy (NCBI): domain Eukaryota; kingdom Metazoa; phylum Chordata; class Aves; order Passeriformes; family Paridae; genus Parus; species Parus major. Next base: position 62,564,469 of record NC_031799.1, on the reverse strand, counting down.
GGGAGCAGCGCCGGGAGAGGAGCCAGCGGCGGGGCAGGAGAGGCCGCTAGGTGACACTGCGACCCCGCGGATGGGCACTTCAAACATTATTTGTACTGCAGGCTAAAAAACATGCAGCAGTAATAGATATTCCCGTAGCGGGTAACATCTAACATCGCAGATATCTTAAACCATAAAGGTTGTGGCTTTTCCTTTGTTCAAATCACGTAAACAATATGGAGAATATTCAGATTACACAAAACAAATTAAAAAACCCAAAAATGTTTTTTGCCTTATTTTGTTGCTCAGCTATTACCTTTTTTGACCACCGCTGAAATAAATGGGTAGATGGGAATAGCAAAGTTTCAGCTCAGAGTTGTAAACTCAGCCTCTTAATCTGAGTTTTCTTCTGTTGTTTGCTTGAAGCATTAGTCCAGGGTGTTTTTTACCAAAGTACTACAGACAAATTAAAATTTAAATTCAAATGCTCAGAGCAATATAAATCATCGCTTAAAAAAAAAAAAAAGAAAATTGGTTTTACTATTCCTGCTATCATTAAAAATTTCAGGCTAATAAATCAGTGATTCTCTTTTTTTTCATATTTTTAAAAGTGTTATTTTACATATGGGCATAAAAATAAGTATGAATACACTGTCTGTAAAGTTTATTTCAAGTTAACTTGAACCTTATATGTGTGTATATATGAACACATAATCTAGTTAAAACAAAATAATTGAAAATTAAATATCATGCTAAGTAATTCCTAGAATGATTTTTACTATTTCTCTCTTACCTGAAAATGTGTTTTGAAAGTAAATGGGTTGAGTACTATGACAAGAAATAATAACTGAACCCAGGTTCATATGAAAGGCACCCCATAACAGACATAATCATAAATGATATAATAACTTTGGCAGTGGTTCAGTCCAATTGGTACCACAACAGTTATTAATGTTAGCAGCTGAGGTTTTTTTCCCCTTTCTTCTGATGAAGGTTTTTTGGGGGGGTTGTTTTGGTTTTTTCCTTTGCTTGGTTGGTTTGGTGTGGTTTGCTTTGGTGTGGTTTGGTTTGGATTGGCTTGGCTCCTGGCTTGGCTTGGTTTGGCTTGGCTTTTTAATCCCTCATTTTCCTCTGAGCTTTTCCAAGAAAAAATTGAGGCAAACAATTCTTGATGGAGGATAGTAATTTTGTTTTCCAGTAGCCACATTCTTCATGTAGGAACAAAATACTTTGTTAAGAAGGTTGAAGTGCAAATGAAGACCTGCCATTCCCAGGAAATGCCCGCCTGCAACTCTAAATTGTAATATTGAACTACCCTCACTATGGTGTAGACAGAAATTCTGTTTTTCTTTTAAACTGCAAGTTTCGCATCCATTAACTACATGGTTCATAATTAGTGTTTGGGCCAAACAAAGAGTCAATATGATGTCATGTCTAGACAACATGTAAATTAATATGAAAGCAATTGAGTTACAAATTCTATACTAATACAAATTAATCTGAATTAAGTTTAATCCACAGTTATTAACTGATTAAATGTGGCTGTTGGTAGCTACAGGGTGCTGACTTCCATCTGTGATTATTAGGGACACAGTTTAATCACTGATGCTGCACAGGGAAATATTTAAAGCAAATGACATATACAGTGACTCTTAATGTTTGTTAATTGAATGTAGCATCTAAGAATGAAAATTATAAATCTGCATTTTTAAAATATGTAGAAAGTCTATTGTGATTTTCATAATTAGCTCCTTTGAGTAAGCTTAATTCATGTTTTGTTGATTCTGAGTGTGTTTCCCAATTGAGAAGTGCACATTTCTATAGGTGAAATTCTAGACCACTGTGAAAATCAATACAGATATCTAATACTTCCATTATTACTCAAAATATGTGAAACCCTTTGCCAGAAATAAGCAGGTAAGTATATGACATTATCCCATGCCACTAAAGCTGCTTACATTTTAGAGCTGGATACACACTAATGTAAACAACACAGTGACAGATGTGTTCACAAAAATTGCAAAAATGTTGATGCAAATTGAGCGAGAACCAGAGTAAATTCTGTGTAGATTTACATAATATTTTTTTAGAAAAAAATGTTTCTTTTAGGCCATGTGTATGGCATTTAAATTGTTTGTCATTCCTAGTAGAGTTTCAGTACAGGCAGTAAGTAACATGAAAGTTTAAAAAACTATAATTGAGATGGAAATTACCTCACTACAGAAAGCTGAAATGTCTGTGATTTTCTCACAAAGCAAAATTACAAGCAATTACTAGCTGATATTTTATGTGAGATTTTGTTTTGTTCTGTTTTGTTTCGTGGGTTTTGTTTTCTGTATTTACTAAAAAGCAGCTAAAGAGATTAGGGAAAATATTTCATATGTTCTTTGTGACTGAAGAACTAGTTCATCAGTAAATTGTCTCAAGGCTTTGGAATCTATTATTAATCTATCACATAGTGTATATATAGCTGATAATTGCGAACTATGTGATATTGAAACCAGGGTCATTCTTTTCTATAGACTCTTTTATAGACATCCTACTCATTGCCATAATAACTGAAGCTGTCATGACAGTAGTTTGTGCCTAGCATGAAGCCCTAAACAGTTCTGACAAGCTGCAGCTCATTAAGGGACAGTCGTTTTGTTGACATGTCTATCAGCTCTCAGGGATGTACCAAGATGAATAGACCCAAAACAATAGCTCCATTTGTTAGAGCAGTAGCTTCTCTAATACATGGTGAGACAATCAAGCCAAGCCGCCTTCAGCACAAAGACATAATTAATCAAATGGACAAATGGTTCAAATATTGCTCTACTATATTCTGTAGTGGACAGAGGTTTCCATGGAAACATTGGCATTTCCATCACGGTTAATGACCATTCTATACAATGAAGTTCCAAAAAAGATAGCTTTGGAGAAAAAAAAACAAAACAAAAACCAAAACAACCAACTAACTAACTAACTAAATAAATAAATAAGGAAGGAACAACTGGCAGGTAAAAGGATGTGTTTGAGAGTGTAACTCTGTTGTTACAGTGAAATGAATGACTTCATTTTCATCTATTTGTAGAATGCAAGGCTCAAATAGGCCATCATGGTAATCCTGTTTGACCTGCTTAACATGGGCCTATTGCTCTGTCTGGAACTAGAGCATATGATTTAGAAAGACACGTAGCTTTATTTAAAGTATTGCAGTTGAGGAAACTATCATGCTCCTGCTTAATTTATTCCAATATTTAAATACACTAACTGTGAAGAGTTTGCACTGTTTTGTATTTTGCTGCTTTCCATCTAACTTTGCTTCCCAAGCAGTGCCTGTTATTATGCTGAAAGATTCTGCAAAAATCAATTCAGCATCATGTTCTGCTAAGCTGAAGCTGTTATTTGCAAACTTCATTCTTTCAGACAGACTAATGTTTCCTACATGGAGATAACATTGCTTTCTATATAATACTCAATGTTAAGGTGGTAGAGCATGAACAGATTTTTGTCTTCTGGGGGAAGCTTAATAGTCCCTTTCCCTTTCCCTTTCCCTTTCCCTTTCCCTTTCCCTTTCCCTTTCCCTTTCCCTTTCCCTTTCCCTTTCCCTTT
>NC_031799.1:62539996-62560327 GCF_001522545.3 Parus major | reverse complement strand
TCCTTTCCTTGAATCTCCTCGAGTCTCCTCTCCTCTCCTCCCCTTTCCCACTTAAAGCCAAACATTAATATAAAATTATTTAGGAAAATAAAGAACTTTTATACAAAGAGACAGAGATTGTTTACAAGAATAAGACATTTTCCAGTTAAGGATTTTGGAGGTTGCCTTTGGATGAAGCTTTTTCTGTAGCTGTTGGGAGTTTTAGCATTTGTATTTGTGTTCTGTCTCACAAGGATACTCTTAAGAGCATCCTGAGCCACTGTCCTGTGGCTGTCCTGAATGATAAGGGACTCTTCTGTTTATTTCTGAAATTGCAGAAAATGTAAATAATCTTTAAGGATATCCTGAAGCTGAATATGGATGCATAAGTAGCTTAGAGAGGCATCTAATAACAAGGTTTGGTAATTTATGTGACTGTGCCAGACTGCTGGGAGAGGACTCAGACTCTGTCCAGAAACATACATTTGGAAGCTTCTGTGACAATGTTGTAAAAGGGCCATAGATGATGAGTTCATGGTGGCAGTCTTCTTCAGGACTTTAAAAGAAAGAAGCAAAACAAAAAGCTCTTTAAAAGAAGGAGCTAAAAGTCATAAAAAGTGATTCCTTACTCTGTCCTTGGATGCCACAATATTTTCTCATCAGGATATCTCTGCATCTTTGTCCAGCAAAATCAGGATCTGTAAGATGTCCCTTAGATGTCATTCACACGACCTCTCTGTCACGGCGAGCTGCTTTGTAAGTTCAGATCAGTGAACAGCTGCAGGTCTGTTATCCCCTCACTGCTGACCCAACCAGCAGCAGCATCTGCCAGGAAGAGGTGCAACCACCACTGCTCCAGGAAAAGAATTCTGTAAAACTGGGAAACTTTTTAATTCTCAATCATTTAGTGCTGTAAGATAAACTAAATGCTTTAAGAGTTGAAAAATATAAACTTTAATTTGAATAGAACAAAAATTTCTAAAAACATATAAAATAGCATAAACATGCATATATAGCCTAGTAGGAAAAGAATAACAGATTGAGTTCACACTGACTGAAAATGATTGTTGCTGCAAATTGGAAGTCCTGGTATGGTTCTTCAGAGTAGGTTTTGGATTTACCTTTTTACTTTAGTGAGTAAATATAAAACCTAGAATTTGCAAGTGCTTCTTATTGCAGAAACAAACATGCTGTGGCAAATAAAGGAAAACATCACTATACTTGCCTGAACAAATCCCAAAGCCTTTCATAAATAACGATTGCTGTTTTCATTCTATTCTGTCTGAAAGTATAGCTGAGTTTTTAATTGGCAGTGTTTTCTTTCTTTTTTCCTTATCCAGTGCTTTCAATAGTTATATAAATATGCATCTGATGTTGCAATCCTTAGCCTTTCTAACTACATTCTTTACAATGCTTAATACACATTAGGGATTTCATCTAGTAGAGTGCCACAGTGAAAATTACCAGATTAAATCCCTCTGTGATGACAAAAATACAACCTCAGGCATATCCAGATTTTCTGCCACAGAAATAAAGTTTAACAATTTTTCTGCTCATCATGCTCTACAAAATCTCCCATAAGACTTGATTCCACTTGCATTTTGTAGTAATTAAAAAAAACAAAACATACAACAAAAAACCCCAAACCAAACTAGAACCTGTTCAGATGTTTTCTTTGTAGAAAATAACTGAAAGTAAATTATCTGGAGCTCTATGCTTTACTGTTCTTTCTATATTAATGATTAATAATTTTTAGATTTTATTATATATATATATATATATATATTCTAAACTGAAGTGAATTTTAGAAATCTTTTTATTTCATTTGGTACAAATATTATATTGCTCTAACTTCTTGAGATCAGCAAACTCTGCCAACATATTTTGTTTATAAATACTTTTTTCATTGTCACATTAGAATTTTGTATTTAATGTATTTTATCATGTCCCCTATTTTTATTTCAACATTCACTATATTTATACTTCCTGAAATTCATGTGTCACTAGGCTATTCTTAAGCTTTAGGAGATAAGAAGGTTTTGCCTTCATCCACTGTCCCTTTGACTCGATCTGTATTCATTTCAGAAGATAATTTAAAATGGCTCTCATTGCTTAAAATAATGCATTTACTGCAATCTTTTATATTTTCCTGACTTATTCTTTTCCCCTTCCTCTCCATTCCTTGTCTTGGTTCTCTGTTTTGTATTTTTCCTTTCACTTTCCACAGCTAATTGCAACCTCTAACATTTCCCACACTGTTTGGAATAATCTTTTTTTCATCCTTCCTATTCAAAAGTTGTGCTCTTTGTTACTCACATTTGCTGAATACTTCCTTTTCTTGGAAAAATAGAAGTCAAAACTGTTAATGACTTATCTTAATAACTCTGGATAAATCATAACATCACTGTTAATGACTAATCCTACTAATGACTGAAGCACAGTCATGATTGTGTTACTCATGGACATTTGTAAGCATTAATACTTCTAATAATCCTAATCTTGAAAATTATACTTTCATTGTAGGGCAGATGGGTAGCTGGAGTAGGAGGGAAAAGAAATTAGGAGTAAGAAAATGGACAAACAGAGAGAAATAGTTGACATAAAGCATATTATTTGTTCTAACATTTAACTGAGATTAAACCATTTAGAGATTAAAAGTATTTTCTTTATTGGTATGCCAGTTTTATATCAATACCTCAGAATGACAGTTTGGTATACATCTTAGCACATTCCTGCTGTTACTCTCCTCTCCCTATTTCATTGAGGATCTCAGTTCAAAACCAGAGGTTTTCCATCATGTGTTTTCAATAATGAATGTTAAAAACTTTCAGAAAAAATATTCTGAAGTTTTATTTATTGCACTACCTGTAATGCATTTCATCTGATAATAATTTGCTGAAAACAAAAAACCAAGATTCTGTATTTCTCATAGTCTCCTACTTCCAATGTCTATGAAGAGACATACAGCTACCATTCATACATGCATTCATACCATCCAGAGAGTCAGAGTTCCTGCAAATTATGTTAGAAAAAGAATCTGCAGAAAACCACTGTAAATGAAAAAGATAACATGATGTGTGAGCTTTGAGTATCTCTCCAGTTACATGAAAATTCCAGCCCCTGAGTACGTCTTAAGCAATTTATGGACTAGGAAAGACAATATCAATGGCACTTGCATTTTCAGGTTTTTCACTATAGCTCTGCCAACGTAATTGGGATATACTTTCAGTGTAGACAGGCCCATAATATTAAACCAGTGAATTTAATTTGCATGTTGGTGCTGATGACACTCAAATCTGTTAAGTAAATAATAAACCTGTGTTTTGTCATAGCATAAGATGCACTGGGTACTGCTGAATAAAGCAATGCATTTGCTTACCTAATTTGGTTGTTACGACTGAAGCAAATGGGGGTGCTTTAATATGTACATTTTTTTTGTCTGAATAAAGTGATAAACTTTCTAAAGGCTCCGAACAGTAATACACTTGATGATGGATGTTCCTTTTTTCATAGTTGATTTTCCTTTTCCTTTGGTATATGACAAATGAACATTCTTTTTAAAACAGGGTTTTTAAAAAAAACTTCTTCAGAAATGTAAATATGTGTATGATTTTCATGATCACCATAAAAAAATTCTGTAAAGACTCACATGAAAATAATAACTTGTGGTCTATGGCTCTTCTGACTTTTTTTTTCCCAAAGCCCTTCTTTAGATAATGTTGAAGTGAAAATTGTGGTGCTTATTTGAAATTAATCTCAGCTGATTGTTTTGTATTTAACTAATTTCCGAATTTCTTTCCTTGCTTTAAGATTGTTGTAATATATAGAATAGTTGAGATACCTTGCTGGGGAATAGAAAATTTGAATAAGTAACTAATAAGCTTAAAGGATGCTGGGGATTCAGGTCATATCCAGGTGACTTGTGTCTACTCCATTTGATGACAAAAAGCAAAGGAAAGGAAAAAAAAAAGTAAGAAAAATGTTAGTAGCTCTCTGTGTGGGACTGCATGCTCTCTGTTCTACAGCTAGATAAAAGACCCTCATATCTGAAGCAAAGGAAGTCACTTACACAGCATTAAAAATGTTTAAGAGGGGCTAGATATCCAGAGCACCTAAAGTGGCGTTACTCAGCCCACGGCCAGGTAGCCTGTCACAGGCCAGCAGACACCAAGTGCCCAGGGAATCACTCCTAAAAGACCACAAGACCTTTGATGAGCCAAATGACTTCCTTCAGTATTTAAAAACTTCCAAATACTGGTCAGGAAAAAAGACAAAAACAAACCAAAAATAAAAACCACACCAGAAAACCAAGAGGAGAACAAGCAACATCCTCTAAACTCGGACCTTGCAAATTTTGATGAGATTTCTGCTTTATAAAAGACTAGTATTGACTATTTTAGGTGGCATTCAGATTCTCTCCACTTGAATTTAGATGAGGCAATATTTATAAATAAATGCTTCACAAAAAGTAATTGAATGATATAGAGCTTAGATTTTTAAAGTAAAATATTTGTTATGAAGTTCTAAAAAGAAAATGGAATTAAAATTTCTTTGATAACAATCACAGACTGGATCAACTGCAATGTATGAAGTGACAATCACAGGTCAGAGACAGGCACAGTGACTTCCCTATTGTTTTATATTTTAGAAACAATGCTCATGTCACAGCATTTCAGGATGTGAGTGCAAAACTCTCTGAGTATGCATGTATTTGTTAATAAATGGATAAAAATATTCTCAATGAAAATTTACAGTGAGGACACTCAGGTCCTGATTAAACTCAAACAAAAGTCAGCTAGAAGGACCACTCTATCTGGTTGACTGAAATAGAGAATCCAGTAGTTTCAGAACTATCCAGTAGTTTCAGGGAGTTCAAGAACACACCCACACAATGTTTTTGAGGTACAAGAGCATATTCCTTGCATCTGCAAGATTAAATTAATTATTCTTAGATGCCAATTTAAGACCACAAACTGTGGTCTGTACATTTTAAAAGCTGTACATTTATATAGCCCTTTTAGAAGATAGAATATGGAAAAGACTGTAGTCATGCCCTAAGGGGAGTAAAACATCTGAATACTATCAAAACTATGGCAATCAAAAATATTAGTTATATCTGATCACCAGATGACACAGAGTTGTATATACCCTCTCCACAGTTTATTGAAATGAATTATGATAAATTGCAGCAAATCATTGACTCACATGCTTATTTTTGTCCTTTAAGAAAAGCACCAATTCCAGATATTTTTAAGGAAGTTATGTAAGCACCAGAACTAGATTCTTGTAAAGATCTTCAACTGTCAGAGAAATGATTTAGCATATGCTGGATGTCAAGCTTGTGAGAATTGTTTATATGCTTAAAGTTCTTGGAAGCTGTGTTATAAAATGAAGGATAACTTTTTCCATTAACCAGATGATGACTTATTTGTTCACATATTCATATGATATATGAGATGAGATATGAATTCTTCTTATGAAGAATTCTACTTCATTTCCCTGGAAAATATTCCCTGCTTAGTTCCTTTAATAATCTGAACTGGAGGGCCACATGAATAAATCAGTGGATTAAATACCAATCCTTAAATTAATTCCAGGTGGTTCTTTTACCTTTCACGGCTCAGTAAAATTCATGTTTTATTTGTTCCGAATGCATGCTATTCATTTTATGATTTCATCATCTCTCTTGTGTTTATGTGAAGGTATGAAAAATCCACAGGTGAGTGTTTTCCACCTGTATGAATTCCAGCTGCTCATGACTGACATTTGGAGGTTGTAACTCTGAATTTCTTAGTACTTTAAAACCAGAATAGAACACTGCAGAATACGTAACACAGAAATTTCTGTGTGAATGTAGAGCAGTTCCTCTATGATCGCTGTTTGAAATAAACATGCTATTTTATTTTTCTAGTAAATTAATCTTTCCTGACCTAAAGTGCTCATGGCCTGGCTCTCCTAGAGCTGAAGGCAGCCAAGGTTTCACCAGGTCTAGGAGGCCTGTTTTGCCAAGTTTTGCCAGTGGACCAAGAATAATTTTTTGCTTCTAAACAGGTCCCAACTCCTCAGCAAAGTACCTTTGTATCCTTTGCTGTGCATCCTCCTTGACCCACTTCCTACCCTTCCCCCTGCATGTGAAGGAGCTAGAAAGGAGAACTGCAATAGGCTGATGTGCTCTCCAGACAGTTCTCTGGTCTGTACAATGCACTCAGCTGCTGCACAGTCTAGAAGTGGTCTGGGAACATTTTGAACCGTGATGCACACATTCAAGTACAGACATCAATCATGTGCTTCCAATTCTAATTACAACTACAGGTTTCTCATTATAAATCTCTACATGACATCTCTCCTCCAGAAGCTAAATGCCAAAGAAAAAATATAAATTGATGCTTTTTAACATTGTGCAGACAGTAACTGTAAGCAGCAAATTTCAACTAGAAGGGCATGGAAGCTCACTGATGCTGTCCCATTAATATTGGTATGCTAATGTGGGAGCCATACCAATCAGGAAAAAAACACAAACAGAAAAAGCCCCACCTCCTCTCTCCCAACTCAGATATAATGAACCCATATCACTGGGGGTATTCTTTCTATCTGAACAGTGTGTTTCTGTTAACAAGGAACACTTTTTAAAAAAATCTTTTAACAAGACCATGAAGAACCATATGAAACATGTGCAATGTTGGCAGTGTAATATGGACACTTTAGCAATGTCTAATTACCAAATATTTACATTAGAAAATTCTGGAATTCTTACTAAAAATTATAAAGCTAGAAATTACATATTTGAAGATATAAATTAAATATTGGAAGATACTATTTCTTATATATTTCATCATCTCTATTAAATTTCCCTTCATAGCCATTCATGTAAGAAAATTGGAATCCTGGTGATTAGCAGGAATAAAACATGTAATGGCAGAAAGGTAATTATATTTAATTCAAAATAAAAATTTAATTAAAATAATATTTAAGTCATTACTGGTCTTCTTTGATTAGGTCACTCTAGATTAACCAACCTCAAGTAACTGAACAACTAATGTCTATTTCATGACTTCTGTTGTTACTTAGAATTTTTCTTTTCTGCACCCATCCAAACAGCTACAGGTGCCCCATATCAGAGCCTTTTCCAGGGTCCCCTTCAGGGATCCTCATTCCCAGCCTTTTTTTGCTAGGTACAGGACTATGATATTCATAGTAATAACTACTTTTTTAACTGTATTTCTCACTATAATCTATTTCTGTATTGAGTTCTGGCATAAATGCCAGCACAGATCACTTCAAAAACAGCAGTAGTGAGGTCTTCTAACTTTTGAAAGGCTACCTAAATATCTTACAAAAAGTTTTAAAGCAATATCAAAATTTTTGCTTTTTCTCCCAGAGGGATATTTATAGGATTTTCCAAATTGAAAATATGTAAAAACAGAAGACTTTGTCATCTTCTGTGTTTTTCAAAAATGAAAAATAACTTTACAGTAAAATTATAGTAAACTGTTTTTCCTCCTTGAATTAATAATTTATCTTGTTTAGAAATATTGCCCTTGATGATCAGATTCTAAAGAATGTATTTGTAGAATCCAAGTATGGGGGATTCAGGATGTTTGTATTCTCCATACTTACAAGCCTGAAATTTCATCACAGTAGTAGTAGAAGAAAAATAATTTGAAAAAAATAATAGATTGACAGTCTTTGCAGATGCAAAAGATGCCATGGAGAATGTACCTTAACACGAAATGGGTAGTGAGAAGGACAGGAAAACGGAGCAGGAGTCTGAAATAATGTTGGAAGGTGCATTTCTAGTGTGGGCTTCCATTAAGTCCGAGACAAGAAGTGGGGAGTCAGGCTAGGCTGCTCGTTGGCAGATGTGAGCTCTCACATGGATCTTCATAGCTAGGACCTTTATGTGGGTTATATTGAATAAACACCATGAAGTGAATGTAAGCTAAGGAAGGAAATAGAGGTTATACTAATAGATGTCTTTCAAATACTTAACTGACTTTCTTAGAAGTTACATGGTTCTTGTGTAATCAGGTTTTATTTAAGTTTGGTAAAACATCTAACTAAACTTCTTTTTGCAAGTACATCTGTTATAAATAAGTGGGCTTCTGTGCAGGTCCACAGAACAGATGAAAATAAGTTAACTTTGAAAGTAACTTGGGAAATAGTGAGTTCTGTGAAGAATCCATATACCAAAGACTAATGTGAAATTGAAATAATAATGCAGTTTGACTAAGGTAAATAAAAAATAATAAAGAAAATTCTCTTACCTTCACCTGTCCAAATAAAATTCTGATATGTTTAATGCACTGCATATTTTCAATAAAGAGAAAAATTGATAAATATGCTCGGATTAAATTTGGCAGAAGTTAAGTAAACATATTTTATAAATCATGTAAGAACAGTATTTTTTTCATTAAATCATATTTTCTAAAACTTAATACTTGACTTAGAGTAATTGTGAAGATCTGCACTGTTTTATCTGCATTCATTTCTCAACTTAAATATCTTTGTCATATGAAGCATAATTGCCTATAGCTCTTTCTGCATTAATGATGTTCTTAAACTCAAATACAAGGGTTTCTGGTTTCTGCAACACTCATGTCAAGGGGGATAAAAATGGTATTTCTACCAGTATTTCTAATAAAGGTATTTCTAACTTACTGAAAGTCAGTTAGCTAGGAGTAATGCTATTTAAAAAACAAAAAAACCCAAAACAAACCAAAGCAAAACAATACAACCCCAACTATGTCAGCAGTGAAACAAAAAAACAGTGATGAGAAAAAAATCATACTGGTCTAAAATAAAGGATTCCAGAGTGAAATCTTCATATCTTAGCACTAATTTCCAAGTAATGGAATTTTAAGTATGTATGTCTTGAATTTGCTGAAAGAACACTTAAGCCATAGTTGATCTGGTATCAAAAGTTCAGCTGACTTACACTCTTTCTTATTAAATTCTGTTTCTGTACTCTTGTATAAATTAATCTTGTTTATATTAAAAAAAAATAAAATAGTGTTATGCTTTTGTTCCCACAAATGCATCCAGTCAGCAGCCAGAGAACTGCACAAGACTTACCAGCTCACAATGTGGCCTCAGCTCTCCTGCAGAAGGAGCACAAAAGCACTTTGCACTCCGGATGCATGCATGCATGCAATTATTTTTCCAAAATATGAAAACAGCGTATATGTTAGAATTACATGCTCATTCAGGAATGTTTTGTGACTATAGAAAAAAAGTGACTATTAATTAGTAATTTCTTTTTTGTGATTATGTCAGACATGCCTTATGTTTATGCATCAAAAGACAACTACAAATTTTTGAATAGCAGTGGAACACATGCAATCCCTATTGTATTGTGCAGCTGAAAACTGAAGAGTTAAAATGAAATTTACCAGTGTCAAGTGTTGTCAGGTAGCAGAAATAAACATATCTTACTGAAAACAAATCAAAAGGTTTATATTAAAGCTCTTGATTACACAAAATGCCTTCAAGTGATTTTTGATAATTGACCTATTACTGTTTGAGGTTAAGAATGTTGCTGCCAGCTGAGGTATATGAGGCAGAAGAGAAGACATTCCATTCTGTGTCCAGCCCTACAATTATCAAATAAATATGGTCCACAGGCCCATGCCTGTTAATTTTTTTAGTGTCAATTAGGAGATGCATACATAAAAAAACCCCATGCAAATTTGTCTGCTTGCAAACTCATCACCAAATGAAGATGCCTACAGAACAATTGTGTCCATCTATCCATCCAGCTTCTCCAGAAAAGTTAAGGAGAGATATCCTTTAGCACAATCTGGAGCACATTCTCTTAGAGGAAACTGTTTGTTCTTTGCTTCAAGCGAGGAAATAATAAAATTAGATCAGTGGGCAGGTTTTAATTCCTGCTGCATCCTGTCCAACGATCACTGTCTTTCTATTCTACGTTAGGGAGCAAAAACCAACCACAAGATAAAATGTGTTTTCTGACTACCAATCATACACAATAAAAGAGAAAGAGAAATTAGTACCATTTATGAGAGAGAGTGTTTAAATAAGTGTTTGTGTTATATCTGTATACCAAACTCAGAGAATTGGGCTAAAAGAATGTTAAGACTGATAATCCTGTCAAAAGTCAACAAATTTTTAAAAGACTTTGAAGTTTTACCAGTTTCTAATGCTATAGACTACACTTTCATTGAATTTCTAATCAGGCAAAATATCAGAAGTCCTCTGTGAGGTAGTCATGAAGAGGGAAGTACACTGAAGAACTGAATTCCACTTCACCTTCTGCCAAGCAGTCACCTGTCAAGCTGGACAATGAGCAATCACTCAAAAAGTCTGTGGTTAGACACCCTGTGCTCCTCATTTTCTTGGCACCAACTGAAAGGTCTGTTGCCTGAAATCCAGAGGTGTTGTAGCACAGAATAGTAACATACTAAACACTTTATTCTCACTGTATACTCCAGAAAACTAAGTTAAAATTTCTTAAGAATGGACAACATTCCCAGCTATTTCAGGCTCTGAAACAGAACTTATTCACCTTTTCACTTTATTCATCTTTTATTGACACACATTTTTATTTGATGATCAAAATTCTTTCTTAACATTCATTAATTTTATTTTCTTTTAAATTTTGCTAAACAAAATTTAACAAACTGGATATCAATAGAATGTGAAGCTGAAAACTTTTGTATATCTGCAATGGTGAATATATACATGATTAAAAAATAAAGTAAAAGTATTTAGTAAGAATGAGTTTATTTGAAAAATATCTACACAGCATTTGCTGAGCACTATTTTAAGCATACAGGAAAACTTGATTTTGACTAGCTGACATTTTAATCAAACACGCAGAAAGATAAAATGAAATCCTTACTTGATCTCTCTGTGGACAAATGCATTTTTATTCATTTAAATGAACGGATGCCTCTTAGTAGTTCCACTTTTGTGGATTAAGAACAGGGGCTTTTCTGAAGAAATCAGATATTGACATGCTAACGCAAATGTTAAATGAAACAAAATTTTAAGTATGTTGTTCCCATTGCCATCTCTACAACAGTATTCTACTTTGATCTGTCAGGTAAAATGATACTCTACTCACTTAGTGTAAATAAGTAATATATTTAACTACAGAATGGTAGGTAGATCTGTCAGTAATTATTAATGACAGTACTGACATGATTTGATTAAAACATTAACCTTTATAAAATTATGGTAAAAATTCCTCTTGTCACAACAGGCTTTAGAAAAGACTTGAGCTCTATAAATGCTTTTGTAAGATACCATTACCCGAAGCTGTAGTTCATCACTTGTTTCCAGCTACAGAATGCATGCCAGAAATAACTTTCCATGTTTCTGCATTCAGCCTTACTAAAATTCATTGATGTTCAAATGGCCTAACAATGAATGTAAGTAATTAAAAGAGCATAAAAACTTATCAGAAACAAGATCATTTTGCTGCACATCATAGCCAGTGTTTTAAAAAGGGGGTTCTTAAACTATTGACTTTAGTGACTTCTTAAACTATTGACTAGTGATATTACCTAGAGCTTATGAGCATAATTGGTACTTTTCTCACTTTGATGTCTGTTGAGAGGATTTTACAGTAAACAGCAAGGAGAAAACATGTGGCTACTCCTGAGAGTTTTATGTCTGTCACTGGTAACTCTTACCATTTAAGGAGTCATGACTTTATGAATTGCTATGCTTGTATTTTGTTTCCATGTTCAGCCACAATAGCTGCTTTCTCCTTCTCTCTGCTTTTCTTTTCCCTTGCACTCTCTGCTTTCAGTTTGAAAGTACTCCAACATTTAGCAGCCTAGTAACTTTACCCATCTTTTGTTCTCCTCATGTTTCCATCATGATGAAGATAAAAGCACTTCAGGTAAGCAGTTTAATTTATCTTTGATGTACTGGAGTTTCATTAGCTCAATTATAATTTGTGAATCAAAAAACTTTTTCTTGTCCAAATGTTTCCTGAATATCAATATATTTGCTTTCTGACCTTGCACAGTTTGAAGTTCATCTCTGTACTACTATATTAATTTTTACTTCATTTTTTCCATAGCTGTCACATATTTCTGTTATTTTCAGATAAGGTCAGTTGGATACCCAATACTATATGGTTTAATTGAGATGTAAACTAGAAGAGAAAGTGCAAGCACAGCAGGACTGAGCAGTGAAGACAAACTGCTCTGAGTTAAGGGCTAGAGCTTTGGAGGTACAGGATAGAAATAGGTATAAATGCCCAGGAGGGATATGGGAAAGAACTGCAGAGTCATGATATTTCAATTTTTTGGGAACAACTGTGTCTGCCTCTCACCTTGGAATAGCAGTTGATAATAAATGCTACCTTGTGGGCAGTTGTTTAGATCAAATCACTGTTGCTGATGTGTGGTCTCAAAGAGGCACAAAGACAGTGAATAACATGTTGCAGGACAAAGCTGTGTACATCACAAGATCTGCATGTGGTAAAACCAGTTGTCCATCTCCAAAATTGTACAGGATAGCGGTGTGTCATATTGGTTTTAAATTACACTTGCCAATAATGTCCTAAGTGACCTTAGGTTTGAAGTCTGTGCCGGTTTAAAGATTATGAAAATTAATATCAGTGATTTTTAGAGAACATTTTGTGTGGTTGGAAGAAGTACAGCAATTAATCAGAAAATGAGACAGAAAAGAGGCTCAAATTACTCTTATAACAGACAGTCAGAGTCACTGGAGAAAATATGCTATTTTATATGCAAACTCGTTAGCCATATGATGTTAAGAAAAAAACTGAAACTAGAGATGCCAATCACTATCCAAACATGGTCTGAGAAGAAAACAAACAAGATGGCTAAGTAAGGACTGGTTCTAACTAAAGAGATGTAGATTCCTACAATTGTATACAAGGAAATCATAGTTTTCTATTTCCATGGACTGTGTCATATTTGTGTGAAGAGAAGGTGCAAGATAAAGGAGGCCCATCACGAAAGAATTAGTTGGTCTTCTGTATCAAGGGGTAGCGATTTGGAAGATATTGCTCATGCTCAGCCACTCAATAGCTTTCACACTGTTTTTCAGTTTGAGAAATTTCTTTTTTTGTCACCATGTATTTATGTTTGGGTGAGGAAACAGGGCACAAAAACGAAGCACCTAGAAATTAACATAATTCTGGATATTTTTGTTAGGCTTGTGAAGGAAGTTGCTGATTTGCCTCAAAGCTTATAGTCAGTTAAGCTTTACTGCGTACAGCAGACCTTTTTTGGGTATTTCTGATAGAAAAACAAAAGTATTTTATGACTTTATAATGACATGGTTTATTACTTTAACTATCATCAATTAAACTTTTGGCTAACTGAAGTAGGTAGTGAAACATTTCCTGTGGTAGAGATGTGTTTGGGACAAAGTGGTTTAAAAGTCACAAAAAGTTCAGACAGTTCTGAAAGTTTCATTGCCATATTCATTGGTATACTTTGTCCAGTTCAATAATTCAAGTCTACGTCCTTGTTCATAGGGACAAATTAGACCTGACTCTGTTTGATAAAACACAGCTGAAGGAGAAAATGCTAATCATGGCTATCTGGTGAAGAGATAAGTTTGCTTTTTCAAGCAGAGGGAACTCATATCCACTTTACTTGCATATTGCAATTGATTCTGTAAAAAGAAGAAAAATAAATAGCTGAAAATAAATGCCAAAAAGCTTTCACGTTAGTGAAAAACAATATCATTATTGTAACTTAGATTATTCATTATGAAACTGTTTTTTATGCTGGAGATCATTGTATCAAGAAGAGACTCTGTTTCTCTCACTGATGTTTTACATTGGAGCAAGCTGCTGCTCAGATATTTGACAAAGAGCTCAGACTCAACTGAGATGCTGAGTTATTTCACTAGGTCTGACGTGCCTGCAGCAAATGAGGAGTGCACAGTGCACACTAGTGAAATTATATATACCATATACTGTAAATCATATCTCTGTGTTTATTTGAAAACCTGCCAAAATGAAACAAAATGAAACTTTCTTAAATAATCTCTGAAGATAGATGGGTAAAATTTCATCTTTAATTCCTACCCTTAAAAGCAGAATTGTTCAACATTGCTTTGTTATTCTTCTCAGTCCCAGTGTTATGGGAGATAAATTACTTAAACACATCAATTTATGACAGTTTTTCAAGGACAAAAACTATTCTTAATAGTAATCTTTCAGGTTTGACAAACTCAGTAGATTGTGAAGTTCACTGCCTAGGGTTGGAGGATCATGTCTTAGCTCTAGATTTTTTACTATGTTTCCAAAGCTGTGATCTAGTTCTTAAGCTGTGTGGTTTAAATTCTGTGTTGTTACTTTCTCCTGCAAGGTCATAGAGAAGAGAATGCAATGTTAAATTTCACACAGCACGTGATGAAATGTCAAGGCTATTAAAACTGTTTTAATATAGTGTTTCTGAAATTTCCATTTCAAAGGCAAATAAAACAAACAATAGAAAATCTCCCTGGAAACAGCTGAGTTTTAAATACCTAGAACCTTTACTTCATCTTTTGTACTGTAGAATGACAGGATAGCATAGAAGAACTTCCACACCTTCCTAATTTTCTTGCTTTCTAGAAATCATAGTGAGCAAGAAAATTTCAAACATTATTTTTTGGTTTGAACACATTCAGCACCATACCCATCCATATTAATTTGAAGGAGGTCTGTTTTGTTTAAAGCATGCATGATATTATAAGGAACAAACAGCTGTTAGGGGATAAAAATTTTCAAGCTCTTTCTGGGAATTTTCTTTCCCCAATTTAATAAAACCTTTGCTGCCAGTGGTTTGTGAATCCTTTGTACATTGAATACTCTGCATGAAATTTTATATCACCTTATACTAGACAATCCAAGGTAAAGGATGCAAAGTATTCCCCACATTCTTGGGGACTGTAAAGCCCAGATCTATGTCCTTGGCACCTTCATGCAATTTTACTGATGACTCACATAAAGGTGTGCAAGAAAATTTTAGCTGACAGGGTTTTGATTTAAGAAATTGTCTGGCCTTTTTGATGACTTCAGTTTAGATTTCTCCCTACCCAAAGAGACTTACAAAATCGTAGATGTCCCCAGTGGTTTGGTGAAACATAATTGATGCAATGACTAGGACATTGTGCTGTTCTCAGTAGTCTATTTCCTCTCCGTTTGCTGATGTCACACTGAGGTGTCAATTAAAGATGATATGTGCAAATCTTTTACGTTGATAATGAGATAAAAGAAAAGGTTGCAAAACACAAGGTCATAGCTCCACAATTAAGGATGAAATAAATGAAGATGATTTATGGAGGAAAAGCAGGGAAGATAGAAATGGAATACTCTGATTAATTCACTCACTTAAACACATCCTGCTTAGATGCGACAGAACAGCCGCTCTATAGGGTTGTACAGAACAATTTTCTGCACATTACCTGACAAATGACAAGTTGTTTCACTGACAAGAAATAGATTTCTGAGTTAGAGACCTCCATTTAACAACAGAAAACTATTAAAGATTCACTCCTGAGTTAGCTAAGCTACTCATAGACAGGAAAAGATGGAGATAACACACTATACATCCTGCAAAACGTATTGTCAAAGAGATAGTTACCAAACAGTCTGAGTGACTGCACACTGCATCTCCCTGAGAAATGAGAAACACCATCCAAAAATCAGAAACTGGAGAAAATAAGTGGGATCAAGCAAAGGAGATGAATTTCTTTCCTCTACAATCCAAAAGAACATGGCTAAATAAGATGGCCTCAATTGATCCCTGTTTACTTTCAGTCAGGTCAAATGGCAGACACGGCCTATTTCATACCTGCTAATTCTTATTCTATACAAAGACTGGTTCTGAAGAAAGAAAACTAGCTCAGTTTTGGCTGGGGAAATCCTCCTCCAAAGAATTTTGGTAGAATCCTAAATTGGTTTGGGTTGAGAGGGACACTCTAAGGTTACCTAGCCCAAAACTCTGCAATTAGCAGCATTCTACATCGTCAAATAGCTCAAATTGATAAGAGCCCTGTCCAACGTGACCTTGGATATTTGCAGGGATGAGGCACCCACCTCCTTTCTGGGCAACTTGTCCAACCTCTCACTACTCATATTGTAAAATGCTTATTCTTCTTGTCTAGTCTGAATCTATCTTCTTTTAGTTTAAAACCACTAAACCTTCTCCTATTTCTTTAGGGCCTACTTAAAAATCTGCCCTCATCCTTCTTATACAAGTCCTTTAAGTATTGAAGTGGCATGATAAAATCTCTTCAGAGGCTTCTCTTCTCCAGGCTGGACAGCCCCACCCAACTCTTTCAGTCTTTGCTCACAGAGAAGTGACACCTCTCTGATCATATTTTGTGTCCTTCCCCCAGACATGCTCCAACAAGTGAAGGCAGTTCCAGTGCTGAAAACTTCAGAGCTGGATGCAGCGCTACAGTTGAGGTCTCACCAAGTTGAAGTGCAAAATCCCCTCCTTTCCCTGCTGCCCAAACTGGTCTGGATGCATCCCAGGACAGGTTTGACTTTCTGGGCTGTCATCATTCACCAACATCTCCACTTCCTTCTTCAGCAGAGCTGCTCCCCATCTGTCAATCCCATGGCATTTATTGATACTGGAGATTCAATAAATTAGATTAAGCAAGTAAATTACATCCTCAAAGTCTCTGCAGTCCTCTGAAAAGAGTTTTGCCACCTTTTCTCAACAGGCAAAGTGAAAATAGAAAATAATTCAGATGTTGCTGCAATCAAATTCAAGCACTATCAGACCAGAGCTGGAAGAGGGCCCTGAAAAATATTCTCTACATCTTGTTCTTCAACCTGCATTTCACCAGGGGCTCTCTGAACTATTTTCTGCCTACCTGTGAACAGGCCTACCTATGTGTCTGAGGACAGTTCACCTACAAAGAAAAATTAGATTTGTCCTTGGTAAAGAGTACAAGTAACAGTACAGGTTTTACCAGATTCAGGCAAAATTTTTAGTTAGATTGGTTAAGGGAACTGATGAAAACAAAAAAGCTTTTGAGTGCAGAACCTCTTATTCATACCACAAAATTTCTCCTTTCAGCTAATCAGAGGAAAACTGTTTCCCCTCTTAGTAAATGTTGCCTTGCTGACTTCCTTATGTTATGCTGCCTGCAACAACATAATTAACCAAATGCAAAAACCCCCACCCCTGGGTAAAAAAACCAAAACAGCCTGACTGAAAATTCCATCTACTGTAAGTTTATAGAAATCTGAGCTAACACAAATATTTTACAATTTCTCTGCCGTCTTTCGGTTTAGTGGGCACATAAGTGTGAATTCAGAGACTAGGATAATCATTTCCCCACCCTTCCTTTCAAGCATGTTTTGTGGGATACAGCCTGTTTTTTTTTTTATTTTGCTTAAGTAAAAACTGGACTCCAAGACATGTTTGATTGCCAGTTGGAGATTTCACCATCCTACATATAAACATATCAATCAACTTTGATAAATCAACTTTAAATTCTGCATAAAATCATACATTAATCCTAAAACTTTCTAGTCAGTTTGATAACTTCTGAAAAGAGGTGAGTGAAATGAGGGGTGCTTAACAGTGGTGGGATCCCCAGAAAATATGTCCAGAAACCATCCTCATACTTATAAGGGAAATGCAAGATGAGATGATTTAAGAAAATTAACCCCCAAATGAATAAGCATCTACATGAAAACATCTGCATAGTGTATCTATATCTGTAAATAAATACATGTACATGCACATATATAGACATACATGTATGTGTATATTCATGCATACCCCTTTGTCTTTATATATACATTTATTGTGTGTATACATACTGACATAGGCCACATAGTTCTGCTTTTCTTCATAAAACCCTGTTCTCCTATTCAATAGCAGTCAAGGAAGGAAAGGTTTTCAGAGAAGTTTTTAATCCTGAATCTGAACCTTTTTCTCCTTCCTCCAGCTTTTCTACCATAGATAACAAGACATGCATGTATCTTTAAGAACTCTCCAGGTAGCTGATAGTCAGAGCTTTCAAGCTGCTCTCTTCGTGTCCTAGAGCTGGTGTGTGACTTTTTCCTGCCTCTCTTGTCACCTGAACACCAATTTTGCTTTTTTGTTCTGATGAATTTCAACCACTTGTGAATAGGATTTTGCCCTTCTGGGATCTTCTCAATTACCCCTCCCTCCCTCTGCTCCTCCCATTTTATAGCAAACCTCACTGCAGTATTTGAAGCCATTGACACTGTTTCAGCACATATTCACTTCTCTGTGCAGAAAATCCCTTTGGGTCAAGAGTAAGACCCACTATTTCTTTTTTATACCAAAGACAATTTTTAAACTCTGCAGAAACTCTGCAATTTTTGAAGCAAGGGCATAAAAAAATGTTCACTGCTTTCTGTGGAAAGTCAAAATGCGAAAGAATGTGATCCTTGGATGTTCTGAATGTAGTTTTCCTACATGCTTTAAAACTGTTCATACATAATATAGCAGAATACAAGATGTATGTACTCACTATTATTCCAAGTGAACTTAAATTTTACAAGGCTGGGATGAAACAGGGAAGAGCTTGGAATCTGTAGTAAAAGACCATGTGAAGTTATGTTGCCATTTCAATTTGTATATATATATATATATATATATACAATTTGTTTATATATATATATATATATATATATATACAATACTTATTATTTTCTTTTTTTGTGATTGGAAGTGACTCTAGAAAAAAACTTCTATTTTTGTTGTGTTCAAAATTTATGATTTACATATACCTGTCAGGAGAAGAACAGCAACAAAATGTCGATACTAACAATAAACTACAGTATCAGGTTTATAGCTAATATATGTGCTAAGTTCATCACTGTGTGGAATATAAAATGACAAGAATAAGGTTTATAGGGTTGCCCCTTCTTCGTATTTAAGTGGGTGGTAAACTATGCATCAAATGCAAACTCTTTACTTGTAATTACTGGAGCAAATATCCATTTCAGTTACTCTCATGAGTAATGACCTACTGAATCTAGCCCATAAATTATTGACATCTATTACCTTGAAGCTTTTCTCTGTGCTTGGTAAAAACTGCATTTCAGGCAAAATAGATGGGGAAAGGAATGTTTTTGGCAAAGATGATAAAGCCCTTCACAAGTCAACAAGATAACTACAACTGGCATATACTTTGGAATTCTGAGGGAGATCAGGCAGGACTCAGATTATTTGCATTTTGATCCATTTCTACCCTACATGAAGAAAAAAAACACATTTCTTTCTGACTCTTTGTTTTCAAAGGCATTGGCTAACATTTTCAATGTGACATTTTTAGCACATCTTGAGCTGTAGCCAATTGTTTGACAAAGGAATAAAGGCAGCGTATCACCACAGCAGTTACCCGACCTTCTCCTCTTATGCAAGAGAGAACCTTCAGTGAAACAAAGATTTCCAAGATATTTGTATGATCTACAAATTATGGATGGAGGCCGATGGGGCTTCTTGAGACACAAAACACACACAAGAGAATAAGATTGAAATGGCTCACCAAATAAATGAGCTTTGATTGATTTTTCTGATCTTTTGACCCATAAAAAATTTGAGATTAGAATTAGGGAATTCTGAGTTTGTTCCTAGTATACCCTGTAAAGTCTAGCTCATCAATGTAACTTCCAGATTCTTGTAAGTATAGGTTAAGGACCCTTTGAGCTCTGCCTAATGCAGTTGAAAATCTGACCATTGAAATGAAATACCTTTTAACAAATTTACCTCCAATAGTAAGTGTATCTTCACTTTCTATAAATTTTGCAACCTAAGCTGATTTTGCCAATGAACAAATAGCTTCCCATCACAATAAATATTTTCAATATAAGGCATATTTACATATTTTCTTTCTCTTGTTACATATTACATATTACTTCTCATTGAAGGATTGCCTTCTAAGAAATATGAAATTAAGGATTAAAGAAAATACAGTGTATTTTAATGAATATACAATGTCAATAATAGAAGTGGAAAGGAAAGGATCTAATCTTCTACTGATACTCATGAGTCATTCTATATTGAGCCAGAAACTGAGCATTTAAATGAAAGCACAGGGATGTTCATCTTGTTTTTTTACCACAAGTGATCTTGATCTTTCCTTTAGTTTGTCCAAATCTCTGATAAGGGAGCCAGCAGGAGTTTTACTGTTTCTGGGCTAACAGCAAAGGAAACAGAAATATCATAACTGCTGCTCTGTATGTGACAGTCAGTTTGAAACACTGCATTTCAGATCCCCACACTGAGCTGTAAAAATTGTTATCTCCACTGTGTCAGACAATAATATCTGTAGGCCTATATTAGAGCAAAAAACAGGGAGAAGAGAGTCTAGAAGGCTTGAGGAGAGGAGAGAAATAGATTAATCAAAGAGAAAGAC
>NC_031799.1:62524947-62539371 GCF_001522545.3 Parus major | reverse complement strand
AAGAAAGAAAGAAAGAAAGAAAGAAAGAAAGAAAGAAAGAAAGAAAGAAAGAAAGAAAGAAAGAAAGAAAGAAAGAAAGAAAGAAAGAAAGAAAGAAGGAAAGAAAGAAAAATAAAAAGAAAAGTTAGTTATAAGTATAAAGGCCTTTATTTGCTCTGTTTTAACTCTGTGAAATTTATGGGCTTTTTATTTATTTATCAGAAAATTTTCTTGCTTATTTGACATATTAATCTTAATTGTTTCCTAATGTTGTTCATCTGGGAGCCTTCTTGGTGTCTGAGCAGACATCTTCCTTCTATGTTTCAGTAGGACAAAAATCATGAGGTGCTTATCCTTGACAAAATGGTGAGTTTCTATGTCCTTGGAAAAAAATTCCTGCTTCAGATATGCTGTAGGCATGACAATTTTTTCTTTCTTCTTCTTGGAGTTATTCTTACAAGCAACCCCTGTATAGGTATACATTAAAATACATTATTGCATCATTAAAATTTTCAGTGAAGGCTGTTATGAGATGCTGCTATAGGTTAATGTTTTTCTGGGCTCTCAGTCTGTTGTCTTCTCAAGTCAATCTAATTCAAATAACTTGAATTTGACTCTGAAGGAGAAAAGGGGCTGTGATAATTTGGAAATGCACCAGTTATTGGTAGAGTTACATGAAATATGTGAGTTGCAGTAGCAGAAAGAGGCAACAGGGATGTAAAATTCTGAGCTCATGCTTAAAATTCTTCTGGTGCCTTCCTTCACCAAAACATCCATTCCCAGTTGTTACATTGCATGGCTTTGCATACTTGCATAGTTGAATATCTTGGTGATTCTTGTGCATTTTGATAGAGCTCAGCATGGTATTATCAGAAAATTTTTTA
Organism: Parus major; assembly: GCF_001522545.3. Taxonomy (NCBI): domain Eukaryota; kingdom Metazoa; phylum Chordata; class Aves; order Passeriformes; family Paridae; genus Parus; species Parus major. Next base: position 62,538,508 of record NC_031799.1, on the reverse strand, counting down.
TATAGTAATGTATTTTAAATGGACAAGTAATATAGTAATCATGATAAAAGCATGGCTCAAGGAAACATTAAATATGGGAGTGGAGTGGGTGGTTTGACACAACCACAATCACAGGACTCTAAAAGGAGGTCTGCTACAAGGTGCAACAGTAATGGTACTTATTTTTTATACTTAGTGCATATTTAGAATATATATTGTAAGAATGTTTTTTTAAAAAAAATATATTTAATGCATTTTTCTGAGAATTACTGTTATTGCTCGATTGGACTCATTAAGAAAGAGAGATTAGGCATGTGAAAACTGCAGACTTTGGTAGGAAGAATTGATAGTGACTTGGGGAAAGGAATGGTGCATAAGGGGGAGGCATGACTATATAAGACAGAGGAAAATGCAAGACATCTTCTGAACTCATATCAACAAATAAAAATAGGTTTTGGTTGGTTGCAGTTTTTTTTGGTTTTGTTTGTTCATTTGTTTTTGTGGTGGTGGTGCTATTATTTTGCCTGTAAGAGCAGATTTGGGGTTTTTGAAGAAAACTCTGTTCCAGAAAACAATTTATGAAGTATATTTGATTTTGCCATATATAAAGGATGTGAAAGTTTGACAGTCAGAAGCTGGAAGCTAGGGTAAGAAATAAAAGAAGTGAGTATAATTGAAATTGCATGCCATGAGGATGGACAGCCTGTATACTGGGTACTTTGAATATGTTTTGGAATCTGTACCTTCTAGTGGAGACACTAGACTTAAACAAAAGCAATGTACTGGGGAGGACCTACCTGTGATGAATGTGCTTTCTAGCTTAGACCATGATTTTAAATCCTGCTCAAATGAGCAGGTTTCTGTAGAAATAGCCTAAATGATAATTGCATTTCATGCAAATCTGCCAGAAAATCCATGAGAAGCATTCCCCAGGCTTGAGCTTGATGAAACAGCCAGAGATGTTTATTAAAAAACATTTAGTGCCCGTGGCAAAAAGGGTTTAAGGACTCTTGCAGTGAGAATAGCAATAAGGGGATGTCTGATTTGGAGCATTCACAGAACATGTTTAGGTTATGTGCTTGAGGGTTTGGATGAGTAGGGGCTTGATGAATGACCTGTTTTAGCAAGCCATGTATCCTTCACAACCATGCAAAGCAATCTAAAAATCCTCCTGGAGGCAAAGTTGCAACCATGTACATGAGCAGAGGATAATTTCTTTCTGTTATTCTTAATCTGTGCATTTGTTCCACATAATCTCCTGACATTAATAAATGTTCAAAGTTGTCTCATCAAAATGCCACATTTTAAATACTGTTTAAATTGCAAAAGCTAGAAACAAAATTTGGGGAAAAGACTGGTTATAGAATGTGGCTGCAAACTTAATTTGGCTTCTCTCTGACTATATGAAAATTTATTCATTAATTTTGTGATCCCCTACCTTATCCTTTAGTTTAAACTTCCCAGCATGAAGAGGTTCTTATTGTGAAGGAAATCAATTTAGTTTATTGAAATTCTTTCCATAAGCAGTCTTTAAGGGAGAATATTTAATATTTTTATCCCCATCTCCAACTTTCTAAGAAAATATTTAGAAGCAGATTGACCAACTTCATCTATGCATATAATAACATACTTTTGTTTGTGGGAGGATTTGAAAGAATATTTAAATATTTCAAACATTTAAAAAATTTAAATGGTGTTATGGGCTTTACATGTAAGAGATGACAAGTTTTCATGTCTCTGCTGAAGGAAAAAGTGTTGATGTAAACATTTGTACAGGTATTTATTGATTGCAGTGGAGAATCTGGGATGAATTTAGTGTTGTTTGCTCGGAAGAATTTGTGGAAATCACAATCCAAAATAGTAAGGTTATTGATAGATTATTGATAGTCCATGTAAATTTCTGCTCAGGCTAAAATGTTCACTGTCAAATGACATATTTATTTGCAGCAAATTTCTCTTTACAAATAATTGCAAAGACTTCTAAAAAAGTGTCAGATGTCATGAACATGACATTACTTTTGAGTTAACTGTCTGGTTTCTGCTGTCAGTATGTTTTGACATGGAAAGCTCACCTGAAGCTGGCTAGCACAGGTTATTTGATACAATAACATTTCCTTTCCTGTATGTGCTCTGTTCTCTCAGTCTGGTGAATATATTTGAGTAATATGTTCCTGAGACTGTTTAGTGGAACTTAAATTTATTTTGTAAAAGAAAGGAATCTCCGGAGGCTTAGATCATCTAGGCATGAAATACAGGGAAACAATAGGACTAAGATGAAACAAATTTTTCTCAGATGCCAAGATGTATAACAGGACACTTGTGATTCAAAACAAAGTTAAATGGGAATTCACCTTTCTCTTGAATGAGATCAGAATTCAGTTTAAAAATGTAATTGTACAAGAGAGCAGTATTGCATCTATAAAAATAGGTCTTCAATACCTTCTTCTTTCAACCTATTGGTCATATTTTTAAAAAAGCAAAAATAAATACCAAGTTGCCATTTAAAGGCCAAGAGAATAATTTAAACTATTTTCCTGGTAACAGTGGTCAAAATAGAATATCAGGATCAGAATATCAAAGCCACATAAAGACAAAAGATATCATATAATAGAAATGTTTCTTTCTCTTAAAGCTGCAACAGATCAATGAATTTTCTGAAGAAAAATTACGTGGACACAACATTTTAAGAGAGTGTTTTTGCTTTTCCTAAATTTTCTTCTTGAAACAAGAGATAGTGGATTTCAATAGTTTACTATTGATATCAGCCAGAGACATCAAATTTTAGTCAAGAGTTTTTAGTTATCATCTCTGACCTCCTTTTCTTGTTTGATGTATTGTCTTTGAAAAGATGGCATAAACTTCAAAATACACAGTTAATATTAATCATTATTTTAATAGTGGGCAGTGGTTGTAAAAGCACTTTCTTGTATGCAGCTTATTTGGCAAAGGACTTCGTACTCATCTACTATAATTAGAATATAGTGCAGCAGTTTCTTGGCATTGTGATTAAAGATATTTCAATTATCTTCATGCTGCATTGTTCAAGAAAGCACAGATGTAAATATTTTCATCTTTTCTAGATTAAGAATAAAATGTGACTTCAAGACTGGAGATTCAGATATGGGTTCTTTAGGCATGATGTTAGGGACTTAGATTCAAAATTTGAAGCCCTTATAAAATTGAGGTAGCATTTAACTTAATGGAGGTGATGAAGAATAAGGCAAAAAGAATATTAAGTTTAAAACTTTATGGCATTGTTTTAGAGTTGACAGGAAAATGTTTCTCTGAGAGCCTTGATAATGAATTTCCTTTTAGCATTGATGTTTACAGTCCCTGTTTTATTATTTATATGATAACTCACAAGATAATTATTCATCAGAAAATCCCTATTAATTCTTAACACTCAGTGCTGTGGGTATAATAAACATGGTGTATCTATTAGGCTGATTTTAAATCCATGCAAGAGAAATGAAGACAGCATTTAATAACAATAAGTAGGTTAACAATAGCATTTACTCATCAGAAGGACTTCCATCATCTCAAGTTGTTATAAGCTGTGAAAAAGAAGAGATGGAACTGGATGTAGGATTTCAAGTCTGAGTTAATTCCATTGACTTTAATGGTCCCATGGGGCAAATGAATTATTAGTGAAGTTACAGCAAATGAAAAAGGAGCACTATAAAACTTGCCCCACTTGGGATTATATATTAGCTTTCATTTACCTGGAGGTGATTATGCTGTGGAGACAAGCAATTTGCTTTGCATATCCACTTTATCTTTCCTTTCTCATGAGTGTTTTGGGACAGAATACTTTTGCTTTGCTTCTGTTGACAGCCTACTTTTATTTTCTTTTGTTGATCATAATAATTTTATTCAATTTCATGAGTCCAAGTCAAGCCCTTAAAAATACATAGCTTTTTGTGTTCACACAAGAATGGGACACAAAAATTATCTCTGCTTTAAAATATCTTTTTCAAGTTGCCATTCTGTTCTTCTCTGATGTAGATGGGAACACCTGTTCCGAAACATTTTGAAAAGTAATTTTGAACCGGATGCTATGGAATAAACAAGGCTATGGACCAAAAAGCCTATGGACCACAGGATTCTATGAACAGTATTTAGTAGTTTCAGAGTTAAAATGGTTGTGCTGAGTTGATGGATGATTTAAATGTCTCCTTTCCAACCTTGTTGGTTCCATGATCCTATATCTCATAAACATAGCCATCTGTCCTAACAAGGTGTTTCTCCAATCTTTGCATGACCCTCACACTAATAATTGATGGTTGAATGTTCCATCAGAATAATTTTCTGATCATATTTGGTACACATATGGATGATTACTTAAAGCACTTTAAATATTTTAAAATTTGCTGCAACAGAGCTGACGGTTTTTGTTTTGTTTTTTTTTTTAAAAAATAATCCTTTGCTTGTTTTCTATTTTTCTTTCTCTGTAGATGTGCCAATTTGGTCAAGGGTTGTTAAAATTATCTGTCAAAAAGTCTCTATTTAGAATTTCCTGCTGTGTTACCCTCACAAACCAGGCAGTTCAATGCTATAGGATATCAGTGGTATCCAAATTGCATTAAATGCATCAAAACAAAACAAAACAAAAGAAAACAAACAAACAAAAAAAAGGAGCCCAGAACAAAAACAACAGAAAACCAAACAAACAACAAAAAACCCAAGCAAAATCCCACAAACAAACAAAATACCCCAACAACCGATGAGTGGCTTCTGCCAAATGTAAATATGAAAATTTTCCATCAAGACAAGTATCTAGAGTAGAGTTCTACTACAGCTGCAGCCTGGTGTTGTTGCATCTACTGTGTTATCCCAGAATAAAGGCTTTTGTCTGAAGCTCTAAATCACAATGTGGCCTCTTGCTCCTGCACTCTGAACAGTGATCATTGTTCACCATTGGCATCAGATGACTATTTCACTCCCAAAGAAAACATTCTATGACCTCTCCCTCTGCTTTGTCCTCCTGGAGCAGGTAGATCATCAGCTCAAGGTGGCAGGAGAGAACAGTTTATCTGCGCTTCTCCCACTCCTTTTCTGGCCCAAGAGGTCTCTGTAAAAAATGTGTGCTGTGAAATTTTCACAATGGTGATGATGGTCTACAAAAGTTTAGAAAGCTCCACTGACTCCAGGAAATACCTGTCTCCCTCTTTAGTATGTCATCTTCTCAGCAGACAGGAGAGCTGTTTTCTCCTGTAAGAAATTTGATTCTATCAGTTCAGTTTGTCCAGTATTAAAAACCTATTTATCACCCTCATTTTATAAAAATTCCTTTGGGTAATCAAGTTTATTTCCTTGACCCCGGCCCTCACTTTTCTCCTCATGATATAGATGTCTCATATAAGGAAATATAAGGAAAGATATAAGGAAAGATAAGTACAGATTTCTGTACTTATTTTTAAATGGAGTTTTCATTATGGGCTTTGGGTTTTTTTTAATAGTTTTATTTTAATACAATTTTTTTCTATCCACTGAAACATCTTGTCTTCAGAAATTAGTGCACTTCCATACTTGTTTTTTTTTTTGCTATGGAAACTCTAAAGTACTGTCTTTTCTCAGACCTGCTATTTTTTCAGTTTTCCCTCTTGAAATCTAGAATTTCAAATGTTCCTTTGATCTTCTTACATTTTAGTCCTGGCAAAGAAAAAAAAAAAAGCCAATGTTCAGGTGATTGGAATTTTCATTTGCATTTTAATGGCCTCTTTTCTAGTGGGTCTGCTTATGTATCCCTGAATAGGTACAAAATAGAGCAATTGTTGTTCAGATGTGACCATTAAAACAAAATATGTAATAATAATTCAGTTTTGCTGCTATGTGATTTTTTTATAGGCAGATTTTGGGTCCTCTCCTTGCCAAGTTTACTCTTGGTTTATGTCTGCTAATGAATTATACATACCAAGAATAAGATTATTTTATAATGTCTCCTTTCTTCCTGCAGTGATTTGATGACTTTGCTGAAGCATTTTTCATTTTGTGAGTTTTTTACAAACAAATCTGAACTGACTGTGTTTGGTTATTCTTAATATTTTTATTTGCAATATCTTCATAAGTTAAATGAGATGAAAGGCTTTCCACCTCTTCATATGCTGACAAAATATTTTATGAACAGGAAATAAACACTTATGCAATCAATTGGAAAGCTGCATTGTATTTTCTTTCTCAGAGATGACAATTTTTTACATGTGATCACTTAGATCTAGACCTAGAGAGGAATAACCAGATGGCAAATTTACACCAGAACCCATCCTTGAGAAAAGCTGTGAATAGAGATGGGTTGAAAAAAGGGAATGGAAAACTTCAAAACCTGAATCGTTTTTAATACTAATTACTGAGCCTTAGCTGTTGATTTCCCTATACACGTTGTATTTAGAGTTATCTACTGAGGGAAGTTATTCCATGGTAAACTGGGGTACAAATTTACAGTACATTGGTTACTCTGCATTAACTCCCTGTGAGGAAACAGCATGAGGCAACTTGTTTTACCTTAAAAGTGCCTTGCTTAAAGGTGCTCTTTGTATGGAGGAGTTAGTGGACTGTAAATTCCAACCCAACCTTATTAACATTAAACTGTCTGAATAGATAAAGCCTTATTTGTCTGACATTAATTTTCAGGCATCTCTGTACTAAAGACTTGTTATTGTTGATCTTCTACAGTCACAATTACAAATTCCTGAGTTCATGCCTGCGTTTGTACAGCACCTGATGTATCCACTATTGATGGTCATCCTCCCTCCTCATGATGATCCTCATTTGTTATGAAGGACCAAAGGTAGGTCTCATTTATAAAAGAAATATAAGTCCTACACTTTTAGATCTGTTCCTTAAGAGACAGGAAAATCTTGCTACCAAGCCCTTGTGGTGTTATATGTCTGGAAGTTTGAGAGCTATCTGAGTTATAAATTAAGCACCCAGACTCCTTCAACTTGAGAAAGTTGGCATTGCAACTTGTGCCTGTCTCAAAATGCAGATCATGAAGAGCATCCATACACTTCTAAAGGAGCATGATTGTGGTAATTGTCAGTGATTGTCTTCTAGTATTTCCAAAGGAGATTTGGAGTCTCAGTAGACAGGAAGTCCATTGAGAATGATTGGGTAACATTTGCCACTGATTACCATGACTATTTTTTGAACATATAATGAGCTGTGTGAATGATAAGCATTTATACAGCAGGTATAGTTTCCAGAACTGATATTTTTGAGCACTTGATACTTTTTGCTATTCAGAGTTCAACAAATTATAAATCTCCACAAAGTTTGTCAGTGCATGGAAATAAAAAAAAGAAGCTAGATAATGTTAATGTTTCACAGAAAATAATACCAAAAAATTTTTCATGCTTTAAGATATGTATTTTATTTCAGGAGGTGTAATAATAAATGCCAATTGCCAAAACTATTCAAATATTAATTGACTAACCAATATACTTTTGCTTTCCACCTGGTTAACTTATAAAACTTCCTACATAAAACAGGAAGTGTTTTTAAAAAAAGATTAAAAACTCAATTCCAGGCCATTGCATTGAAATCCAGGAATGACATATGCTTCAAGCCAGCATGGATCCTGACTCATTGTTTGTAGCTGAAAAGAATCATATAGTCTTTGTGTCTTAGCAATACCCTAAGAAGATAACTAATAAGAAATAACATATATTGGTAACCTCTCTAGAACCACTTTTATTTTCAGAGAATGCTCTGGGCTTGACAGCTCCAGGAAAGGGCAGGCACAGACAAAGATTGTAATATAAGTCTGAACACTGCTTTGCTGGGTCTTTTTTTCTCTTCTCAGTATCTGTTATAAGTAAAAATAGATTACCATAGATCTTTTAAACCCAGACCAGACATTTGAACTGTCATTTTCACCTCTGATTTCCATCAAGGTATTTTACAGGCACTCAGTAATGTATCCTGTATATCAAGACACACACACACACACACAGAAAAAAAAAAAGAAAAAAAAAAGAAAGAAAAAAAGAAAAAAAAAGGAAAGGAAGAAAAAAAAGGACAGCGCTCAGAGCTTCTGTTCTGTGGTGGTGAGAGGCAGCGCGCTGCACTCTTTGTAGTCCACAACTAGGGAGTTCAAAAGCTCTAACAAAGGACTTCTATGCAGCCCACACTTTCTTCTGCTACTTTTATTCTGAGAAAAATGTATTCAGTTAACAAAGAAACGGGAAATAGTGATCTTAAAACAATTTTCATGCCAGAAACTGGATTTTTGGTGGTATAATGAACTGATGTCCTGTAAAAGGTCGAAAAAAATTAGATCAGTGAATGTATTTGATGGCCAGGAGGAATGTAACTTGTCTGTATTTATACAAACTTTTCCTCTAATAGGACTGCCCAGTTACTTTAATATAATCAATAGGAAGAGTCAGACACATGATGAAAACTTGTTCCAATTCTACCCATGTGTATGACATGAAAATGGAGAACTACAGTTTAGATGGACCATTAGAAAACTATAATGAAACCATCCATTGAATGAACAAGGACATGAAAATGCTCAAGTTATTAATTTAGTATTTGCACAAAAGATTCTTCGGAGAGGCTTGAAGTTAGGCTTCAGAACTAGCAGGTCTCCTGATGATTTATTCTTCAATTTAGGTCCAAGTCTGGGTGGCAAGAAAAAGATAATAGCAGTAGATAATTGACAATAAAAGAAAAAGCACCTGCAGGTGAGGTACATACAATTTATTATTAGCAAATCTGTCAGTCCATAGAGACTCCAAGCTGTGTTCTCCTCATCAGAGCAGGGACATGGAGCTACGGAAATGTTCTACACTCTGCCCTTACATGGGTCATTTCTGGATGAAAGGCAGTGGTCATTTCCTCAAAATTTGATCTAAAAACCTTAATTCTCTGTCCCTTTGCTTCTCTGTTCTTTCTCTGTTATTCCAGAAGGTTCAGTGGAGATGTTAAAAAAGCAGCTTGCAATTTGTGATCTCTGCCCTGTCACCCTTGAAAGCTAACTGTATTTTTTTACTACTTGGTTATGCACTTGCTAGGATTATCCTCACACTAAAATGTGGAAAAAGCCTTATTACTGGAAGCTTGGAGTTTCAAGGGTTTTTGGATCTGTTTCTAGGGAGAAATAAGAAGGGGAGATTAAAAGTCATATGAAAGCAAAACACTGAAAGGAGGAAAAGTAAAAAAACGTAAACACTGAAAGTAAGAAAGTAAAAAAAAGTAAATGCTTCAACACTATAGTTGAAGCAAAAATAATGGTTTAACTTGTGTTTTCTTTGTTGCTACTAGTGGTTATTTCCATCTGAGAAGGAAGTGTGTATTGGCTGGAGAGCCAGTGCATATATCTATATAAAAAAATAATAAGTGTTTTTCATCTTCTCAAAAGGTTTTCATGCTCTATTGACCTGTCCATGGAGACCTGTCATTGAAGATACAATTCTTGTGTATTCTCTTCCAAAGTCACAACCAGTAGAGGACAGTGTTTTCAAAAATATCAGAAAAATGACCATAGATTGTTGACTGGCTGATGATACCATTATACATGACACTGCTTTCAGGTAAACATTTCTGGAAAAGGTAGAACTTTCTTGGGAGTCAACTGGTCACAGATAGCATAGGTAAGCACTGTTGGCAAAATGTAGCATTTTGTGAATTCTGTAAAGTCTGTCTTGCTAAAATGCTTCCTCTGCTCATCTTTAGACAAACAAAAGTATGTAAAACAAGTGATCTAGTTATTGATAAAAATATTCTCTTTCTAGCTGTGTATTATCAGGTTTTGGGGGGGTCTTTTTGCTTTGCAAAGTTTGCCTTGCTTCAAAAAATTCTCTAGAAAGTTGTAATGTGAAATTTTTAAACAGTATTTTTCTCCATTTTGTATATTCTTATATGGTTTTTCCCATACAAGGAAATGAATCTATAATTATGAAATCTGAAGATGAAAATAAGTAGAATTGAGATAAAAATCTTCCATGCTTTAAGTAGGTATACTACAGCTAGCAGATTAGAATTACAATTTACATGAAGGATCAAAGATATAACTGTTATGTACCCATGTTTTGTTAAAAGCAAAACTAAATTAGACAGAAAACCTAGTAACATGCAATTAAAATATATGCAGAAGGAATTCTTCTACAATAGTGAAGTTACTAACAATAAGCTGTAAGTTATGTCCCAGATATCTATTAAAAAAATAATTATTTCTAGGAAGTTACTGAAAGCTTCTTGGAATTTGATGCTATCAATTCATCATAAAAGCATAAAAATATATTTGAACTACATGGCCTGTATGAAATTTGATTTGGTTTTCATGTTTGAAATTTAATTAGTTTTGTTTGGTGGAAAATTGAGTGGAAAGAGCATGGGGTGATCATCTTTAATTCTTTTCACTAAAGACATTGAAGAAATTTGCAGGAAAACCTTTCCCTTTAGTATCTGAGAGTTAAATAAGATGCATATTTGTGGAACAAGACTATTCTTACCTGCAAACTATTTAATTCCTCAAATCAATGTTGACTTCTTGAGTCATGTAAATTCATCATGTTTAGAACTCATTTCTTATAGGTTTTGTAGTAGCAGCATATAATCTCCTCAATTCAGTCTGTCCATCGGAAGCAAGCTCAAAATAGTTTGAACTATCTTTTCAATCACACTACGTGGGATCTAAACATTATCCCACTTCCTTCTGATCCTTGAAAGGAAACCCAGTCCATTTTGACATGTTGTCAAAAAGGTCTACTTTTGTATTCAAGAAAAGCAATGGAGAGATGCAAGGGTCACTAGGAAATCGAGTTAGTTCTCCATTCATTTTACAGCCATCCTGAAACTTGGATCAGAAATCCCAAGCAATGTATCATTACTGTCATAATCATAAGAAAAAATTTGTAAACCTTTATTTCCTTAAGAACAGAATGAAGCAAGGAAAAGGACCATGAGAAATAAAAACATTAGGATGTGCTGCATGTTAATTCTAGACAGTAGTATCTTTCTTAACAAAAACCTCAACCAATTTTATTTTTATTTCTACTTCTGCTTCTTATTTTACATTTATTATGCAGATATAAAAAAGCACAGCTCTTGCTATATCTCAAATGCAGGTTTGATTTAAGAATAATTAGTGTACAGCACCTAAATCACAGGATAAACTCTCTCCTGTGACCTGAAGACATCTCTTTTCCCTATTTAGATTTTTGTTGGATTCTTTTCCAGATTTTAGAAATAAGGCTGAATTGTGATGAAAACCTCTGGATTCATACCAAATAATTTTCAAGATAGTTTTGTAGTGGTAACTTGTTATAATTTTATTTTTTCTAAATAGGTTCAGAATTTCTGCGTTTTCAAATGTATTCTGAAACACATTTATGACATGATTTATGACATCTGTCCTTTCCACAAGTAGTCCCATGGATTTAGGGGGGATTACTTCTATGAACAAATGGCACCTAAAGTGCAAGATGCATGTAGAAATTAGAAATAAGCCTCTCTAGTGCAGAACTGGTCCCTAGAAATATTTCCTATATGACAATTCCAGGTTTACTTTTTAATTTTTCAACATATGTTTTTGCATTGTAAATGATGAAGAATGGGGTTTTTTTCCCACAATATCAAAATGTTTCTGATATTCTTATTCCTATTTTATGGATTGAATAGTATTCCATAATAATCATATACAAATAAGATACAGATCTACACCCACATTTAGTACGTTATTCAATTATTTAATTTCTTTCATGACAATTACTCTTTTCTTCATTGCATATTCGTATTGTTCCTACACACTTCAAAAACCACCCTAGTTGTAGCCTTAGAAGATGGAACTGCACAGCATTTAATAGTTTGTAATTTCCTATGATTTGGGTAATGTTCTATACAATTTGCATTGGCATTTTGCACAGCAAGCTGACAATTATTAACAATATATTTTTCCCAGTCCTCTTTGTGCAGCTTTGTTATTCATAGAGGGTTACAAGTGAGTTAATTTTCAGAAAGAGTGGTTTGAAAGAGGTCTGGAGCTGGGCTGTTTATGAACACAGCCTTTTCTCTTATTTCTAATTAGTGTGAAATGGTTCCAAACAGGAGTCAGTACTGCAGAAGTCTGTGCTGCACAAAGCCAGCCTTGTTAACGGACACAGAGAACAGTTTGTTTTGCCGAATAAACAACTTTGTCATAGTGCTTTTCAAAAAGAATATAATCCAGTTTACCAGCTGCCCTCTGAATGCTGAATGCTGTTGATGTGCATCTGGAGGTCTTTCTTGAGGATTAAAAATCTTTATTCCTATTTAGAGTCCCAGGCCTGCTTAGACAGAGATTCAAGAGAATCAGTCATAAAAGTGCTATTTTAATTTTTTTTAAAAGCTGGTATATATTCTTTTATTTATAAAGTTGAACTGAAATTTAATCATTACATATTTTTTTTAAAACTTTCTGTTGTGCTTTGCATTGCCTTGCAGCATAAAGTGATGCATGCTGGCGTGTAGTGATTCTTAATAACTGAGGAAGATATTTTAACATAAGCCTTGGTGCGAGTTTTGAAATGAAGTGTTCTGCTCCCTCTCAGAATAGGTAGTGGAGATAGATGTTCTTTTGCAGCTTCTGCAGTAAAGCAGGTTCTCAGCATTTTAATTTTCCAAGAATACCTGACCCGGACTTATTGTCATTTCTATAATACTGCACATAGGAATGGATAGTTTCATCAGTTAAAAAAAAACCTGAAATTATGCATGACGCTGTTATTGGTGTTGACAAGTGTATTGCTATTAAGAGGTAAAATAGGACAGTCTTGTAAGTGGTTTCTTTTCTTAAATTTGTGCAGGGTTAGTAGCCTTGGACTACCCTGTATGATTTTAGTTACCTCACATTGATCTTTAATTGTAATCATCATGTTGTATAAAATGAGGACTAGCTCAAAGGCATAACTTAATGCTAGCTAATGATCTGAGCACTTCATTGATAACCTCCCATTAAAGAAGCTCTGACTCAATAACAGGAGTAGAAAAGCAAAAAGATATGTAAATGTGAACATTTAAGAACAGGGATATGTGTGCTTTCCTTAGGATTAACAGGAATTTTCCTGTTCCCTAAATGAAAGGACAAACTGACACTTTAAAATTTAAAGTTACTGTGTGTAGAATCCTGAGGCTCAGAGATGCAGCTTACAGGAAGAAAAAGAAAAGGGAGGTTATTCTAGGAGGACATTGCACCTTGTGTATTGCTTTGTAGGAAATATTTATCGCAGCAGAAGGAAGAAATTATAGCAGTGTTGTCTCGGTTCTAGAAGACAGGTGTCTGCTAGGGAGAGCAGAAGCCTCCCTTCGGATGAATGAATGTAGACCCCCTCCCTCCGAATTATTATAAATTTGAAATCAAGGGGCTTTCAGGCAGAGATCTGGGGATAGGAATAACAGTTCTTTACTAGTATAACCAGGCAAACAAACAACAATGTAATAAATTATTGCATGTATTAAAAACTCGGAAAGATATAAATTAAATATGTTTGTAATAATGTGAAATATAAAATGTAAAAAAAAACCCCGCTCCGGGTCTGGTCGAAAATCCCCTTTGGAAAGCGACAGATTGCCACCAACAACCAAGATAACGAACTCAGGG
>NC_031799.1:62520757-62522347 GCF_001522545.3 Parus major | reverse complement strand
CGCGTTTCCATCCTCCCGCGAGGGAATTGGCCGGCCACGAAGGAAGCGATTCCGTGTGAAAAAGACTCTCTTTCCACGTTTGTCAAACCCGGGACTAAAGGGAGTCCTGAAGGACCGATCGCAAAAGGGGTTGAAAGGGGAAGAGGACGTCCAGTTGAGCTCTGGAATTAGTAAACCCTTTCAGCCAGAAGAACCTAGGGAAGGTTCAGAGAAAATTCGAGGTGCCAGAGGAAAACCCCCGGCGCAGCAAACCGAGAGGTGAGTATTGGCAGACTTGGATTTTCCAAAGAAAAGCGGACGAACACAACGCAGAGACAGGTAAGATTTTTTCTTATCATGGGGCAGAGAAAGAGTAAGATGCAAAAGAAAAATGACGAGAAAAACCTTTCTGAGAAACAGAAGGGATTGCTAGATATCCCACCTGAAAGCCCCTTGGGGTGGATGTTGAAAAACTGGGAAAGTTGTCCAGAAAGGAAAAAGAAATCGAAGGCAAAGATGATTCACTACTGCGCTGAGGTTTGGGGAGGGCAGGAACTTAGGAGCCACCTCACGTGGCCAGTATTAGGGACATTTGAAAAATGGACGTGTGACGAATTAATATCTCACGTGGAGCGTAAGGATCCCTCGGACTCCGAGGAGAAAGAATATGCCAGACTCTGGTTAATTACCAGAGTGGGGCTGTTCCCGGTAAAACAAAAAAGGTGAAACGAAAACCGAAAACTGGGAACCCCTAGATCATTTACCCCCACCATACCACGGGCCGGCTGATCCTTCTGCAGTGGATCAGGTAGTGCCGTCAGCGCCCGCAGGTTCCCCCGGACAACCAGTCGAAGCACAAACATCGCAAGCAAGGGACGCGGCACCGGCAGTAGCTCCGGCAGCCCCCCCGGTGCCTCCAACTGCAGGAGCACCAGCTGTCACAACCCCCTTGGAAGCTGGATGGATGCAAGGCTGGGGATCACTCTATCCCCAGTTATCCACCCGACCGCCACTGCCAGGACCCTCGAATGCAGCAGAGGGGATCTCTTTTCCACAAATAGTAAAAGAACAAACCTTCAACAACCCCAGCTCCCCTCCTTCAAGCAGAACTCGCTATAAAGCGAAAACAATAAACGAAAAAGGGGGGGGAGATGAATCGGAGCACCGAATGTTTCCCCTAAGGGAGGTGCCAACGGCCCCTGGAGTAATCGGGTTCGTAAATGTACCCCTTAACTCAGGGGATGTGCGAGCATTCAAAAAGGAAATGGGGCGATTGCTAGATGACCCATTTGCGGTGGCGGAGAGACTGGATGATTTTCTAGGTAGTAGTATTTACACCTATGAAGATCTCATGGCCATTCTGAGATCATTATTCAGTCAAGAAGAAAGAGAGATGATAAAACAAGCAGGGATCAGGGATTGGGAGCGACGTAACCCGCAGGGGACGCCAGGCAGCCAAAAACGGCCAGGGGTAACTCCGAGCTGGAACGCCCAGACGGAGGAAGGTAGGAGAAGCATGATTGATTTAAGAAACATGATTGTACAAGGAATAAGGGAAGCAGTCCCCCGAGGACAGAATATCAGTAAGGTATTTGGAGAATGCCAGGGAAA
>NC_031799.1:62519344-62520657 GCF_001522545.3 Parus major | reverse complement strand
CCATAAGATTGTCAAAGGTATAAATACTACTTCCTAGAAGTTCATCTAACCTCTCAGCCACACCAAAAGGATCATCCAACAACCGCCCCATCTCTTTCTTAAGTGCTCTTACGTCTCCAGTGTTAAGGGGTATATTCACAAATCCAATCACTCCCGGGGCCGTCGGTACTTCCCTAAGGGGGAACAACCGGTGCCCTTCTTCACTCTCTCCCCACTCATCACCCATCATTCTCGCCCTCAAACGGGTTCTACTTGCAGGAGGGGAGCTGGTGATTGTGAGTTGTCTACCCTTTATCAATTGTGGGAACTCCGCCGCCACCCGGTTGACGGGAGGGATCCCCTCCGTTATATGGGGGGGTCCCAGTTGTGGCGGCAGGCCTGGCAGGGACGGATAGAGTGATCCCCAGCCTTGCGCAAGAGAAACCTCTGAAGAGGCTACTGTGGCTATGGTGTTCGCAGGCAGGGATAGGGGAAGAGCTGCCGGTATAGCTGCCGGCGCCGAGTCTCCCGCTCGGGATGTATGCATCTCAGCAGGTTGGTCTCGGGAGCCCAAAGGTGCTGAAGGCACCACTTGGTCTATAGTGGAAGGCCCAGCCGGTCCATGATATGGGGGTGGTAAGTGGTTGAGGGGTTCCCAGGATTCAGCTCTCACATTTTTTCTTTTTGTTTTACTGGGAATAGCCCTACTCTGGCGTTTAACCAGAGTCTAGCATATTCCTTCTCCTTGGGATCCGAGGGGACCTTGTTCTCCACATAGGAGAATTTATTACACGTCCATTTTTCGAATGTGCCTAACACTGGCCAAGTGAGGTGACTTCTCAATTCTTGTCCTCCTCAAACCTCCATACAGTAATGTATCAATTTTGCCTTGGATTTTTCCCTTTCTCTGGGGACAATCTTCCCAGTGTTTTAACATCCAACCCAAGGGGCTTTCCAGAGGGATGTCTAGTGATCCCTCCCCCTGATCGGAGGGGCTTTTCTCTGTGGTCTATTTTTTTTGGAAGCTTACTCTTTTTCTGCCTCATATTTCACAAATATATAAGATTTCTTACCTGTCTTCAACTCCTCTGTGAGTCTGCTTCTGTTTCTGCGTTGTGACTTTTTCGCGCTTACCCGAGGAATCAAACTTTGCCGATACTCACCCTTCAGCGAGCTGAGCTGAGGTCTCTTGTAATCGGCACTTTTGTTCCTCTTCCGGACCTATACCTTGTTCCGTTAACTAAAAGGGTTTACCAGTTCCCGAGCTCGACAGGACGTATCCTTCCCCTTTTAGACCCTTGTGATCAGTCCCCCGAGACGTCCTTTTGTCTCAG
>NC_031799.1:62433810-62518314 GCF_001522545.3 Parus major | reverse complement strand
GGAAGGAATCTCTGGATTATGTTACATTTTGTATCTTTACAGTATTATAAATATAACATATATTTCTTTATTCTCCTTCACGAATTTTTATCCAATGCCATATTTATCACAGTAACTATTGCTTTGATGCCTCAATTGATCTTTTTCCACTTCACTGCTGCCATCTTCCTCACACAGATCACAAAACAGTGTAACTGATAAAAGCAATTATGATGTGTCTCTTAGTTAATTTTTAAACTGTGGTTTTAATACTAAAATTTAGTTAAAGTCAGGTTTAAAAGATATAAAAACAGCCAGCCTGAGGCCATGCTATTTACAAAAAACTTTTTTTCTTTATAAAGAAGGTTGCACAATACATTATTAATAATTGTTACTTCAAAGCACTGCAAAATCTGTAGTCTAATGGGGTTATTCTGGACTTCAGTTACATGCTAAGGAGAACACTGTGCTGCTGAAGAAGGCTTTGATAACCAAAGCTGCCCACCATCAAGAGATGGCACTTCACATGGCACTTCACAGGTGAAAAATGTGCTTTGGGTTTTTTTTTTCCCAGATGGGTTTAAAAAGGGGGAAAAAAAAACCAACCAAAAATGAACTGTAAAGAACTTGGAATAAAACTTGGAAAGAGGATAGGGAGTGCCTAATGTCATGAATAAAATCTCTCAAGAAATCCACCCCAGTTAAAATACTGTGTTTAGTTATGTAGTTAATGTTCTTATCCCATTTGTAAACCTTGTACCCCTTGTTTACTCCGATGGTTATTAGTAATGTTAATTAATTACCAGTTTCTGAAGTGTTTTATAGGTTCTTATGAGACATTCCTGTACCCTTTCCCTTACTTCCTTGCTCCTATGTAACAAAGCTGCTCCCATGGGGGCTAAATCAAACTAACAAAAGCAACCCATTAGAAAGGTATGCCACAGAACGAGGCAACTCCCATGGACGCTGGCCACACTAGAACAAAGACAGGAAGCTGTGCAGCCAAGTAATATGCAAACTAAGGCATGCAGGACACCAAAACAATGAACTAACAGAGGAATAAAAGGACAAGAAAACATATTCTAGCAAGCTATGATGAAAGATCATCTCCCTGCATCACCTAAGCCTGCTTAGAAACCATCTTCCTGCATCACCATGACCTAAAGAGGACTGGAAAGAACTGACTCTCCCAGACAACAAGCCAGAACAACAAGCCTCCTGGCTACTCTCATGAGGACAGAAGCCCCAGCTCTGCAGTGTGTGCTGCAAAGCTGAATTGTGCTTCCTCTTTGGAGCTGCCAGTGTGGGAATGGCCATGGTGCAAGCAACCCCTCGCCCCACCCCACCCCCCACCCCAAGAGCTGAATCCTAATAAAAGCATCAAACGGGAATGTTGCCGCTGAAGTTGAATAGATCACATGGACACTGGTCAAGGTGTGGTGAAAAGAAGAGAGAGCTTTATTTCTTCTCTCAGAATTTATAGGTTTCTGACCACAGCCAGGGATTGGATAGTCAGGATAACACTTTCCCAAACAGGCTGCCCATGAGAGATGTCCATCAAAAGACATGTATCAGAAAGAATGTATACATTTCTATGTTTACAGTTACTGTCCTGGGAAAGTCCTTAGAAAACTATGTTAGCAAGCTCAGAAGCTGAGTTTTCAGGGCAACATCTCACCCTTTTTGGTTTAACAAAAAGAAAAGAAAAAAGAAAAATTAACAAAGAAACTAGCAACATTATAAACAATCAAAAGGATAAATAATAGGAAAATACAATACTCCATACAATCAGAAGGCTGTAATTTCAGGGTGATATCTCACCCTTTCGTTATTACAAAAAAACCCAAAACAAACAAAAAAAAAAAACCCAGAAAAACAACAGAAACTGAAAAAATAAATGAAACAAACATCCAACATCAACACCTGCTTGTGGATGGGTCATCGGGGCGAGCACGCACGTCATCTGCATCTGAGTCCTCATCCATTGGCCCATGCAGCTGATGACTTCCAGTTTGGTCATGGCCTCCAGCCTGCTTGCCGGTCGAATGCTGCATCTGCGGTTGCAGGTCAGGACGAACACACTTCACAGGTACCCAGCGTACCCCAGTATCTGTGGATACACAAGCATACCCTTGCCCCAAAGCAATGAGGTCATAGGGACCCTCCCACTGTTTTGTGACCAGATTCCTCACTCTAACCTTTGCCTGAGGCTGAGGTATCTCATCTGAAGCCCACAAAGAAAGGTGATGATTCAACATGACCGGGTTACTGGAGTTCTGTGGCACCGTGAGGTGATTAAGGGTATATAAAGCTTTCCCCAACCAACTGTGCAGGGTCTCACCCTGCATTCCCCGTTTCTGCTTCTGCAGAACTCACTTCAGCGTACCATGAGAACATTCTATGATAGCCTGACCTGTCGGAGAATGAGGGATACCAAACTTGTGTGACACACCCCACAACTGCAGGAACTGCCTCACCTTCTGAGAGGCATAAGCAGGACCATTATCGGTCTTCACAGCAGAAGGCACACCCAAAACAGCAAAGGCCTGCTTCCAGTGGGTAATGACATCACAGGTTTTTTCTCCCATGTGAGCAGATGCTCACACGGACACAGGTCGAGGTGTGGTGAAAAGAAGAGAGAGTTTATTTTTCCTCCCAGGATTTATAGGCTTCTGAACACGGCCAGGGATTGGATAGTCAGGATAACACTTTCCCACTGCACTGGCCATGAGAGATGCCCATCACAAGACGTGTAACAGCAAGAATGTACACATATCTATGTTTACAGTTACTGTCCTGGGAAAGTCCTTAGAAAACTATGTTAGCAAGCTCAGAAGCTGAGTTTTCAGGGCAACATCTCACCCTTTTTGGTTTAACAAAAAGAAAAGAAAAAAGAAAATTTAACAAAGAAACTAGCAACATTATAAACAATCAAAAGGATAAATAATAGGAAAATACAATACTCCATACAATCAGAAGGCTGTAATTTCAGGGTGGTACAGGAGTCTTGTCTCCTGGCCAATTTCTTTCACCTAAGCTCAGTGTTTCACAGCATAGGAAGAAAAAGACAGAGGGAAGCGCACTGCCAGCCTGAGCTGGAAATGAAATGTGCCATGGTGACCCAAGCAGTGTCCCAGAACATACACCATCCACAGCTCACCACAGTGAAAATTTAAACAGGGCAAGACCTATCACAAGGTTGTATGATCCTGCATGAGGGCCCAGCCAACTCTTCTTTTCTTAAGTATTTTGAAGCCACACTTGAGTATTCAAGCTGAAATTCAAATATATTCAACAAAGGATGATTGGTTTTACAGATTTAAATTGTAGCATGGTAATTTTCTGCTTTGATTGAATAGAGACCCATAACACATTCCCAAGGGTTTTTGATTGATACAGAACATGATGTTTTTTGGGAATTAATCCCTTCAACCTACAAAGTTACATGAACAAGTATTGGGGAAGCCCAAGGGCATATCCTGAATGAGACGCCAGTATTTGAGTATCAGAGTACTTGAAAAAAGGTTCACGTTGCCCAAGCCCAAGTTGCCAGCATTTTCACTGTAGCTATTCCTGGTTTGTTTCTTTCTTTTGAGAAGTGATTTTGCAAAATTATTACTTGGTCGTGGTACCTATTTGACAGCTTACCATCTGCTGGCACAATTTATATCCAGTGAAACTGCTAAAAAAATCAAGTTTTTATTGCCAGCCTTATTGCAGTTTATATAGCTGTGGAAAAATGGGCTGAACTCAGTTCCTCCTTACACTTCATCAACCAAAGTGTGCTGACACCAATCCTTTACTGCCATCCAGGGCAACAGGCAATTGGCTGCCCTTCAGACACACTGCACAACACACAGGTTGGATTTATTTGTTCTGTTCAAGGTCAAAGGAAGTGTAGAGATGGCCAGAGGAAAATGTGTATATGGCAGGTATTTTACAGTTCTTATTCTAGATTGTATGTATCCTCAAATCTTGTGCTGGCCTAAACCACAAACTACAGGTACATTTAGAGGAAGTCTGCATTTGGGGATGGCAAGAAAGATGAAAAGAATAAGCAAAATCAGCAGAGCAGCAAACAGAGATAAGTGAAATGTCTGATACTAAAAGCAAGACTTTTTAATGGCTCTTGAGACACTCCATAGTTAAGGAAACTTCCCCGAGTATCCAGGACCACTCTGACATTCACTCTTGCACACCACCTGAGCTGGACCAAGGCCCTTTTGCAGCTGCACCCCACACTCACATTGGGTTACCTTATGGGCATGGACCCAGGTTTCCCATGGCAGAGTCTCAGACGTTCAAATTCTTAATTTAAGCTTGGTTCAATGACCAAGTAACTAAGTAATTCCAGGTGGTTCCTTCGAGGAGCCCCTTGGCTTTTATTCCCTCACAGTCTGAGCACAAAAGTCCGAGTCCCTCCGCTCCTATTTTGTCTCCAAGTGTCCAGTCCCCTTGCCAGGCCACAGGTCCCCGAGGCCCTCATTATACAGAGGGCCAGCAGGTCACAGCCTCTGGCCCAGGGCCGCCCCAGAGTACAACCTGCAGCTCCCCTGCAGCTGCCCTTGACCTACCTGCACTGAATAGATTAACACCCATTCCCCTCCCACAGCCCATCTTTCCTCCACACAGAAGAGGCACTTCTCTCCCTGAGTATGAGCCAAATTGAGTAAGCCAGGAGAGCAGAAAAGTATTCATTTACATGTCAGTTATAAGTGGGACTGTAAAATCTGGCATCTGCCAGGCATCAGTCATGCTGTGCACAGAGGCAGTGGAACACAAACCCAAGAGCTTAAGCTAGCAGAGACTCATGAGTAGGTCTTTGTGCTGAGAATAGTATGTTTGGTTGTCACACAGGGCCATATCCTGACAGCCTGAAGTCTGTGTCCATCCTGGATATCCCCCTATGTGGGGGCTCTATGCAGTTCCCCAGCTCCTCTCCATATCTCCTCACATGGCATTTTCTTAGTCTGCAGTTCTCAGCCACATCAGCTCCCTCATGTATTTCACAGTACAGCTCTTCAAACGTGCACACATACGAAAGGAAGGAGAGAGCAGAGACAGTAAGCCTCAGCCAGTCAATACCCCCAAGTGATGAGAGCAGGCATCAGAGTGTGATTCCTTCTTCACTTTAAACCAACAAGGAAATGGGGATTTCTGTACAAGATTCTTCAGTGCATAACCACTATTCATTTTTTAAATTCAAAACACAAAAAGCCCTAGTTCCTCACAATAGTGTGGTTTTTGCCAGTTACAGCCTCACCCCGTAATTTCTTCCAATTCTCAAGCATGGGAAGGAAGGCTGCACAGAGCCATGGCACAATACTTAAGACTACTGAACGCATTTACAAAGCTTTGTACAATGTGGGAAATGGAAAAAATAGAAACTTCAACAGATGATGAAGGGTTCAATCTGCAGCCTTGGAAAGAGCTTGGGTTAATGTAATGATGAAGGTACACAGACATTGGGTAGAGAAATTATAAACTTAAGTCTCTATAGGTATAAGTAAGAATATGTCTAGAGTAGGGAAGAAATTATATTAGGTAAAATAGTTAGAGGTTTGAGCTGTAATAACTGAGTTATATAGTAGGCTAGAGATCTAGAAACTGTAATAGAGGTGTGTGTATGTGACCTGTCAGCTTAGTGGCTAACACAAAGATGCGGTGCAGCAAAATTAAGCAAAGGTGATAGGTTAATAAGTAGAAACAAGTTTTGTGTCAGCTGTCTATTGGACCAAAATGTTATATATTGCTGTGTGGAGAAGAAAGCTGTGACTACCTTGAGCTATGGCTGACTTGCTGCACCTCTAAACCTCATGCCTTCAGACTGATTTTATCTGGCCTACTCGAGCAATAAATCATCTCAAAGCATGGTGGTCCCATCCTTTGCTCTACATCATGACAGGTAGGCAAGACAACACATTAAAAAAAAAAAAAAAAAAAAAAAAAAATTCACAACATAATCCCCCCTCCAAACCAACTTAAAAGTGAAGCACTAAGGCTGTTCCTGCACGCTTTTGGAGTTTGGGACCTGATGTTGGATGCAAAAGGACTTGTAATCAACAACATATACCGCCTCTTCTGGGCCTGTTAAGGATTTTCCAGGATGAGTTTAAAGGATTGTGGAATTTCTTTTTTTTATTTTAAAGACATGAATCTTGTATACTCAGCAGGTATTCCCAATAAACAATGGCAATGGGATGCTATGACAAAAATATGGTGGTAAAGCAAACCTGGTAAATCCAAGGGAAACCCATTATAGAGTGCACAGAAAAAAAGGAGAAAGAAGGAAAGAAAGATTCATCAGTACAGGTAATAGTCAAGTAAACTTTTTTCTCAACAATCTTCTTGTGTTTAAAAGAAACCAATTATACTTCCAAGTCACTTGCAGAAAATTTTAATAATTTTCCAAATATACAGCTATTAGAATGACCCTAAATATCACTAATAATTAAGTTACAAAAGTTGGCAGGTAGCACAGCACAATGTCCTATAGAATAAACATAGGTAGTATTAACAATGCTCCCTATGGTCCAGGAATGTCAGAAAATAGCAAATGAAATTACAAACACAAAGGAGATTAAGGGGCACTTTTAGACACTTAGATCAAAGAAACTGAGACTAGACTAGACACATTCATTCATCAACCATAATGAATGTAGAACTTTAAATCTCAAAAATTATTAAAAACACATCAGGTGCAATTTCACATGGTTTCATCTACATTCCAATACAGTTCCCAGAGGATTAAAGTGTCTTTGTGCACTGTAGCTTCATTTAGTCACATGCAACACATTGTATTTGGAAGTTACTTTCTTTTTTAAAAAGTGGCCTATGAAATAACTACTTGAACCAATGTACATAATTCAAACTACAGTGTTTTGAAGTACCTTTGTTCTGACTTTGCTACTGAATGTCATGTAACGAGTTTAACTCCAAATCCACAAGGCCCATCTCCACTAAACAAGACCAGAGTAAAAGATATTTATTGAAATATGTTTTCTGCGGTACAACCCTTAGTTTGCTTATTTTTCCCTTTCAAACATATTTTCCCTTTGGAAGACAATTTTCTACTGCAGCTTCTGTTTACAGATTGCTGTGTACATGACAAACAGACACTATTTCACCCATGGCTATGGTGATGAATGCACTTCCCAGATAACATCATGTCTTAACCCAATGAATAAGCACAATATATATATTGTCTGTGGGACAACCAAAGATCTGCAGCCTTTGTATTTTACTTGTAGCCATTCTCTGTGCTACAGCATGGACCCAGTGTCCTGCTCAGGTCTCCTTAGGAACTCTCACTGCTCTCTGCTGTACTACCTCCTTAAATCCAAACCTCCACCTGAACTGCAGTGAGGGAAGGAAAACTCCACACAGTTCAGCTGTCACTCACCTTGCCTCCAGAACGTCCTCTTCAACTCATGAGTAAAGAACATGCACAAAGCCTATGGATCCAGTCTCCCATCAAATCATGCTGTCCACCAGCAGCCACTCCTGCTTCTTCAGGGGAGAGTGTATTCCCACAGTATTCGACACATTTTATGGTGTTTTTCAATAGTGTCACTTCATGAGGAGTTACAGGGCAAAAGCTTTTTAGGATATACAAATTTCCATCATGATGTCACCTGTGGCAAGGGCACTCAGGAGGAAATTGCATGTAGGGGAAAAAAAACCCTAAAGAAATTAGGAGAATGAACAACTAATCCTAAATTTAAACAGCAACTGTGGATGTGAGTCTTCACTCTTCCAGTGTCTTCCTACATTTGATTGTGTTTTGCATCATGAAGTGAGCAAGTCACTCCAATAATTTTAGGCTCATAATGTAAACACTCTTGCACATCTGATATGGCCAGGTGGCACCATTCCTTCACCACTGCTGCTGTTACAGCCGAGAAGGCCCATTTTAAACTCTGCACAATCCAGACTCAGATCAGGAGCTCAGTGCAGGTGAGAAGTTTTACTGAGGTTCTAGATTCATGACATGTTAACATTACTTACAATAGTACATGCACTGAAGTATTTTCATAACATACACACTCTTTTAATCAATTTAATGGAAATTAGTGATTTCCTAATCTACTTAGTACTCTTAAAAGTTCTCCATGAAATTGTGCAATTATGGAAAAGAATGCTCTGGTTATGCATTACAGTAGAAAAAAAATGAAACAGTCCAAGTTTCATCAGAATCACAACTACAAGTAAAGTCTCCAGTTCATAAAACAAATTGATTAAATTATTCCAATTATTTCAGAGTGGCATAATAACTTCCAATGCAATTTATGCAACAAATTTCACCCATATTCAAAAATAACATTTGTAAATGTTTTTCATAAAATTTATACATCTCAAGTTCTCCTTAGGTAAGCCTAAGCCCAGTTCTCACATCACCTAGGCAGAAAGGCTTCAGAAGCCTATATTCTCAGAGTCCATGAGTGAAAATATAGCATGAGTTCTGTTGGTTCTGCTAAACCCAACTCTTATTGCATAAAAATCATCAGTTTCCTCAACAGGCCTAGCACCCAGCTACACACTAGGCTGGGGCAGCACTGTTTTATGGGACATAAATATCTACAAGCCTTATAACCATTCCAGTAAAGATTTCCGTGTAATGGTTGCCTATCCTGCATACTTTGTCCAGAGAACAAAAGAGGCATTGCTGAGAGAGAGGGAGACCTATCATTGAGAGTACACATCAGTTCAGTGACCCATTGTCTCCCTCTTCATTTTCTAATTACATAGAAATGTAATTCTACATTTAATGATTCATTTATTGATTTTTGTAATGCTTAATGATTTCTGTAAATACATTTCCAACTGTAACTGAAAACAATTGGCTCAGACACAAGACACATCATGTCTAAAATATGAATATAAGGCCTCTGCAGGCTCAAACTCACAGCTGGAACTATGTCCAAACATCTCCATGGCAAGCTTTATTTGCACAATATCCAATGAAAAATACTGTTATTTCTTAAGCTACATTTTAAATTATCAGAAATACATTCATAATAACTACTGGTACAAAAACCATGATAAAATTTTTTTATTCAAAATATTCTGACAGGTTGACAATATTCCAGGTGTGTTACAAATACTGCCATAGCCAACAAAACAATCAATACTTAAAGAGCATTCAAACACTGAGGACATGTATCTTAAAGCAGAAACAGGTGAGTGCATGGTACTAAGTGCATACTAATCATTTTCCAATAACTGACTTGAAGAATATGCCTCGTTTTTCTGGTACAAAATGGATTAAAATCCAGAAGAGATGAATTACAGAGAACAAAAATGATGATGTTTAAATGGTTTTGCCCATATTTTCTTATAAAACCTTGTAACTTTATCATACAAGGCCACTACCAGTCTGGACTACTCTAGCATTGACTATTTACGGGATAGAACAACAAAATTATAACAGAGAAACCAGTGAAAAAGCAATCAAAACCACAAACTCTTTCTAAAATATGGCTTAAATTAAATCACAGAGAGTTGGGAATATATTAACTATAAGGTGCAAGAGAAATACCAGGTAGGAAAAAAGTCCCTCTCTTCCTGGTACTTCCCCTGTCAGACTTCACTGTATTTCCCATAAAATTTTCAACACACTGGAATTTTCACCCTTCCTGCAAGCCCCTTTTCCCATACTTCTGAAATATCATGTTACTAAAAGGTTGGTTTCAGTCTTGAAAGAATGTATTGGCCAATATGAGCTCTAAAGTTTAAACCATGTAATTCTATACACAGTAATACCCTGTTTCTCCCAATTAAATCAAGCTCTCAAATAGAGCTAAAAATTCAGCTTTATTAAAAAAATTATTATTTCAAGCGTATTTGCTTGAAAAATATGAATGTCTTTGTCATGTAGAAAACAGATGTCCAATGAACTTGTCAAGCTGTACACAGCTGAGTGCATAGTGAAGAACATCATACAGAGAGAGCAGCAAGGCCATAGGGTCACTAAGTCCACATGAAAAAGATGTATGTTTCCAATGACTAAATCCATTCTAAAACATTTTCGTCCTGGAAATGCTTTAAGCATTAAAATCTTGCTCTAGGGATGGCAAGACTCCTCCATTCCCACTTTTCATACAGCTCACTGTAATATGCATGGCAGCACAGCTACATACACAGCATACAGAAGAGATACACCAAAATTGCTTTGGACACATCATACTGATCATCTCAAGTATTCAACACAAAAGTTGAATTTTTCTTGTGAAAAGGAAGGAAATAGTACAGCTTTCAAATAACACAGCTTGTCTGTATGTCACTAAAGAAACCTGCAGTGTCTGCAGCCCCAGGATGGGAGAGCCACAGCTCCACTGGCACAAGTGGTGGCACACCTAGTGGCTCCAAGGCTAAATGATCTCACAGGAGGCTCTTCCACCTGTATTGCTTGCGGTTCCAGTCAGTGCTCCCCAGCAGTGGAAGCATCAAACACTGCAAAAATACAAGTTGATTACATCCAGAAGAGCTCTGTACACTCACCCAAAACACTTGTTTCCCCATTCTATTAGTTTGCTTTTTAAATCAATGTTGTTAGAGCAGGGCCATGAGAACAGAGTGAGACATTTTCCTTAATCACAGCATCAGACACTCACAGCAACAGACTGACAATCTCCTAAACCAAATTAGCTCCTGGAACATCTTGCATTTGCCTTCTTTCACTTGTTCTTAAGAACAAACAGTTTCTCTAGAAGTTGTGCAGTTCAAGCCTATTATGCTATTGTACTCCAGCATTTTCTTAGCACCTCAACACAAATTACATGATAGCTCATCTGTGGTGAACATCGGCTACAGACATCCACAAAGGGGGAAGGACTGAAAGAACAATATTGTCCCATGACATGGAAAAGCACTTTGGGATGCATTGGCTTCAGGTGAGACTGCTGACTCAGAACAGGATTTCTCTCCATGCAGAGTTACTCCAGTTATTCAAATACAGTAAACACAAGGGCAGTACTGCAGACATCAATCCTGCACCTTACGACTTTCAGTCTATTTTCTAAACACCTCTTAATGGAGATGCGGCTCAGTGTCAAGGTTAAATGGGCAAAAACATCATCTATGCTAAAGTTATTAGAGGAACTAACATAACCCTTGCTTCTGGTAGTTCTTGGACTTAAGTCAACCATATAAATTTCATTCTATTAATTTACTCATCCTGCTTTATCTCAAATATCTTCATCCTTTCACACTTCCTAATTAACAATCAGTATTTTTCCTGAGTGAAATTATAAAAAAGTTAAACCCTTCTACCAAAAGTACAAAGACAAATAAAATATAGAACAATACAAACCCAGTTATACAGCACTACAAGTGCAGAAATTCTTCATGTTGTTGCTCTTTATCATTGGCCCCCAATAAAAAACATAGCAAAGAATTCAGTTATCCAAAATATTTTGCAGTACTCTGATTAGATTCTTCAGACCATAAATATAGCCCTCATCCTTTGCGTTGCTAGGAAACACATGAGCAAAATCAATCATTCGAACTTCAACATTTGCACTTTCCTTGGTCTCTGCTGGCACGTGATAGAAAACTTTTTCCAGTTGGGGTAGAACATTTCCATTTAGGTGCTCCTGTGTAATGCATGGGCTGGTTTTCCACACATTGTCTTGCTCTGAGTTTTCAACTTTTAGAGAGAGCTGACTGTGGTGCCTCTTCGAGCATGCCTTTTTGTGAAGTGCATAAAATTCAGACAAGCTTTTACTTACAGAGGCTTCAATTTTTCCATTCTCTGTAGAATTTATTACATTAATATTATTATTATACTCCAATACATCTCCACCTGCTAACAGGCCTTTGGGCACCCTTCTCTTCTCTGACAAGGTGACATCACTCAACCGCACAGCTGTCGCTTGACATGAACCTTCATAGACAAACAGCAATGAGCTTGCATAGAAGTTGAGTTGTGTCTGGCCCTCAAACCACTCCAAAATCTTTTCAACCTTCTGAATGCTGGCAGCTACCACATCTTTTCTCAAGCAGTACCCACTGTGGAAAAACTTTGAGATGCCTGCAAGAAATACACACATACTTGGATTATTTTAATTTCTGAACGGAAAACAAATGATTTTTATTTTTGGGGGGATTAGTATGCTCTTATTTGAAGGAATAGACACCATTCAGGTAGTTTCTGCTCAGGCAATTACTAACTAAACTCAAAGTGAACCTAAGAACTCTAAGACCTTCAGTCACATCACCTGCTGTGTAATACTACAGCTTGGGATTGGGTTGTAAGTAAATGTACCAAGCACATAGTAAATGAACTTGGTTCCTGCTCCCAAGGTCAGTTTAACGAGTGTCTGGACAGTTTTGGGCAGGGACCCATTAAATTCTCCATGCATAAATAGGTTTAAGAAGCTTGTTACTATGAGTGTGTTCATGTGTACACCTTCTGTTCCTTGCTGGGGGACAGATGAGCAGGTGTCTAATAACTAGTTTGCAATAATTATCACCAAACAGCCCCATTTCTGTTCATTGTTAATGTAGAACAACATGTGGATTGGCTTCAACTGATAAAGTCCTTTGAACTGAAAAATGCTTTCATAGTAGTTTTCTAATAGAAATAATACAAAATACACTTAGATATTCACAGAAGACTACAGACAGAAAAAATAATTTATAATAAAAGCATGTAATACTTTTAAGTATTTCTATTTCATTATAGTTTCAAAGCTGCAAAGTTGAATTCTAGAATTCTCTATTAGTAGTAAAAGAGACACAAGGAGAAAATTCCTACAGTCTGCAGTGCTGTTACAGCCAACTACCCACTTAATTTCTGATTGACAGGCAGCTCAAATACTACAGGGAACAGGCAAAGAACTGTCTGACATGAGGACAAAATGGAGTTTTGAAACGGGAACACCCAGACCACTTTTCCAAACTGTTCTATAAATAAGTATTTAAATGAAAAAATCCAAGCCCACCAAGTTCTGACACTCCAATCCCCTTACTTACCATCCTTTACTGTTTCCTTGGTCAAGCTCCTTCCATAGTGCTGGTTTTGCGTCTCATAGCTGTCCGAAGACATGTGGTACACCTGAAAGAGGCAAGGAGGGGGCTCCCTATGTATTTTAAACCACCAGTATTTCTGCAGAGCAAGAGACACCTCACAGGCCACAAAACATTTAGCCCTCACAGTTTTTATGTTTCTTGCAGTGCCCAGCACTGTATTGCTCTCCCAAACTCTCCCTTCAGCCCTTGGGCTCCAAGCTACAGCTTTCCTGTGCTAGAAACATCCTGGTAGTGGCAAAAGGCAATGCACCCATTACAGGGAACTCTTTCAGAAGGCCCTGTAAATCACAATTGAGATGTGAAACTATCAGACCCTTATCTGTGTTACTGAGGATGTTGAATCAGTAAGACAACAAAGCAAAAATTTCAATGCAATTATTTTGAGTTCTAGAAACTATACAACTAAATAGCACAAGAGCAAAACAGTAACAATTACTGTATGCGACCACCAAGGCCCAGCTCCATAAGACCCATCTGCAATTGTCAGCACAAATAAGGCTGCACTAAATAAATGGCAACAAGTTTTTGCAAACAAGCAAACGCTGGTTCCAGCACCAACAGCAGTATTTCAGCTCTCATCTGAAAGGGAGGCAACTCACATGGGTACAGTTCTGTCCATATCAGGAATTGTACAAGCTTAAGAACTTAATTTGAAACTGCTTTACATATAGACATGTTTTCTCTCACACTGAAATATTTCCACAGCAGAAACGTGAAAGGCAGCAAGGCCTAAGTATAATTTGTCTATGAAAGTATAGACAATTTTTATTTGCAGAAATAACGGTGTTACCAAGCAGGCAGTTGTCTCTGGCAGGAATTTGGTGCTTGGCACTTGTTCAGACCACCCATCCCTGTGGCACCCACCCCATCCACAGCCCTGCCCTCCCTTTACTGCTGTAAACAGAGAGGCTCCCACTTAAAGAGAGTCAGGGCACACTACTGAGGTGCCTGCTCCTCATCTCTCCTCTGGGGCCTTATTCTTGATGAAGCCAACCAATGAAGTCCACAATACTGAAACAGCAGCAATAAAAATGAATGGTACAGAAGCATTAAATAAAGAAAATAGAATTCCCTGTTTTCATTACAGCCCATCACCCTGAAATGTCTCTCCCCCATCCAAACAACAATAAATCCAGTACGATTATACAGATCCCCACCTCCTGTTTTTCAAAGCAGCTGGGAAGAACAGTCTCAAATAACTTTTATTTTGACAAAAAGATAGAAGTAACTAAACCCAGTTCTCCAGGAACTTCAATTATAGTGCATAGAAACTGACTTTAAGTCACCAACCATGAACTGAAGGGGAAGTAAACAGTTCCCATTATTTTAAAAAAACAAAGAGCCGTAAGTCTAAATGTTTGATCTCGGTAGCAGAGAAACTTCAAACACTGTTACGATACTTGGAGAAACTGAGGCCTCCATGACTATGAAATGAAGAAGGCCATTGCAGAGATGAATTACTCTAAAATTGCATCTGACAACTGTGATTTTGGTTTCACAGGAACAGCAATTTTTCTCCACTTAGTTTTTGCTGGTTTTTTTTCCAAAGCACATGAAAGAAGTACAGCATATACCCAAAGATTACTTATGTAAACACTTCAGCTACAAAAGTATCCTTCAAAAACATACCAAAAGTTTCAAAACTTTTCAAAGAGCTACAAGTCAAAGGCAGTTAAATAAAGAATAATATTGCTTAGAAAGAGAATCAAAAGTCTGATGACTACAACTGAATTTTCACTAGCTGTGACTTCATTTTAATGATATTAAGTGCTCTCATGGAGCTGGCCCAGGAGCAGCTTTCTGCAGACATCAGCACTGCAGCAGTACCTGACCAAATCATCTTGTTTACCAGAACCATACCTCTTCCTGGAGGAGCTACAGTTTTTGTGACATGGGCACTAGCTCAAACATGCTGATTAAGATCTGCAAGCTCATTTTGCTTTCCAAAGAAACTCTGGAGCAGCACATCTGTGTGAAGACCCTGTGCTTCTGAACTGGGTTTCTCAAGAAGCTGCCCCACCTCTTACTACAATTTGAACCAAAAAAAACCTAATTTTAAAACCATTCCCCAAATGTCTTTCTATATAGCTTACAAACACCAAGCTGGATGGATGTTCATGCTGCATTAACAGCATATTTTTAACTATACAAACAGTCAGTGACAGAGCACCAAGTCCCAGACCCACAGCATGAGTGTAATTAATGTATGTGTTTAACTGCCTTGTGCACTCAGAAGGCACTCAGTCACCAAGAGGCTTGGTCACAGCCAGTGGCATTAAAGGACAACAGATCTGCATAATCACAAAAACCATCTCTTACCATCACCTTGAGACTCAGTGCAACTGCAGGAAGAGACTAGCTGAACATTCCTAGAAAGCCTCACTCAAATATAGATACATTACACCTCATTCTGAAAGCAAGGGAGCTGAAAGCCAAGTTGAAACAGAAACAATCTCTCACCAGCCCTTGCTCCATCCTCACCCATGCAAACACAGGGATGGCAGTGCTGGAGGAACAGGGGGCTAAAATCAACTTCCTATTTGACAGACCTTCTGCTCTACTGTGTTTTTGTTCACATGGTCACTACCAATCATCTGCTATTAACCCTTCCCAAAATGACATTTTGCCTTTGAACCAAGCTTTTTCTGTATCCCTCTTGTTGCAGCTGTCTGTATTAGCCCATTTCTGTCATAACAATGACAAGTAAGATCTGTAACCTTAATAGCAGCCAAGAAACCATTAGGCAGGAAAATCTCATTTCTTGTCTACCTGCCACAGCTTGTTATGTGTTTCCTCTGTATCCAGTGGCAGGTTTCCTGCTGAGTGGAAGATAAAGAAAACTTTCTATGAGCTACAAAACACTGCCCACAAGAACCCTCCTGCTTCATTAGTCATTTTTATATGTTCTTACTATGCAAAATCAGAGCTGTTCTTGTTGACAGTGCAAAGGCTTCTCCTTGTGCCTACAAGTAACTTCCACTCAGTTAGCTTCCTGTATGAATGGCTCTGGAATCCAGCAAGCTAACAGGTGCAGTTTACAATTAGGAGTAGTAGTGACTCTGTATGGGCAGCACATCAAAAAATCCAGACTATTAACTGTTGAGGGAAATGATCTTTAGATGTTATAAACCTGCACTTGGCTTTTGTCTCCCTGTGAGGTGTTCAGTCATTGCTGTTTGCATACCAAAACAGCTTTTGGTACATTTTTTTAAATACAGTTCCTTCTTTTTTGTACCCTTTTTTCAATTACAGTTCATCCATACGATATTCCTGGACTGATGGAAACCTTGAATTAAAATAAGAAGTTGGTCTAGCACAATCTTTAAAAAAGCACAACCCTTGCAAGGTCTCAGCAAAGATACAGAATTTGAAACTTTTAATCTTCAACTTTAGGATATTAAACCAAAGGCAAACAGATATCAAATGTTATGTAATGTTAATTATGGTACTTCAGTACTGTTGGGAGTCTGAGATACAGAGTGTGTGCCCTTGTTTCTGATACTTAAAGATCCAGAAAAACACTGAATTTCATATAACATGAAAATCACGAGCATATTTTCATGGTGATACATGAGAACAAATGTTGAAGTTATATAGAAAAAGCTAAAAGTGTGTGTAGATTAAAAAGTTTTCTTAAATCATTGGGTGAAAAAGAGAACAAGAGACAAGATGGAGGATTTAGGGTGGTCTCTTGTCCTTTCTTCTTCATGTTCTTCTCCTAGAGGTTTTTGGGTAGTAGCAAGTGATTGAACAGAAAATGCCACAATGCAGCACATAGGTGAAGGGTCATTGGATCATTAAGAAAAATATATACGTGTCTATTGTTAATTTGGTAAAAATAGGTATAAAGATAAAATAACTGCATACTTCGGGGCCATTTTGTGCATCAGACACGAAGCGCGCCACAAGACCTTGTTTGTACCATCAGAAGAAAGAAATGTACCAGATTATAAAGATATAACCTTGTGCAGCCAGCCTAGAAAGACCTGACAAGTTTTGTTATGACCTTTTAATAAACACGAGAAACAAGATTCTAATGAGCTCAGGAGTTTTCTTCAAATTATAAGAACTGAGATAAGCAGGACTCCCCACGAGGGAGGATCCGAAAAGAATTCAGTCCAAAGGAGGCTGAGAAATCCAGGAAGAAAAAGAAAAATACAGAAGAAATGCAACAGAATGAGAGAAACAGAAAAAGGATTTTTTAGAGAAAAGTTACAAGTACCAATGTCCATGGTAAGGCAGAAAAATGTATATACTGTTCAAATACTGTGGCAACTACCTGACTTCCAGAAAGTACAATTTGAATACATGTTCAAGCACTATCTGGGGGAGATACTACTGGCACAAATAAAAATCCCTATTCAGTAATTTGCAGAGTTCTTTCAAATCTGCAAAAAAATATCTGCTAATCCACATCACTTTCCCAAAGTGGGAAAAATAACCCCAATTGAGCAGGCCTGTAGAACACTACAGAGCACCTGGAGAGCGAGGACAGACTCGGCAACATGCACAGCATAGACCTGTGTGGCACTGGCATTCCCATGGTGCCTATAAAGCAGCTTCCTGTGCAGCTCCCAATGCCCATCCCTACTCCCCTGCACACCCCATACAAGGGGAGTGTGGGATCTGGTGTCCTAAGCAAGGACAAAGAGATTCAAGATACATGCTCTGATGCTGAGGTATCCAGACTTGACAGTGCTAAGCTTCCCACTCCTCAGATTTTTTTCTGTAAATACACCTACCAGTTGTCTACAGATAGGGGTGAGTGAATGTTAAGACATAACACAGAAGCTTCTGTTTACAATAAGGCACCTCCGCACTCCTGAGAGCATCTGAAGGTCAGTACCCAGCTGCTACCGAAGCTAGAGCCACAAGCTAAAAGCGGGAATAAGCAGGTGGCATCCCAACTCATCTAGGCACATCCAACACCAGTATCCATCCTCCAGCTCTGCACAGACCCTCCTAGTGCTAGGCCAAGACCCACACCCACCCACTTCTGCCTGTACCCCATGACTGTCCCAATATAAATACATGTTCCTTTCATGCTCAAGTAACCCAGGTTTCTCTACAGGCCCTTTATCCTGCCACAGTGGAAGATCTAAAAGAGTTTCAACAGGTCTTATTTTTTCTTTTTCAAAAAGAAAGCAAAGCAAGGATTTGATGAAAAAAATAATAAAGGGAGAATTTTTGTTTAAAAACATTCTCTTATTTGATATCTCTGCTTTATAGTAATGCTCTCACATTACCACTGCTGCTGAGAGCATGCCCAGTTATCCAAATCCATTTATCTAGACATGTCATTCCCTAATTTTTACCTTTTGAAACTTAATTTATTGTTGCTAGACGACAAGTGATGAAAGTACACACATCTCTGCTTGCTGCTGCCTTGAAAATTCAGCACAGGAAAGATGCATCCCTGCTCCTTCATTTCCAAGACTATACTTAGATATTACTCTGACCATTTTGCTTCCTTGTTCCTCTGGACTACTTTAAATGAGTGATATGACTAAGAGCACCTCCAAATGCTTTGACAGTCAATATAAAGTGTTAGTCAAGTCCTTACAAAAAAAAGTTGTAGAATGAAATTATGTTGAAATTTAACCAGTGAAAAAGCAGGCTATTAATCTCCTAAATAAAATAAACTACAACACTGCAATTAAATCATGAACCATCTTAAAAATAACTTAATACAGTAGTTTTAGACTCGCAGAACTTCCATGAAGCATCTCATTAGAATATTTTATGTAATAAAATACCACCTGCTCCAGCTTTGGAGATTTTTTTTTTCAGAGCTTTCATCTAGTTTCTTTGGGTTAGGGTTTTATTTATTTTTCATTTCATGTATGTTTTTGTTTGTTTTCTTTTAGGTTTTGTTTTGCTTTGTCTTCCTGTTTTCTTACACATGAAAGCTTGAATTAGACTTATAAATGTAAAAACTCCAGTTCTGGTAATTTTTTTAGTGTAGAAGAATCTGAACTAGATGCAAGATTTAATGCTGACTTCTCTTCTAAATCTTGTTACTAACTTGTGAAAACTACCACAATACTAAAAAGAGTTCACAAAAACCTCATAGAGTCAGCTACAGTCAATTTGAAAATATCCTGCAGAATCATGTGCTATAAATTAGAAAATTCACTTTTAAATTCATTGTGTTTGTACTCAATAGCACGCAAAATGCTCTGTATTTAACACTGCCTGTGCCACAAAGTGATTTCTTAATTGTTTTGTATGTCTCCTACAGAAACCAAATTACAATTTGTATTTTTGCTACTGCAACAGTACCTGTGACTTCCAACTTCTACATAAACTCTAACTACTTTCATAACAAACCATGTCCATTCTGATGGAATCCCAGAACAATCTGGTTTCAAAGGGACCTTAAAGACATCCCAGTTCCAATCCCCTGCCATGGGCAGGGCCATGTTTCACTAAATTAGGTGCTCCATGTCCCATCCAACCTGGCCTTGGACAATTCCAGGGATCCAGGGACATCTATTAAAGAAAGGAACTTCAAGGAACTTCTCTACTAAATACAGAATTGTTTTTAAACTATGTTATTAAAATAACTGTGCTTTCTAAGTGTATTTCCATATATCTATTCTGTCTATTCAGTGTGTTAAGCTAAATACAGGTCAAATGCCAGAACTGTGTACATAAATTAATGCTGGGCTAGACAGCAGAATCGTATTTTTAAGGACACACCATATGAACAGATGACTGCTTGCTTACCAATGCATAAGAAAAAGCTGCTTCAATAGCCTCTGGGGTAAAAAACCACTGTAAATAGATTTTGGGGTAAAACCCCCACCTATAACACTTTTTTCCTTGCATCTCTTCATGACAACTCCTAAGATGGGTGCTTTAGAAAAAGCGTAGCTACATTCTCTTTTTCCTGGCCTTCTCCTTCTTTGTCTTGTAAAAATTTACCACACAAACCCACCTCTGTGGCAAAAAAACACTGAATGGAGAGTTTAAAACCAAACCTCTGTACTTCCTTGTTACATCATGTTTTGTCCAGCAAACAGGAACAACCTTCATCCAACACATGAGCTGTTCTGGGCAGTACATATCCATGTAGGAGTGTTTCATATTATGGCCAGAATGTTGCAAAAATAAAGCAAGCAGACAGGCTGAAAATATCCCATAATGAAGAGGCAGAGAACACGCCTTGTGAATTCAGACTTTGCCAAGTGCTGTGTGAGGGCAGAAGCAACCTTTTAAATTCTCTTTGGAAAACAGCTTCCAACATGCAATTGGATGCCAAAGGCAAAAAATGCAAATCTCATCTAGTTAAACAATGGATGGAAAACTGCATTCCTTGGGACAATCATCATTATACATCCAGTCTGAATTAAGGGATTGAAAAAAATTCTGCAATAGGACAAAGACACACATAAGTGACAATGTTAGAAACAATAGTCACAAGCATACCATAGAAGCAATCATTCCTTCTGCACTGACATGAAACAAAGGACATGAAGTACACTGTTTTACAAGTAAGATAGGAAAGGTTACATAATGACATAAACTAAATCCAAAGTTATAATCTCTAACCTTCCTTTTCCATCCAAACTAGCTCTTTTTTGACTTAACTCCCACATTCTTGCTCATAGGCTTACATAATTACTACTCATGACCACTATAATTTCTATAATAGCTTACCTCAAGGCAGAGTTAAGGGCTGGGAGGCTGGGCAGTTCTGCACAAAACATTACAGAGATACTAGAATTATCTTGAACAATGATGCAATCTGGCTGCTGTTGCTATTGAACAGCAAAGGGGAAGGTTATCAAAGTCTCCAGCCATTTATGCATGTTGATGCAGAGCTTGAGGAGCCCTGGCTATGTGTGTGAAAAGAAAAACAAAAATCTCACATCAAAAGGAAAATTATTTATTTATATCACTGCAGAAAATTTTTGAATTCCATCAGGAGCTCAGTAATATCAATGTATTTCTCTTACTGAGCCACAAATGTTCTGTACAGTTTTTCTTTACATTGAAGTTTTAAAGTAGCCAATATACACATATTGACTCAGTATTTTTAAGAGTGCTAAGAGTTAATAGGGATGACTGCATGCCCAACTAACCTTCCCCTGACAGCCATTCCTTGAGTCTGAAAATATCAAAGGAAGTTTCCTTTTGATGGAAAGCTTTTTAAAACATAAAACATAAGCAGCTGTTCACAACTATATGCATCACCTCTGCAGAACATCGGCAGCTGTTCATGGTTATATGCATGACCTCTGAGAGCTTACTTATTCTTCCCTAAATAGAAAACTTATGTAAAATTATTTTCATTTAAAAACAGAGCATCAAGATGAAAAATGTGGAGGATACAGCTCATTGTTAAATTATTATAAAAACTGGTTCGGTATGTAAATCTCTGATATAAGCCTGCAAGAAAACACAAAAATCCTCTTCACAATCTTAAATATCTGTTGCGGTTGTGAAGAATTAATTGCAACTATACTCAAGTTTTAAACACCCAGCCACTCTCTTGTACACATATACAGTACCCAGCTTGCAAATAGCTTGCCCTAATGAACTCAGCCAAGTTAATTGTTTTGAAGCAGAGCAGTGCTTTGGAACAGATTTCACATGACAGCTAATACCAGCACTACCAAGACATTAACACTGTATTTATGTAAAACTCAAGAGGAATGTTCTTTGCTAGGAAAACCAGTTGCTGTAAATGGTGTGGGACAAGAGGCCTGAGCATAAACTGAAAGTGAAGACAAAACAAGTTCTTACCCTCATTCCAAGAACCAAAAAGCCGATCTCTTCCATCAGGGGGTACTTGCTGACCTGCTGCTGTATCTTCTCTGCTGAAGCATATGGATCATAACTTTTCTTACCTATTTTTACATCCATTATGCATGGCTTATTAAACTTACGGGTCACATCTTCCAGTTTTAGATATATATCTGTCAAAAAACCAAGACTTTTGTTAACAGCGGGTCAAAGTAAAATAATTACATAGCTTCTGCTGAATACCTGTGGAGGAATGGGAATAGTTTAAAACTTAACATAACATGAATTCTTTAAGAGTCAAATTTGTCTCTGAATACAGACTAAATCATGATCACTGACACCCACAAATTCTATTGCTATGAAAATCTAAATGCTTTATTGTTTAGAAAATTGTATACAATTAACATGTTAACCTAGCATTCAAATTACTGCCCAGATAAAATCCATGAGTAGCTTTTACTAAGTCATTACCATATCACAAAGAGTATTACTAACCACATTCCAGTACAGGTTTTGCAGCTGTGTGGCGGGTTTTGTAATTCAGATGGTCTCTTGTGTCATTTTAAAAATGAAGCGAGCATTCCAGTCCTAGCCTTCAGGGGCTGAAGTGCATATCATTTTGTTTCTTTTTATCCCACTCCCATCTGCACTCATTTCTCACAGCACATCTTTTGGAGGAAACACTCTTGGAATCCCAGGCTGCCTTTCATCCACTTCTAACAGTCACTTTGGCAGGGTGGCTGGACAAAGGAAACCCCAGAAGTACTTAGAATGCCTGAAGATTTAAAGGAGTATCTAAAACCTGATGAAATTTATCATTACCAGCATGACCCTCACACTGACTATGAGAACACAACAAGGAAATGGACTTCCATTAATACACACGCCCTCTCCCAGACAGCTCTGCTTGGGAGACAGCTGCACACACCTCCAGGCCTTGCTAGGACGCAGCATAACCAAGGCAACACACAGCATCAACACTGGTCTCATTCTTCATATGTGGTTTGTAAATCCACCTGTCGCCAGGCACAAACTTCAAGTCTGCTTTTCTTTCCAGTACAGCCTTTTCCATAAATGATTTCCTTGGGTTTAATACAGTCTGAATACAAAAAAACCATTGTATTATACCCTATTCCTGCAGCATGATCTAAAATGGGATTGTGAGAGAAAGCAAAACTAGATCAAGTTTTAAAAGAGGCACAAAGTACCTTGTTTGAAAGCGGTACAGACAGGTAACAAAACCAGTCTGAGTCAAAATAAGGTGAACAAGTGTTACAGTAAACAGCACTGCCAGCAGACTCCAACTACTCACAGACTCTGGCTGCAGGCCCTAGCAGACTCTAACTGCAGGCGCCAACTCCCAGCAGACTCCAACTCACAGCAGGGCCAGCAAAAACAAAACAAAACCAATCAACAAGCTAACCCACCCTTTTTTAACACCCATNTAACTGCAGGCGCCAACTCCCAGCAGACTCCAACCCCCCCCCCCCCCAGCAAAAAAAAAAAAAAAACTCTCAACAAGCTAACCCACCCTTTTTTAACACCCATCCTCACTGGACATAGGTGTAACCCATTAAGGCAAGGCTATTCCTCCTCTTTGGTAATTATACAGCTGCAACTCATCAGGGGCAAAGTTACTTGCAATCCATTCTCCTACAAAAAAGCAATATTTCATATATATTTAATAAGTAGAAACATTTTCTTAAGGAAAAGAAATGAAAGGGACTTTACTACTTTAAGTCCTACTGAGAGCTTCAGTTTTTACACCATCAAGATCTAATGTCCTACTTTCTCACACAGTATGTATGTATTAATTTAAACAGGTTTGATTTAATCCCTAGATGCCTGTTTTCTGTATAAATAGAACTAGGAATTTTGTTCATGTAGACATTTTCAGAAAAACATGTCAAACCAATATACTAATTTAAAAACAAACAAAACTACTCTTCTACTAATTCACTTCACCAGCTTTCAGTATCCTGTGGGCTACAGGATCAATCTAGCTACAGCAAAAAGAGTTTTATTATAGACTAGCTCACCCACTAATTGCGACTGCAGGAATACATCCAAGCTGAAATAACTCGTAGTTGACTTTGAGGAGTCCTAGGCAGCCAACATACTCCATATTTGCTCACTGAATATCCTGAAAGGAGAAGCAGGACAAATATTCCCCCTACCAGGCAACATATTCTGTATCACCTGAACTGCAGGTGCTACTTTCACTCTTCAAAGCTGTTATACAGAGGTCTAATTCAGTCAGATACTAGCAGAGCTTTTGCAGGACTTTGACAAACCACTACCAGTACCTGGGGAGTCCATAAAATCTGTTAGACATCTCTTATTAAAAAAAAAAATCTAAGTGTCATCTTTCTGACTCTTTTTGCATATTACAGAAATCACTGCAATCAACAGATTTGTGTCATCAGTCTAAAACAATGCAGAAAATAACTAAATAAAGTTCAAGGTTTTCAGTACATAGCTCTCAAAAGCAAAGAGCCACAGGTTTAAATGGGAGGTGAAGAAAGACAGTAAATGCAAAAAAATTTTAGAAAAGTGCTGCAGTCCTTCACCACCCATTCCAAAATACTTTGGAGCATGTTGCAAGCACTCCAGAATCAAACTATTCGAAATAAAAAAATTATACAAATTGCTTAGATGCAATGTTCTCATCAGCCCTAAAATAAAACCATACAGAAAATAGTACCCACGGGTATCTGCTGTCCTCTACTTCAATGGTCTATTTCCCCCTTTTTATCCATACATTCAGCACCTCCCAAATACTTAAAAGTTCTAAATATCTGTCACTTTGTTCTCCATCCTTTTCAGATTTCTTAGACTACCTTACCAACCTCCTAAAAATGTAACAGTAACTATTTTTTTAAAATTAGGCATTAAATTACCTTTGTAGATAACACCAACCCTGAGAAACACTAATTATTTGGCAGAGCCTGTAAATTATCCAGAGATGTCTCATCTCTCTCCCACTTTTTGGAATTAAATATTTCTTGTTAGTTAACCACTAGTTCAGAACCGGGCCTGTTATATCTGTTAACACACCCCTCTGCTCTCACAAAGCTGTCTGGCCTTGTTGGCAGAGCAATGCCACCCAGATAAAGCACCATACTAAGTTACTTTTTCTCATTATTGCTTCAAACAAGTGGATCAATTGTTTACACCCCATTTTTCCTGTCACTGTTTGGTGCCTATTTGCACTGTAGCCAATAGTCTAATGAAACAGCTTCACAATATTGGTACATATGTAACTTTCACTTCCAGCAGTTTCCCCTATCATACCTCCAAGCACTGAGACTAAGGCAAACAAAGTTAAGCCTCAAATATCAACTGCTCTCCATTTTCAATTCAGCTACTGCAAGTCTCTGAAGCTCTGACCGTAAGTGTCCTTCGCAAGGGCTTCAGTGAGTCTGCACCTCAGCCCAGGAAACTAGAGCACTCTCCTCCCTTCTCCTTGCTTGATTAAACAAAACCTGCAGATTTTTCAAGCAATTTAGACTTTCTACATTATTATGTAGTGCCCTGCTAACACAGTTTGCTTCACGAAATGTTGCATCTGCCATCTAAAACTAGATTACATTAAAAACCCCCACAGAGAGAGGTATTCATAAAGATTTTTATATTAAAACTTGCATTGCTAGATAGTCTTGACCATACATTTCAAGGATTTAAATAAATCATTCATCAGATTTGCCCTGCCCTTTTCTATTTACCAGTGGCAGGAAGGTGTGACTTAACATATTTTTACAGTCCAAAAGAAGATAAACCAAAAGACCACCAAAATTCAGCAAGTATCCATGGCATGAACCACTGCAGACTTCAGCACAGACATGCCAGTGCATTCAGTCCTCAGTGGAGACAGAAGAGACAAAAATCACTTAAGGCATCTGATTTCTTTTTATAACTTAGGAGACATCTCTCAAAACATAGGAATAAGCAGGGAAGAGCCTCAATTGCCTGCAGCAACAAAGGAAGAAAAGAAAGTTTTGAAGTTGGGTTATATGTGTCCTGCTCTCAGGTAACAAAATTAGGTAACACTATGAAAAGAGCAGCAATGAAGTTACTTAAAAAAAACCAAAAAACACAGGCAATAACTAGGCAGTCACACTCAGAAAATTCAGTAGCAGATGGCTCCTATAACTTTGCAACAACTTTTCCACTGCTTTGTGAATAAACTCCAAATATCCACAATGCCAGTGAAGCTAAATTTCAAATCCAACCCATTTTAGATGAGCTTAGGAAAACAGCATCCCACCTCTACCTCCATTTCCCCTGCAGTACCACTGGGTATCTGATTTCAGCAGAACAGGAATTATTTTACAAATTGTATTGATACTAGGAGTCCACCCTTTCTATCACATTTCCTATATTCTCATTTACACTTCGTACATTTCGCCTCTTTTAGCTAGCAATTTCATCCATTTACCTATATTTTCAGTATAGAATGCTGATGCTTCCCCCTAAATATTTCCCTAAGGCAAAAAATTATGTTCTTCACCTTACAAACTGAAGCTCCTGCTTACCTGAAACTCAGAGACTGTCACAAATCAAGTTGAGAGTAGAGTACGCTTGTTTTTTTGGTTTTTTTAGAAGTCACCTATGACCAATTTAGTAACAATAGGAAATTACTGGGTTCACTACTACTGGGTTGTACAGAGCTGTGATCCCAGAGCCTGCAGAGCAGTGATTGCCAAGGGAAAGGTCAGGTTTCCAGTGTCAAGACTGCAGCAAACATACAAATATATCTTCAATCTACATTTAAGAACAAAATACATATACACTCTGCTAAGCTACATCATCTCCAGTGACTTTGATTTCTATCAAGACTACAAAGCTCATTAATGCTATAGATATAGAATACTATAGATAACAGAATTGGCAGTGCAGTGTTTTGGTTGAATGGTCACCACAGCTTTCTGTGAAGAGGGCACATGACAGTGTACAGCCTTTACAAGAAGCAAAGCAAACAAAATCAAATATTTCTCCTCCTTT
Source organism: Parus major (assembly GCF_001522545.3). Classification (NCBI taxonomy): domain Eukaryota; kingdom Metazoa; phylum Chordata; class Aves; order Passeriformes; family Paridae; genus Parus; species Parus major. The sequence continues at coordinate 62,491,548 of NC_031799.1, read as the reverse complement.
AAACAGTTATTCCTACTGCCTATGTCTGAATGACTGGTGGCGAACTTCCAAAATCCAGCTCCATGGTGCACAGGGCTTTTGAATCCTCAAAGCAAAATGAGCAATGTGTTGAATTACTGTCTCTTGGTTAGACCACATATTTTCACATATTAAGATCATGCTGCAAATAGAAAAAACATATTTGCAATTAAGAGGGAATATTAAGTCAACTCCAAGACACATTAAATTATGAGGAAAGGAAAAAGATAGCTCTTGTAGAGCTATTTGAGGTAGTGCAAACAGGAAACCATGAAGGTAAATCTGAGCTAAGAAACTGTTGGTACTACCACAATCTTCCTTTCATTTTCTCCTGTCGATGTAACACCATGTCTTTGGATACTGTCTTACTACTACTTTGGAAAACAAGTCTATCAAGTGACAACATAAGCAGAAGAAAACAGATATTTTCTAAAGGAGCATGGCATTTAGTTTGGTGCCCACATATTCAAATAGACTCCATGGTATCCCTTTGTTTCTGTGTGTTCCAGAAGCTCCATGTCCCTAGTGTGAAATAGAAAAGTCTCCAGAAGAAAATCTACTTTCTAATACAACAACATCTATTTTCTCTTGAAGAGACAATCTTCCAATTGTTCTTCCAAAACACCCTTTTCTTTCTGACTCCTAATGTTACACAAACACAAATTTTAAGACAGTAGATGTTTGTTTCATTCAAACCAGTAACAGAGGATGACAAGCGGAAATCCCCACCATAGCACCTGCTGAAATAAGTGCTTTGGGTGGTAAATCCCACAGTGATGGGATTCAACCTCTATAGAGAAACAGTAGCAGATTCCAGTTTGAATGCTTCCTCAGCCCCAGAGTGTAGAGCTTATTTTAACAGAAGGTGGGCATGATATTTTAGTAAAAGCCTGTCTGCACAAACCAGCCTTTGGTACAAGCGACAATATTAAAGGTGATGTCCTTGAAACTCCCCTGAAGCAGCAAGAATGAAAGAAAAACAACAGCTTTGTGTACAGGAAAAAGAATGTAAATGTGATAAATGTGGCATTGGATAAAAATTCGTGAAGGAGAATAAAGAAATATATGTTATATTTATAATACTGTAAAGATATAAAATGTAGTATGATCTAAAGATTCCTTCCCGAGTCAGGCGGTAACAATCCACTGCGACGCTTATCAGCACGAGATAAAGAGCAGGACACAGGCAATCAAGCCAGACAATGGGAGTAGCCCGGCTGAGATATCCATCTGCTTTGCACCCGACCTGGACACTCCACCCCTGGAGTCCAACCAAAAGATGCAATCAGAAGACACCCAGAACCATTCGCATGTAAAAGGACTCTGCCCATTTGACTATTGACTCAGCTCGATGGATCCGGGAAATCTATTCAACCGCACATCTAGACTCTTTGTTGGACTATGCCCACTCTGGGTTTTGCCTCAGGATATGAAAATCCTTATAAAAACCCCGGACTGCAATCCCTCCTTCGTGGATTTGGGAAAATCTGTACCTCTGGGTGTAGACCCCTGTCCACCCAGTGCTGTGCTGATTTATTTATTGTGGTTTTTTCTCTCATTGCTTATGATTGAAATTGTTTTATAATAAATTGCTTTTTATATTAACCTTATTTTGCTATTACGTTTATAACAGTAAACAATACATATTAGACAATAGTAGCTTGTTAAGCCTGCGAACCCTGTCTGACCCTATAAAACTATGCTAAAGATAGAAATAAACGACATTTCGCTATACTTCTGTGAAGACTCAGTGAATAGTCGAGCGGTTTCTCAACATCTGGCGCCTGAACAGGGACCCTCTGTGGGCAGAGGGAATTCGGTGGTCCCAAAGACGTGGAAGCAGGCCAGGGCCAACAGAGCGGATCTGTGTGCACACAGACGTGGGAGTGGATCGGTACCAGGTAGGCGGGCTCAAAAGGAGCCTAGCTGGGGAAAGCCGAGGGCAGAGGAGCTGGGACACGGATCGAGGGCGCACCAGGTAGAGGGGTCACTTCCCTCCCCCTGTCCGTGGCCGCACAAAAAATGGAAGTAGAGTTTGCGGCAGCACGGAAACTGCTTCTTAGCATTATCGTTAAACGAGGCAAAGCAGTCAGGGAAAGGGACCTGGAGAGGCTTGTTTTATGGGCTAAAGAAAATGGGTGCCTTTCAGTGCCATCGCTGCTTTTTGCAGTAGAAGAATGGAAAGACATAGGAGATATGTCGTGGGAAAAGGCGATCATGGGGAAGAGCAAAGACTTGATAGTGCTCGGCTCGATCTGGAAAATTGTGTTAAATACCTTAAGAGATATGAAGGCGGAGTCCACGGTCACAGCTGCTGCCTTAGAAGCCACAGCTTGGCACAAGACGGGCATGCTGCAGTCACCTCCAGCCACATCAATCAGCTGTCTGGGTGCTTTCTTTGGGGTTGGGCACATTCAGCCAGTGAAGGGACTCACAGGAAGGCAGTGTAGCACCATATCATAACTTTTAAAATCTCAGGGGTGCTCTGGATCGAGTGGGTCCATGCTGGCGGAGCCCAAACTGGAAATTACCTTGCCAAATGTGGATGTAGAAATGATACGTCTCCGGAAGGAGACAGCACCAGCCCCAGCCGGGCAGAGCCTCACATGTCAGCAGAAACCAGAGCCCCAGATTGCCAGCTACCATTTACTGTTCACTGGGGAAAGCTGCAGGATGTCCCTCTCCCCCCGAGGCGTGTTGATGCATTCAGCAGACAGGCAACCACAGGCAGGAGAAGAATCAGTAAATTATAATGATGCATTGAAAAAAGATCTATTAGGGTGGTAACAACAAATAGGGAAACTTGTGCAAAAACTACATGCTCATATTGAGCAGTCATTAGCTAGAAGTGGATCTCAGCATCATCAAGAGAAAGCAGTTCTGTAGCAAACGCCGAAACAACGAACAGAATCTCTTCAGCAACAGCATGATGTGATACATCCTGAACTATTTGTTCACCTTTGGAGACACTTTTAACACTACAATCATATATAAGTTCCAACTTTACTACCCTGGAAGAAGAGAAGACAGATTTAGAATGGTTTCCACCCAAACCAGGGGGACATGGGGGAGCACTGATGTGTGCACAGAGAACAAAGGCACCCTGAGGGCAGAGGAAGTGCAGAAAAAGCTCCAAGGCCACGCTGGACAAATATTAGCAATTACAGAAACAGTTGAGCAGAAACAGGTGGCTCAGACAGCTTCAAAGAGAGACAAAATAGTCAAAAAATTGCTAACTATATGGTATCTAGTTCTAAATTCATCACTGTAATTAAAGGTTAGTAAGCTGCAATGATCACTGTTGTTACCACCTGGCCCTGAGAGGCTTTTCATTTAACATCATCTGCTTTTGTAAAATCGTGCTCTTTTTCCTCTATCTGTGAACAACAAGAGAAATATTGAGAGAAAGAAAGAACTGCATTTGTTAAAGTTAACTTTGTGAGTTTTTGTTTTTGCTCTCCGTTTTTCCCCTCTGTGAGAGTATGTGGGGGATGACAGAGACTGCACCCAAACCTTTTAGAGAGAACAGCAGCAGAGCAGGCAGTTCACACCCCCCCCCAACTCCCTATCTAAGAAAAAGCCCCAGGACAGTACCAAGTTTGTTAAGAAGTCATGATTTCTTGGTTTTTTAAAATCTTTTTATATACCCTTTTAGAGTTAATTTTGTGTTTTAAGTAATTATGAGTTTATGCAGTTGCAGTTTAAATTTTAGAGTTTTACTAGAGAATTTGTTGTGGTTCTTTGAAAGTTCAAAAAGCCCCTTTTTAAAAAGTGTTTAAGGTGAATATTAACCGAAGTTACATTGCAATAACTAGTTTTAAAACCTAAAGTTAAAATATTGAATGATTTACAGCTACTAAGAAAACAACCTTCCAAATAATGTTATCTACAAAATATATTTATGGTTTAAAAAATAATTAGCTAGGAGAATTTCACTGTGCAAGACAAAGTTAAGCATATGTTACCCATTTGTTTGGTTTTTTCCACAATTTTAATAAGATAATTTCAATGTGAATTTTTTTTGTTATAAAAAACATGGGTAACAGCATATATATACCAATTTGGACTTTGGATTTTAATTAGAAGTTAGACTTGATGTTTTTGAAAAGTGCTACAAAAGCTGAGTGGCAACTTGCCAAATCCTGTGTTGTGGTTTTTCTATAGTAAAACTGCACTTTAAAATCCTCACCAATTTAAGCATATACTAGGCAAATTCTTGTTTTGAATAAGTATTTTTAGTAACATTTGCAGTTACTGTGAGTTATTTTCAAAGCCAGATGACATAGAATTGTGATGTATTTGTTACGTTTTGATAATCTTTATAGTGAATCCATGTTATTGTTATATTGTGTTTAAAAAGTATATGCCAAACTTTCAGTTGCCTTTTTATAATAACAGAGTAAGATTAAGTTATGCTTTTATTTGATATAGATTAAGTGTTAATAGAATTAAGCAAAGTTAAGTTTCATTATGTTTAAGTTTGAATGTTTTTAAGTTAAGTTTTATAACTTTGATTTTCTTTTAAGGTTTTGTTATTTCCTTTTGTTAATTAATAATTAATTTTAATCAGATTTAAATATTGTTTAATTTTAATTGTTTTATGTTTTATTGGAGACACTTGTTTAAACTGTGAAGTATAGTTATTTTCTTAGAGAGATGAAGACAGCCACAACTGAAACAGCTGTGATAGAACACTGATGAACCTGCTTGTAGATAGAGTGTTTCCAGAATTCCAAGAAAACGTACCATTGCTGAGGGTTAGCTGCCATGGGAGAGGCTTCAGATTAAGCCAACTGCTGCATGGTTTAATTGGTCTGGTACCTAAGGCTTCTGATCATTTGCTTTGTACAAATGCATTTCAACAGTTTGCTGTGCTCTAAGCATCTCATAGCTGCTACTATTGAGAACCTTGCTTTGAAAATTAGTTAAGAGCTGTCTTTCCAGTTTAAAGCCTAAGGCCCTGGCCAAGTCTTGACTTTACCTGGACAGAATGTTTGCCAACAGATCCAGATGTTTTCTGTACCAAATCAGTATTTGAGTCACTTTTTGACTCAGCAATTTGATCCTATTAATATGACAGCTGATCAGTTTTGAAGTGAACTTGAAGAATCATTTCCAGAGGTGGTTATCCAATCCTTCACTCATTTATTTTTTGTTTGTTTGTAGACTATGGGATGCTGGTGCAGTGTTTTAGTAGTTAATAGTAATTTTATATCATGTATGTTATTAATAATGTTTATTATTTGATTTTTAACTACTATAGATTTTTATTTATTGTGTATATGATTTTGAGTTGATATTGATGTGTATGACAGAAGTACGCCTCATTTTATTTTTTTTTTAAATAAAAAAAAAAGGGGGGGGGGAATTGATGCCCTAGAAGTTTACAAAGATTATATAATCTAAATTTACAATTGGGTGCACCACAGCTAAGCCAAAATGATTCATTAAATTCAAGGGGAGAAGTGTCTGTGTTTTGTTAAAAGGTTAAAAAGGTCACCTGTTCATCTGACCAGACTGTCTGCCTCTGAAAACATGAGACCCAGTGAACAGAGAAGTCACCAACTTGGTACTCCAAATGAGATCAGAAGTGGACCTGTCAGGACACAGTTGTGTCTGAAAACTACAGTTTGCCAACAGAAATTTTATGTTGTTATCATGATGTTGTGTCTTTACCAATTTTTTTCCCAGTTATTCTCTATTTTAAGATTTAGAAGGATGTGAAGAACAACCTAAACATCAATGCTTTCAACCAGTCACTGATAACCTGCCAGCTGACATCACAGGAGCAGCAGATGTTCCAAGACTTAATCGCGTTAAATCATTGCTTGTGAGAAGAATTTTGTAGAAGATCTAAGAGTATAGAGACTCCATCTAACTGTATATAAAAGCAAATTGTATTTTACCCTTTAAGCAAAGTGCTTTCACGCTTAGATTGCATGAATACCAGAGCATGTGTGTTAGAAGTGGTTAGATAATAGTTTAAGATAAAGAGTTTAAATTTCTGTGGTAATTGTTATTTGTAGGTTATTGGTAAGTTTAGTAAAGACATTATTATAAGGTGTAAATATTCCCCCTTCAAGAAACAGTGTAAGCATCTTTGAAAGTTCATTTAACGTTAAAGCCTTAACTGTGATTCTGCAAGCATGGTGTCATTTGCATGGAACGAACTGCTTATAGTAATTGTACTGTGTATAGTCCCAACTGTCTGATAACTAACATCCAAAAGCGACAGAATATATGAGTCTAGCACACTTGACAGGCCAAAAACCAATGTGTCTAAGCCTAGCCACACCTGAAGATCCTTCTCGCACCTGTCTCATAGGAGTCCCTGAATGGGATCCTCAAGCATTTAAAGGTTTAGTTAGTAATGAGACTTGACTGAATCAATCGGCAATGTTGCAAGAGTGCAATCACACTACTGGCTGCACATCAAGACAACTTTGAAGCCTGCTGGCAAGCAAAAATTATCAAAGTTCTTAATGTTACCATAGGGCCCACAGAAGAATTGGATTTGTTAGGCTCCACCAAGACCTCAGGTAGATAGATAATGTTTGAGCCCCCAACTAAAAGCCACTCCAACAAAGTAATGCAGCACTGGGCTACAGTCAACTCTATAGTTGATGTCATTACTAACACTAAAAGTAAAGCTTTTTATTCACGGTGCAATCTCACAGGACGATTACCAAAGCGATTACCTAGTTCAGTATTCCTAATCTGTGGAGATAGAGCATGGAATGGAATTCCTGCTAGTCCACATGGAGGACCCTGTATCTTGGAAAACTTACTTTGTTCCATCCAAGCTTACACCAATTGCTGAATATAGCTGATACAATAAAAAACATCAAACAGTCAAAGCGAAGCCTGAATGAATTACAATGTGATGATGTTAGAGACCCAGACTTTTGGAGTCGTGGTATAATATGGGCAGCCTCCTTTTTACTCCAGGAGCAGCTGCTGCTAAAGGCTTGTCAACTTTAAAAAGGCTCGCTTGTTGGACTAGGAAACAATTGAACTTAACATCAACAATGTTAAGTGAACTTTCAGCTGATGTGAGTGTACATCATGCAGTATTGCAAAATTGAGCTGCAATTGACTTTTTGCTCTTAGCACAAGGACAAGGTTGTGAAGAGTTTGAAGGCATGTGCTGTATGAATCTTACTGGTCATTTAGTTTCCATCCATAAGCAACGACAACAGCTACAGGATGGGTTACATGCCCTGAAGGAAGATAGTGACCCCACTGGAAGTTGGTTCGCCAGCTGGGGCATCACTGGATGGTTGAGGTCTCTTGTGCTAGAAGGGGGACGGATTTTACTTATGGTGTTAACTGGGATGGTGGTTTTAAGCTGTATAGTACCTTGTCTTCGTAGAAGTGTAGAACGAGTTGCGTCCAAAGCCTGGCTTGGGCAAAAAGACAAAGGGGGAATTGTAGTGATTATTTTAACAGAAGGCGGGCATGATATTTTAGTAAAAGTCTGTCTGCACAAACCAGCCTTTGGTATAAGTAACAATAGTAAAGGTAATGTCCTTGAAACTCTCCTGAAGCAGAGAGAATGAAAAAAACAACAGCCTTGTGTACAGGAAAAAGAAGGTAAATAATACGTATTAGCCAATAGTAGCTTGTTAAGCCTGTGGACACTGTCGGAACCTATAAAAGTGTGCTAAAGATAGAAATAAATGACATTTGCTATACTTCTGTGAAGACTCATTGAATAGTCTGAGCAGTTTCTCAATACCAGAGTATCCATCCTTCCTTTCTTCCATACCCACAAAATGTTGCTTCGATTGCCTGGCTGGACATAACCATGCAAGCAGCCCACTCCTCCAACATGGCCCCATCCAGAGCAGGAGTTCTGGGGCAATGTGCATCAGGACCAGCTACTCAGGAGACCTTTGTTGTAAAAACAGCCACATCCCATCTTCCCTGGGAGGAAGACTCCAAAGACCTAATCCAGCCACAGGACTGCAAACTGGAACCAATTGTTAGAGGGAACATCAGTGGGTTCCAAAACAATTAAAAAAAAAAAACCCTACAAAGCTCACAACTGCCAAAAATTAGTCTCCAGAAAAATTTTCCAGGAGGTTTGTATTAAGAGATAAAATTAGAACAGTACCATTTGGTGCAGTAGGTGGTGACCAGACACCAAAGTATTTTGGCAGATATTCCCGCAGTTCCAGAAGAATGCTGTCACAACAGTCGGAGTCATACACCTGAAATAAAATAGGGAAGGTTGGAGAGATCACCATTTCAAACATTCATTTTTGCTGGTGGGGGAGTAAACAAGTAGCTGCATGGTACTTGGTAGCTGCCTGGGGCTAAACTCTGACAACTTCCAATTGTCCCACAATTATACTTTCTTACAGTCTTTGTTTTCATAAGTCTAAGATATTTACCTTACATTTAAAAAACAAGCGAGGTGAAGATAACAATTATCACAGTTCAACATGAATGAATGGTACCCTTTCTCTCAAATTTTAAAGTGGCAACGATGCATCAACCCTAAAGACAATTTATGGCTTTACTGGAATAAAAATCTAAACTGTAATTGTTAACTCCAAAGCCTAGCTATTGAAAAAGGTGTTCTCACATTTGCATTCAAGATGGTTTAGGATTACTGCATCGTATTATATTCCAAATCTTTTTAATTTAGATCAGGTAAAGTACAGAAGCTTAGACTAGATAGCATTTTCCCATCTTCTCCAAAACAATTCATGCTGTAGCTACATCACCCAGACTGTGCACAATTCAAATACATTTCATTTGCTTCAACACTTTCAACATTTTTGTTTAACTTCTGTAGGAAATAGAGTAAAAATCTGGAAACAGCAAATGGCTTATATTCTTGAAGGAACAACTCTTTCCAGTTAAAAGAAAACTTTGGATACTATCTGTTATGGAATTGCATGACTGTTACCAATTTGCATCGAAGAGGGTTTCAAAACCATTCCCATGCCCAGATTTCCCCCATCCTACCCAGTGATGTAGTCCCAGACATAGGGGATTGCCTATACCACACTTCCACACACTTTGTAGACTGAAAGATCTATATCCACACCAGTACAGGTTACAATGATTGTTACTACATTTAGGAGCCATCTCATCCCACTCCCCATAGAGATGTCCCAGTCCCATCAGAGAGGTGTCCTTCCCCTCAGCCCCACCATGGCCACATAGCAATACCCATGGATGCTGTACAGTGACTGGGGCATGCTCAGGGTTTTGCTGCTACTGCAGTGCAGCCAGAGCCCACTGCAAAGCTGGCAGCAAGGTAAAAAAATGTCACGTGTTAACAGCTCTGCAGACTTGGCTCCGCTTATTGTGTCAGGCCACATTTAACTGCAGTGGGGCATACGTGGCAATAGCAGTGACAAAGGAGAGGTATCGCAAAACACATGCCAATAGTGTTAATATAGCTAGGGAGGAAAAAAAAAAAAATGGACCTGAAGTCCAGATGCTGTTTTAGAGCATCAAGGCAAGCCTTGGCTATCCTCACCAGTGCCAGTAACTTGAGACAGCACCTCATGCAGCAGCAGTGTTGAAATTAGTTAATGTTAGTTTGTCCTAAATTTAGGCTTCAATGCAAAAACCTCAAACTAGATAAACTCAAATTACCAGTGTGCTTCTAACAGAGGGACTTCTCCACAGCTAATGCAGAGCTCTCCTGGGACCAGCCACAGTTTTGCCACCCTCACTGTTAGTGGGCAGTGATCAAGACCATGATAAACCCTTGCTGACTGTATGCTAAGGTACTGAATTTGACCCATTCCTTTAACTAACTCAAGGTATAGGCCCCATTTAAAAGATCCTATAGAAAGAGGCCAAATCCTGAAAGCTCAATCCACACAAATATGTGAAGGGTACATTGCAAAACTCTAGGATATGCCCAACAGCACACCCTCTGCTACTACTGTTTCTACCTTAAGTATAGAGAAATTGCTGGGTGTGTATCTTTCAGTGTCACATCACAGGGCACTGATGTCTCTTCATGTCATGGTTTAACAAGCTGGCATGACCACTGAGGATAACACATAATTGTATGTCTAAGTCCAGTTTCTCTCCATGTTAGCACAAGCTGGTATGCTGGTACATTGTGCTCTAAGATGAAAAATACTGCTTGGCCCTGTGATCAGAGTTATTTATGCAACATTTCTTCACTAAGCCTCAAGGGCTGCCAGCAGAGGACAGTGTCTTCTCCAGAAGACTGCAATGTAGCTTGATTTTACTCATTTAAGGAAGAAAAGAAGAAGCTAAGGGTAGAAAAGAGATGAAGATTAGCACCAGACAGATGCTGAGGCACAGAACTGAACACTGCTCTCTTTGATAACAGTTCAGCATTCCCCACTGTACAGACAGCATTTTCTGGGCCAGTACGCCAAGCACTGGTGCTACTACTTCATGCTGTACACAAGTAGTACAAAGCCAACGTTTGTTTACTGTGGTAGTTTATGATCATAGCACCTTACATCCAAGGCAGGGCACTTCACTGTTCCCAGTACAAATGCTCTTTTCCTAGATGAGTTTGAGAGGATCTGAGAGGCAGAAATCATCATACCTTTACATGGGAGCAAGTACATATATTTAGGTCAAGAAGAGCGCAATGGAAACCAAAAGTACGACAGACAACAAGGAGAAACATTGAATGCAACCAAAAAAATAGGCAAACATAGTAATTTGTTTACTTAATTTATTAGCAAAAGATTCTGAGCAAGTGAAATGTCAGGAGACCACTTCAGTTTTTTGAGACAGTACCCTTGACTTACTTTTTATCACCAACATTAGGCAATTAAACTTTGCAACTTAGCAAGCAATTATAAGTACGCTCCTGTGTGTTTCATATAGCAGGATACAACAAAGACACTCAGATAATTTATAATGGGGTGTGATATCCCAAAGTTGAGACCAAATGGGAAAATACAGCTCCAGAAGTAGTATCTTCCAAGTAGTCTATTCCTCAATACCCTGATATAAAACATTTTAAATGGAGACAGAACTCCCAATAATGCATTTTTCAGTATCACTACTTTGATGTAACAGAAAAAACTGCATTATTTCTGTCTCTCGCAAGTTATCTTGCTCTAAGAACCAGTAACAAACTCCCCTCGTAAGTCTAACATAACATATACAAGGCACTTATTTGACCTTAATATAGATCTCAATCTTAGCCTGTAATGTATCTGCATGTCAAACAAGAATAAGCACTCAATTAATAAAGATCAGAGAAGTCACTTGGTGCGGGCAAAGCAACAAAACCAGACATTTCAGAAATGATGCTCATTCCTGTGCAGGACAGAACCACTTCTGCTCATTAGAATAGTGCCTCATAAGCAGTACACATCACGGGCATTTCTTCTCATTTCATACAAACTGGTAGCAAGCCACAGAATACCAAATATGAATGTAAACATGACAAAACCATCCCCAAAACTACACAGGGACTATACCATGCACTTCATGACCCAAAAGGTATTGCTACTAATACTGCTGGAAGATTCATGAAAAATGCAGGTTATCACTTACCTCAGGAAAACCTCAGTAAACAAACCATTAGATTTTTTACTTACATCAGCAATATTCTAATTTTACCTCAAGAAACAGTGTTTTGGGTTTTTTTTAATGTAATAGTGGAGGTCCATCTCTCCAGCAAACACTGACAAATACAAGCAATTTCTGCATTAGCATATATAACATCTTTATCCAATAAATCAAGAAATGCAAGACAATTCTATGTCAGCTCAGCCTGGAGAGTTATCCCTTCTATATATCACAGGCTACATTCTTCAAATAGCACAAACTGGAGACCTAAAACATTTCCAGAAAAGCAAGTAAATAGGATGCTGACATTTGGAGGGCTCACAACATGACCATTACAAATTACAGCCACTAACTCATAGGCGGAATATGCCCCAGGGATGTTCTATGGTGTGGCGAGGTGCCTCGGGGAAGACAAAGAGTTGCACTGTCCCACCCCAAACCCCTTGTGAAGGACAGCCCAGGGGTTCTGATTGGGTTTGAGTCCCTGGGGGGTTTCTCCCTTGTTGTGTTTCTAGTGGTCCCTGACCCTGAACTCCACCCTCAAAGGTGGAGACCCTCAAGACTTCTGTCCCTCAAAAACCCCAGCTCTGCCTCTGTTCGGGGCTCTCTGTTCTGGATCTGAGTTTGTTCCCATGCTGAATAAATGGTTTCATGAATCGGGAGCCCGTCTCACTGGTGTTCCATGCTGGTCCCCAGAACCCTGCAGAGCTTCCTGAATGAGATCCTGAGGTTGCGGACTGCAACACTATGGCAGCTCAGATAGTCTAATAGACACCATGAAGTCATAATTTCTAGTCATGCAGACTTTTTAATTCCAAGGCAAATTTAGCATCCTTAAGTTTTTAATCCGAAGTGCACTCTCGGGTTTCTTGTAACAGATTCATCTGCTTTTAATGCAAACAGGGGATGCTTAAGACAATGGGAATGTTCTTTTCCTTATCTAAAACACAAGAGTTTTTTCCTAAAGACTAGCTAATGACCTAAATGATAGGGGGACGGTAAAACAGGTGTTTAAATTTCAATCGGAAACTAGTTCTGGCAGTACAGACCTGTCTTCAAATGTCCTGATAAAAAAATACCACTTTGACAGAAAAGTAATCTATAGAGAACCTTCTAAAGTACATTCAAGAATTAGTTTAAAAGAACGTGTACTTTAAAACTATTTGAATAGGAAACTTTAAATGTCAGAGTAAACATTATCAGTCTGAAGCATCACCTTTCTTGTTGCCAGATACCATAAACTGTCCCTAAAGGCAGCAGTGCTACAGCCTGCACATTATAAGGATACACAGCCAGCTGCCAAAATCAGGCAGAAACATTCACTGTCCATTGTGGGATCTGTGACTATTTTGAGCAGTTAATGCAGTTAAGTCATGCACTAAAATTAGCAAATGCAAGATTTACAGATGGTAGGGCAACCTTAATTCCCTCTTCCATTGAGTATGTATTATATCACAGAAACTTTAATTACCTGAGCACACACTGCATTTCCCTCCAGACTCTTACATCAGCCAGTTACAACAGGAAAGTGCAAGGGTCAAAATACTGAGGTTGAAACAGCAGCTGTGATTTTAGCAATTCATATCTGCTTGGTTCCACAACTCAGACAGCCCTGTTTTTTTTTCTGAAGTGGTTTGAATTGTGTGTCCACAGAACTTGTTTCCACCAAAATGACTGGCATGGAGCCAGCCCTGATTCTACTCAAAATCTCATACCACAATAACTTCAGAAGTTAAATATCTGTGAATGTTGTTACACTAAATGCTATTATACCAAATTGTTTACTATCTAATATGCAGCCATATTAATGAGATTGCAATAATTTTCACCGAAAATATGTACAGAAAGAGTGTTTAAAACAAATGAAGACCTATTCCCACAGTCTGATCACATAAATGTATTTTCAAGTAAAGATGGCACACACTTTTGACAAAGTCAAAAGTCTTTCAGGTGTCAGGAAAAAATACCCCCACATTTATAGTAAGGGGTTGGCCATATTACCTACCAAAAATGAAGGCTGTGAAAATAAGCCTCAAAAATCTCACAAAGAGGCACTTATTCGGTCATGTGTTTCAACAAGTCGAAGTCTAAAAATGCCAAAAAAATAGAATGTCTTGTTTCATCCACTTTCGTGTTTTACATAGTCCAGCTTAGGCTTGACCCTAACAAGATTTGAAGCCCCAGGCAAGGAAACATTTTTAAAAGAGACAAAGCAAACTCTAACACATTTTGAGGGTGTGGTAAAGTTTCAAAACTTCAGCAGCCAAGAGAGCCACCCAAAAGGTTGCGATCAGGCACAGCCACCAGCAATAACAGTAAACAAATACCACAGCCTAACTGCAAGAACCACAGGCACCATCTGCAGCAAAGTTTGGAAAAAGACAGATCCTCCAGTCCCTCTTTCTTTCCAATAATCACTTACTTACAGAGGCAATGTAGTAAAGGATTTTGAAAGACATAAACAGGCACTTGGCCAATATCCCATCACAAGTAAAAAAGGGTTCACAAGACAGCAAACTCCCATCTAATCTTTCATCCCACGAGATTCCTGGGCAACCAAAGGTTAACAATGCATCAAGTTTAAGTTGCTTATTCTACCCACACTTCCCTAAAATTTCTGCAAGTCACTCCACTGAGCATGGAGCAGGGTGATAGACATATAAGTACCTTATTTGTCAAAACTGCAAAATTATAGATCATGTTTCAACACCAATCTCTTTCATTAGAACTGAACTGTCTTTTGCCCTTCAGCCTCTCCTGTGTTTACTAGAACAGTCAGGTATTATGTTCAGCTTCAACTACAGAGGACCTGGAGTCTTCAATGAACTTGAGAGCACTCTGAAGTCAAAGAATATTCTTAAAGATACTCGGGAAAATGTAGGGGTTGTTACCATCACAAATACCTCTTAAGCAGCCTCTTAAATAGGTTATGAGACTCTAAAGTGAATGGTCAAAAAGTACACAGCAAACTGCAGATCAGTACTCCATAATTTAACCAGATTTCAGTTTATAAGTCAATATGCAGGTACAACAAACTGGAGCAGAATTCACATTAGGTACTCTCCACTGGAGGCCAAAATAAAGGGAACATAGACTAAAAAAATACTTAAGACATACTACTGTTGATCATCTGGTAAGAAACTTTCAGTTTTAACACACTAAATATTTCCAATTTTCCCTTTCTTTTTTGACCACACACCAAACAGAGCTGGAGAGATGCTGACCTGAAGTTACCCACTGCAAAACTCAAGCTACCAGCAGGCAAGGAGATCCAGCAAATTTCAAGGGAGAAAGCCAAGTACTACTCCCTTGCAGAAGTACAGTACAACCAGTTTTCTAATCAATCTTCACAACTACTGTGCCAAAAAGCAGCTCTGTTACAGCAATGCACTATGTGCTGCAACATGAATATTGCTTGGGACTTTGAGGGAAGACATGGACCTGGTCAGAAACTACCACCACATCCAAGCTCACAGACCCAAAAGCAGCAAGGTAGGCAAAGTCAGCAGCCAGTATGCTTCAATACAATCTTTCTGCTCCAAGAATAATTTTTTTAAGCACGTCCAACTATTCAAGCTTCAATTATCACTGAAATTACTGAAAGGGGAATGGTAGAACAATTAGAACAATACAACAAAAGAGAAAAAATGTGAAGGCCAATGGGCTGACTAACAAAGGATCCACAACTCTGCCTTTGAGGGAAAGCTCCTAGATGAGTTCCTTCTTTGTTGGAAAAACAAAAGGAGTTGCCCTCCCTCCACCTGCAAAGCATGCTTGGAAGCCCATGCGAATTTTATGTATCCTATGCAAATTCTATGTACCCCACTTGACCTTCCCCTTTGCTCCACCCCTGAACCCTAAGTTGACTAGTCCTGATGCTCCTATATAAATCCCTCTGACTATCCAGAGTCTTTGGACCCTGACCCCTTTACAGTCACCAGAGTTTCCCTTGTCCCTGGGCCAAGAATAAAAGAATAAAAGCTTCTTGTGGAACACCACATGAGGCTCCCGTACCTCCTTCTGTATCACCCAGATGCCACCCAAAGAGCTGAAATCATTCAACAGCCCTTTTCAGGGCTCAGAGCTGAGATCACTCTCAGCAGGGCAAGGAGTGCCTTTGCACCCAAGAGTGTCCTTCCAAGGACACTTCTCTAGGAAAGTAGCAGCATCCGGGTCACCATCCAGGCTGTGACAGCTGGAACCTGAACACAGACCTCTGTCAGGAGGTTCCCTGAGACGCGTCTCCTGCAGCCTTTAGCTGCAGGACACAAGCTGCTTTCAGTTTAGCCAGCTCCCTGTGGAGAACCCTCCCCATTCTAAGGAAGGCTGTCTGAGGGGTGACCAGGACACTCGCTGAGGCCATCTGGGGAAGACTGGAGAAGAGATCCCCCAAGGACCGGTTGACAAGCTGAACACCCACCTAATGCCTTTCTGTTGACCCAGGAAGCTTCATGCTGCCTGAAAAAAAGATCTAAATTGTTATATTGGGGTCTTTTCCTTTTGCTGTTGGGTGCAGGAGCGAAGAACTGAGGATGAGCAACAAACTGAGCCATCTCCTAAGCTCAGCCCTCCTCAGAGGGACTTTTACTACCAAGTTGTGAGAACCCTTGCTGCAGGAGAATTTAAGTTTTCTAAGGGGCAACTAAAGAGATTTGTTCATTGAGTTTTTAAATATTTTTCTAATGTTGCATGATTCTGTTCTCTCAGGGAAGTTTTGGGACAGCATTGGGACAAAGTTATATAATGTTCAAGAGGGTGGTGATTTATCGGTGGCAAAGTTTTTTCCTTTGTTTCATACTATGGTTAAGTCAACTGAAAAACTTGGGGAAAGTTCAGGAAAGGTTTTGGGTCACCAGTTAAAAACCCCTTCCCTTTTACCCTCTCCCTGTGTTCCTAAAACCTCTTCACCATCTATGGGGTGATCAGCAGGTGGTCGTTGCAACGTTGCACAGGGTGGATGTTGATCCCTTGATGCCTCCTGATCCCCTCTCTCCTCCTGCCAGGACAACACTGGTCTTGCTGCCCTGGACCTTCCCCTTGCCCTCCGTCCTATGCTACTCTATCCAGTCCCAACTGTTGTTACTGCCCCACAAAATGGCACTGGCAACATGGCCAGCCCCACCATTTTGTCACCCCCATGTCCAAGTTTTCCCGCCTCCAACCCTCCAAATGGCCACCTCCCCACCTCTTCACCGCCTTTCTCCACACTTCCCATCGCGTCTGGCTCCTCCCTTCCCCCCATGTCCTCAGCAGGTGTGACTGCATCAAGACCTCCCCTTATCGCTGGTAACTCCTTTTCCCTCACGAACTCCACCTCTTCTGTAAACTCCACCCCTTCTGCTGCTGGCTTCTCCCCTGATGACCAACCCTCTTCCGGCTCTCATAATACCAGAACTGGAAGTGGCAATGGTGGCAACTGGAAGGAAGCCATCTTGATTTCCAATGCCTCACACCATCAGCCAGATTAGTTCTGTGATAAACAGAGACCCTTTTGTTCAACTAAACATGTAGATATGATGTTCTGTAATGCTATGTTCTGTAAAATCAGGATTATATTGAAGGTTGATACTGACGTTGGCATAATTATTATGGCCTTGCCGAGATTCCTTGGATTCCAGAAGGTTGCTGAGTTGGGCCTCTGGGGGGGGAATAGTGAAGAGAGGTCAAGAGGGGGATGGATCCGATCTTCCTCTTGTGATCACCAGAGGGCAGAAGGAGTCCCCTGACAGCTGGAAAACACAGGCGCAAAGGAACCTAAGAAAGGACACATCAGTAGAGAGCCGGACAGATTAAAAGGGGACACACAGAGCACGGAAGTACGGCCGCGGCGAAGCGGATCGCTTCTCCAGCCGTCCAGTGCTGTGATTTGCTTATTGCCTTGCTTGCTATAATTAATAAAACTTTTCTTTGATTAAACTTTAACACTCTCTCGAGTGTATTTATAACAAGTTCCATTCAAAAAGGCTCCACTAAAGCACCCTCCATCCTCTTTGGAGGATGAGAGCAGTGAGTCCTCAGCTCAAACAGTCTGAGGACCACTGGGCCAAGACTCAAGGGGAGGCCACCCAGGAGGGGGACTTGGAACTGGCGAATAAGGTCTCTGCCCTCCAAGTTGTTTACAAACGGGGAAGAAGGCCAACAGCAAACAATTCCTGGGAGCCCATCCCCTATTGGGAAATTAAAGAACTAGTTAAGGCAGCAAAGGAACATGGCTGGAGATCCCACTTTTTCAAAAACTTGATCAAAAGCACCTTCTCCTCACACACATTGGTCCATCACGACATCAAAAATATTATGAACCGTCTCCTTTCGCCAGCTGAAAATATGCTGTGGGAAAGGCAGTGGAAAAAACACCTAAAATTTTTATTGGACACTTATTCAAAAGATGCCAATAGACCCAGTTTGTCTATTGAGCAGTTAGCAGAAGGTGACTTTCAAAAACCAACTGATCAGGTGAATGTTATACCAGAAGCCACGCTGCAGGACATAGCCACTGCAGCCAAAATATCTTTGCTCCTTAGCCCCAGATGATGCTGTACCAACACAGCACTTTATTAATATCAAGCAAGGGGTTGATCAAACATTTATGAAATTTGTAGATGGATTAAAAATGGCCCTGGAAAACCAATTAGAAAGCCCTGAGAGTCTAAAAGAGGTTCTGAATAAAACTGCTCTCACAAATGCTAACATGCAATGCAAAACAATCCTAAGGGCTTTACCCCTTCACACAGAATCTACCATCAAACAAATGGTGGAGGCTTGCACCAAGCATTTCTCCACCGAAAATACTGTGGCACAGGCAGTTGCCAAAGGCATTGCTTACGGAATGGCAGGAACCCTCACTGCGGTTTCCCAAAAAACAAAGGCCCATGCTTCTGCTGTGGTGAATTAGGACATTTTCTAAAAGACTGCCCAGAATGGATGGTCCCACATGACAATCGTAAAAACTATCAGTGGCCCAAGTGACAATCGCCTTACCAGCAGTGCTTGGGAAACTTCCAGCAGAGCACGAGACAGCCCTGCGCTACGACAACAAATAAAAAGCTGTCTTGCCCTGCTCTGCCCACCATTCTGGAATACCAGGAGAACCCAACATCAGTTGTGGAGGTTCCTCTACCTGTGAAAAGATTCAGGTGGCAGACCTGTGCCAATTGGTAAGTGTGTTGCCCGTTGACTTTCCCAATGAAGCTATTTACAAAATCCCAAGAGGGAAACTTGTGCCACGAGATGGCCCTCAAGACACTTCAATTATTGGGGACTCCATCAATTGGCCAGAACAAATAAACATTTTACAAGAAATTTTGACTGTGACTCCAGTGGACGAGATTTTTGTCTCTGTCTCCTGTATGAACCCACCATACCAACTTCCTCAGGGTTAACCTATCACCCAAGTGTTTTTACTGCCTCATTAATACCTGGAATGAGTCCCTCTCAATCCCACCATGATGTGGACACAGACTGTGGGCAACAATAAACCCATGTCAGAGTGTGGCCTGTTCTGTCATGGGGAAAAGATCTCCTGTCTAGGGATGATAGACACTGGGGCAAATGTCACGATCATTGCCCAGTCTGAATGGCCATCCACCTGGGAGTTGCGACTTGTGGCTGGTATGATCTTGGTGACCAGGGACGTTGCAGTTTCTATGTGTAGTGTACACAGTGTTGCTGTTGAAGGTCCCAAGGGGAAAATGGCAACCATACAGCCATTTGTGGTGAGGGCCCCTATCACCTTGTGGGGCAGAGACCTGTTGTCCTAATGGGGGACTTCCATGCATATTCCCTGTAGGGATTTTTAGTTTGGGCCACTGTAAAGTGCACAAACCCTGCCACTCCTCACCTCACCTGGAAACAAGACCATCCAGTGTGGGCTGATCAGTGGCCCTGATAAAAAATTGCACTCTTTGGAAGCCCTCATGGAGGAACAACTTGCCAAGAGTCACATCACTGAGACCAACAGCCTTTAGAATTCCCCTATCTTTGTCCTGAAAAAACCCAGCAAGGATAAGTGGAGGCTCCTCCATGACCTATGCAAGATCAACAAGGCCATTGAGGACATGAGGTCTCTGCAACCTGGGTGGCTTGCTCTCACCCACAATGCTGCCCCAGGACTGGAAGACAGCAGTAACTGATGTCAAGGACTGCATCTTCAACATTCCACTCCATCCCTGAGATGCCCCCTGGTTCGCCTTCTTGGTCCCTTCCCCAAACAGACAGGCCCCTCTTAAAAGGTACCACTGGCTGGTCCTTCCACAAGGTATTAAAAACTCTTCCACAATATGCCAGTGGTACGTCGCCCACCTCCTATCCCCAGTAAGGACATTGTTCCCTGAGGCACTTACATACCATTATATGGATGACATCCTTGTCTGTGCGCCCCAAAAGGCTTACGTTAGACGTCACACTAAGGAAGACCATCCAAACCACTGAAGAGACAGGCTTTGAGATTCACAAGGACAAGATCCAGTACACCTGCCCCATGACCTACGTCGGACTTTGGATCCGTGAGCAGACTGTTGTACCTCAGCAGCTTTCCATCCAGGATGACCTGAACAGCCTGCAGGATTTCCACCAACTCTGCGGGTCCATCAACTGGGTGTGTCCCCACGCTGAGGATAATGACAGAGGTCCTTGCACCGTTGTTCAACCTTCTTTGTGGCAGCGAGGACCTGGATTTGCTGTGTGCCATCATGCCCAAAGCCCAAGTGTCCTTCTCCAAGGCTCAGGAGGCCCTGTCCTTGCAGCAAGCACATCACTTTGAGCCGAGCCTGCCCTTCCAGATGGCAGTCCTAGGTAAAACCTCATGGTTTCATAGTCTTATTTTCCAGTGGGACACCCAGATGAAAGATCCCCTTATCATTTTAGAATGGATGTTTTCCCACCATCAACCTACAAAGACAATCACTACCCCTCAAGAAAGGATAGCCAACTTAATTAAAAGGGCTAGGGCTCGCCTCCACTCTTGTGAGGTGTGAGTTCACACACATCCTCCTACCATTGACTATTGGGGATCTGAAGCATTTGCTTCAGACCACTGAGAGCCTCCAGCTTGCTCTCAATAGCTACCCAGGCAAAAATTTGATCCATTTGCCAAGCCATAAATTGTTTAATTCAGCTTTCAATCTGGTCCCCAAACTAATGCAAAGTAGGAAACCTCTCAACCTCCCAATTTTTACTGACAGCTTGGGTGTGGAGGCCAAAGAACCGGCCAACAAGGAGCTTGCTGCACTCCCTTGGAGAATTCATCCATAATCCACAGACCCTGTTGTTATGAAGAGCAAAATTTGTCCCCCAGAGACCTTTGCAACCCTATGTTAATCCCTGGTTCACCATTGGTTCTTCCCCTTACTCTCTGCCCCTGTGCCTGCATCCCATTGGTTATTGGTTTCTCCCCACCCCTCACCTTCTCTATATCTACTCATTTTTCCCCAGTTCAGAGAGCTTCTTTGCTCACATCCTTCACAGAGGGCCCTGCTCTAATAAAGGCTGATTTCCCTGTGGAATCGCTAGCCAGAGCTCCCTTCTTTCCTGCGCTGTCTGGGAGAAGCTGCTGCCGAGCCAGACACCACTCGCCAGGCTAGGAGAGGGACATGCCTGTGCCTCTGAGAGCCATCCTTCTAATTGCTGAGTTAGCAGCCATCATCAGGGATTTTGATAAATTCCACAAATCTTTCAGTTTGGTGACAGATACGGCCTATGTTGCCACAGTAGCTAAGAGAGTGGAACAGTCTTTTCTAAAAGAGGTCTCCAATCCAAATTTATACTGCTTGTTTTCTAAACTAATCTACCTTAACTTCTACAGAAAGCAATCATTTCATATTATGCATGTCAGGTCACACACTGACCTCCCAGGTGCCATCACAGAGGGGAACAGGAGTGCAAACACCCTAGCCATGTTTTCTGAGACTACCAACCTACCACAATTTTACCCATTAATTTTACCACTATAATGTACCAGCATTAATAAGAATGTTCCAATTGTCCAAAGAGCAAGCACAGTCAATTGTCACAACTTGCCCCAACTGTCATAATTATCAGATACCGTCTCTAGATTCCAGGGTCAACCCCTGGGCACTAAACAGCTGCCAATTTTGGCAGACTGATGTGACACACTTCCCATCTTTTGGGAGGCTGAAATATACCCAGAATGTGTCTGTTGACACATTCTCGGGTGCAGTGTTTGATTCAGCCCACACAGAGGAAAATGCCAATCACATCCAGCTCCTTGCGTTTGCCACCCCAGGAGTCCCCAAACAAATAAAAACAGACAATGGCCCTGCTAACACCTCCCACAAACAAAAAG
Source organism: Parus major (assembly GCF_001522545.3). Classification (NCBI taxonomy): domain Eukaryota; kingdom Metazoa; phylum Chordata; class Aves; order Passeriformes; family Paridae; genus Parus; species Parus major. The sequence continues at coordinate 62,469,695 of NC_031799.1, read as the reverse complement.
ACTTCTTCAACCAGTGGGGGGGTGAAGCACACCACAGGTATACCCTTTGATCCCATGGGACAATCAATTGTAGAAAGAACCCATGGTATTATCAAGCGAGTCCTCTGTCATGGGATCACTTTATGATGCTTGTATCCCCAGTCACCTTGTTTATGTTACATATTAAGTTCTGCACCTTTAAGACTGTCTCTGAGAGTGAAGGGGGGAAGAAGAAGTGCACAGTTTGTGCTGAGAAAGATGCTCACTCCCCCGCATTCTCCTCCTGGACTGTTGTCCAGGACAGACAGCGGGACAGAGCTATCCTTGGCTGTTAGTTTTTTAGCTTGCTGAGGCAGGGAAGATCCCTGGACTGTTTTTCCCTTGGATCTGTTCAAACCTGCTCTGGACTGAAGACCCAGAAAAACACTGGGAAGTCACGCCTGTGGTGCATCAAGGCCTGGGCCTCAGCACTTTCCAGTGCTGGAGGGGCTGATAAGAACCTGAGTGAGCCGAGCAACACCCTACGACAAGGCCTTTTCTGACTGACCATCTCTTTGAACAGCAAGAGGTTTCATTGTTTAATATTACTCAATTTCTGTTAAATAAACAGATTTTTGCCACTTTTCTCTAAGGAAATCTTTTCCCAAGCCAGTTGGGAGAGGGGTCACTTGTATTTGCTTTCTAGAGGGACCCCATTCGGAGGTTTTCTTCCAAATTTGCCTTAAACCAGGATATCCTCAATCAGCAGCAGGGAGGGACAGAGGTCATGTTTCCACTGAGAGACTCTGTAAGGCTCTCTTTGTTATTAACTTTCTAAATTCCTCTTTTTCAGAGCCAAGCCTGCCCATATTCCAGCACTTCTCTAATTCAGCCTACGCTAAGCTCAATGAGAAGCTGCCGGTGCTGATCGAAGGATCCCAAAACCTGACAAATACCTGGTCCTTTCCAATTGATTACCTGGGGAAGGGGATGTAGTGGTTTAGGTTCGCTGATTTGAGTTTCCCAGCTGGTGTATCAAATAATGTGGTGGGTTTAGGACTGGCTAAAATCACCAGTGCACTTACTCATTTCTTGCTGTGAGATATGGACTAGGAGAAGGGCAAAACAGGCTCAAAACTTAAAAGGTATCAAGAAAACTTCATTAACAGAACTAAAAGAATAAGAAGTATCAGAATAAAACCTTCAGAACACTTTTCCTCCCCCTGCCTGAATTCTTTTCTTTCCCAACTGACAACATAGAGACAAAACCTGGGATTTTAAATCAGTTACCAACTCTACAATAGTCTTTCATCAGTTCTTGGAGGGAGAGGGGCTTTCTCTCACCATGCCATGGAGACTTCTCCACAAGAAACAGTTCCCTCATGGCTTTTCATTTCCATGAATAGCAGCTGCCCAGAAAAAGATCTGCAATCGTGAAGTTCCTCCCATTTTCACAGCCTTTGCACAGCTGAATTTATGGCCCATGCCAAATTATGGGCTATTATTTTAAGTATGAGCTGTTCAAAGGCAAAGGTTCTCTTCATTTATCTGCAATCATCTTTATCTCTGAGAACAGAGGTCTTCTTCTCTCCCTGAGGGCAAAGGGCCTTCATCACTCTCTTTGTTCAAGCTTTTCATGGGATCACAGTCTCTCTAGCATCTATTTTGCTTCATCATGGCTACATCTGCTCATATCTACAGATTGAACACTCCATCCCCCCATATTTTCTCATGAATTAAAGGGGATATTTTAGTGTATCACAGTCCATCTTCATGGCCTTAACAAAAGAACTTTCAGCCTCAATACCAGGGCATCTCCCACCATTCTCCTTCCATCTGAGACTTGACTCCTTCTTCACTGACCTTGGTGTCTTCATGTTGTCTTTCTATGTGTTGTCACTCTGTCCTTTTCTCTCGAGAGATGATCAAGGTCTGCAGGTCTTATCTGTGCAGTGAAAGGGTTAATATCCTGTCCAGGCCTGCAGATGGTCATGTGTCACCCTGAAAACTAAAACCTTCTGATAATGTTTTCATAGTTTTAGTTACTTTCCCATGAAAATTCTATAAACATAAGTTGTTTATCATTTTCCTTCTAAGAAACACCTTTTGATGGACGTTTCACATGCCCAGTGTGATTGGGAAGGTGGTAACCTAATTACCTGGTCACTGTCGAGAATCTATAAATACTGGAGTCAGAGAATAAAGGTTAGTTCTTTCCTGTACTAATGATGGAAGGTGTTAGTGTGAATCATTTAGTGTTCTTTAGAGACAGTCATAGGCAAGTGGCCAAGCAGTCACAGTGATGGACTGTAGGCTGCGCTGTGCCCCACCCTCTGCCCAGCAGCTGCTGAGGGCAGGGAGTCCTGGCCCAGCCCAGAGCCACTCCTGGGGCCCAGGGGTCCCCGGCTTGGCGCAGGCCAGCAGCAGGGGGCAGGGCTTGGTGCTAGCAAGATGTTCACAGTTGTGAACTGGCCCAGCTTCAGCCAGGGCCCCATGGCCTCCTGTCCCCTGCCCAGCCACTGAGGCCTGGCCCATCCCCACCAGGTCATCCAGACTTGCAGTGGAGCAGAGCTGGCCCCACTGAGGAGCTCAGTTACTTTTTGATCCTGGGAGCAAGAGAGAGAATTTCCCAGGCTTACCTGTTTTTAAAATGTGGAATTCACAGAGGCAGATCCAGCTTCTAAATGGTTTAATAGGATGCCAATTCTCAGAGCTAGCCAGCTATTGTTTTTTTCCAGGCACAGAGGAAGCTCTTAGCAGCTTCTCTCAGGAAATCATTTCTGTGGGTGTTTTTGTTACTCCTTACTAAATCAATTAATGCGAAACCAGCACAAGGGGATAGACTTGTGTGTCAACTCCGTCAGGCCCCAAATGGCTCCCAGGGAAAGCCATAAAGCCAGACCTAGGCCCTGCAAACACTGCCCCCTCTGACAATAACAAAGTCTCTAAGTTAGCCACAGACCAACCTATAGATCAAACAAGTTCCGCCTGGAGATGAAGACGTTGCTGCTGACCACAACTCAGAGCCAACCATCCCATCACTAGATCTCAAACAAGACACAAACCTGAACTGGACATTGCCACAGGCCAGACATGATCTGGCCATTGCTGCTATGCCCCCCATTACTTCCCACAAACCTGTTGACCCCTGATATGTTCCCAAAGCCCATTTACCTGTATACCTACCTCCACACTCCGGTTCCTCCATCTCTTCTGTCTTAACCTTAACCCAACCTCCCTACACCCTGTACCCACCACCTTTTCACAATTTATTTTAATAAATAAAGGGAGTGGAAGGGGAGGAGGGTGGAGAAGTGAAAAGAAGAAGAACAACCCCTCCTCCCTCCCTAATGACTTAACAAATTTTGTTTAATTCCCCAACAGAAGCACCTCCCTCAGAAATGCCTACTCCCAGTGTGAACATGATCTACTTCTTCGGACATTTGGGGCTCAACAAATGGGTCACCTTTCTCTTAAACAACATTCTCTGGGTTCTTTAAGTGATTTTTATTGTTTTACTTAACTTAAAAGTTAAGGCAACTTTTACCTTGCCTTAAAAGGGCTTAAGCGTGGCATTTTCAGTAAATAAGGAAAGGGGGACATGTGGAGGGTGGTGGGCCAATTAACAAAGAATCCCCAACTCTCCCTTTGAGGGAAAGCTCCTAGGTGAGTTCCTTCTTTGTTGAAACAACAAAAGGAGTCACCCCTCCAGCATGCCTTGCACCCCATGCAAATTTTACATACCCCATGCTAATTTTACGTACCCCACTGGTCCTTCCCCTTTGCTCCACCCCTGAGCCCTCAGTTGACTAGTCCTGATGCTCCTATATAAACACCTGTTTCCCTCTGACTATCCAGAGTCTTTGGACCCTAACCCCTTCACAGTTGCCAGAGCTCCCCTTGTCCCTGGGCCAAGAATAAAAGCTTCTTGTGGAACACCACACGAGGCTCCCGTCCCTCCTTCTGTGTCACCCAGATATCAACCTAAGAGCTGCAATTACTCAACAGCCCTTTTCAGGGCTCAGAGCTGAAATCACTCTAGGCAGGGCAAGGAGTGCCTTTGCACCCGAGAGTGTCCTTCCAAGGACATTTCTCTGGGAAAGGTGTGGCACCCGGACCACTGCCCAGGCTACAACAAAATGAGGCTAGTATGGCTGTCCCACTTTCTGAGAACATTCAGCCTTACTATTTTTTTTTTCCCCAGAAAGCAATCTAGTACCATCTGAATACTTACACAGAGGAGTGGGAGAGAACAAGAGCTGGGAAGAATCTTGAAATACTTAAAACAAGCAAAATTTAATTTTACATTTCAAAGAGACAGAAACGGGAACCAAGTCCTGACAGATGCATGTTTGTTTTTCCTAGGACTGCAAAAAGCATCTGTATTATTTGGAGCCATGACATGGCAACACCACTAGAACCAGCTATGACAATTCTTATGTACAGCAAAAGGCGGGTGGGGGCAGGAGGAAGCATATCCATTGGAAGTTGTCCATGCTGCAGAAGCCCACAGAAAGAATGTACTGCACCAAATACCATACTGGGGCAGACTGATGGTAGGTTCAGTCAATCAGAGACAGTACTACCATAGTCCTACACACATTTCCATACCCTCCCCAGCACCAGTGACAGCATACAGCTTGTCCCACAGCCTCCTGATGTCGTTCTAATTAGGAAAGGCGAAAAGAACGACACAGACTCTCAAGGGAGTCAGATCAGGAGAATCTCTAGTTTATTGCTTTAGGCTTATTTTATAGATTAGTCCATGGAAAGTACAGAAAGGAAACTCTTATTGGTTAGTTAACTGCTACATCACTATCACTGGTCAGTGATATACACCACCTCCTGACTTTCTCCTGCAAGGAAAACAAGAGGACAGACAAACAGCACCTGGCAGTTGTTTTCTGTCTCTGAGGATTGTTTTGAAATCTTCCTATGAATTTCTCAGGCTAGCTCTCAGGCAGGACTGAGAAGCCATGGGGCCTGCAGCTTGCTCCAAAGCTAGCATCCATATTCTGAGCACCTGAAGCTGGCTCACTGTCCATGTGCCAGGCCAAGGCATACCATTTTAACTGCCATTTATAGAACTGCAGAATCACAGGATGTTATGGGTTGGAAAGAACTCAAAGATCATGTAGTCCCAAAGCTCTGGCCATAGGCAGGGACACCTTCCACTAGATCAGATTGCTCAAGGTCTTGTCCAGCCTGTCCTTGAACATCACAAAGTCTGGGAAAGCCACAACCTCCCTGGGCAACCTGTTCCTGATGCAGGGTGTTTCTCCAGTTACCTTGAGGCCCCTTGAGATACTAGAAGGTGCTATGAGGTCTCCACATAACCTTGTCTTCTACAGGCTGAACAGTCCCCTTTCTCTCAACCTGTCTTCACAGGGGAGGTGCTCCAGTCCCCTCAACAACTTTATAGCCTTCTCTAGACCTGGTCCAATGCTTACATGTCCTTTTTATGTTGGGGACACCAGAACTGTGTACAGCACTTCAGGTGAGGAGAGAGCAGAGATGAGGGGGAGGATCCCCTCCCTCAACCTGCTGGCCACACTCCTTTGGATGCAGTCTAGGATTCCATTGGCTTTCTGGGCTGGGAGCACCCATTGCCAGCTCATGCTGAGTTTTTCAACAACCATCATCCCCAAGTCCTTCTCCCAGGGCTGCTCTCAATCCCTTCTCCATCCAAGCTGTCGGTGTGTCTGGAATTGCCCTGACTCAGGGGCAGGACCCTGCACTTCTCTTTGTTGACCTCTGGCTGGCTCAGTTCTCAAGCCCGTCAAGGTTCCCCAGGATGGCATCCCTTCCCTCAAGTACATCATCAACAATATTCTCACGTTACAAGCCTTTTTGGATTTTTTAATCTGTAAAACAGAATTATTTTGGAGACTGAATTTATTTTGTTTTTCTTTCAAGTAGGCAACCAACACTTTCCTAAATCTCATTCTGTCAGCTCACCAACCATATCTTACTTTTAAATGAACTTACAATGAACAAAGTATTTTCTGTGTAACACTAACATGTATTAGTAAATTGATCCATATTCTGAAACATTCATAACTGAAGTCTAAATAGTATTTGATCCAGACTGATAAAGTACTTGCATGACCCTCCAGCAGAGCAGGACCACTTTGCTGGGTCTCAATTCAATTTAACATACTGTGCACTTTACAACTATGCATTTTCACTCATTTCCAACCAGATCTACTCTTTGTAAGGAATCTTCCTCAAAATCAGGTTGCTAAGAGAACTGGATTTTTTTTCCTGCTTATTTGCATAAACTGTAAGTCTACTCAGTCTGCTCCCAACTCCACCCAGTAGATCCACAATTGCATCAAGTTGCAATAATGCCCTTTTAAAAGGATCTCTTAGATTTATTAAAGCAGTTGTGGTTTATTACGTGATACACAATTCTCAAAGAGCACTCAAACAGACACTCACCAGACCCTTCTAGGCTAACTTTCTACTGTGTGGAAAACTTGTTCCAAACTTGTCTTTGCTGCAGAGTGCAAGAACCAAAAAAATCTGCCTTATTTCCTTATTGTCCAGTCATTTAATAGTGAAGTACAAAAAAAGTATATATAGAACAGTAGTAGGAACTCAGCAGATTCTTACAGCTACACTTCATCCTTTATCTCTCTTAGACAACTCCTCGTATCAAAAAAGATCTGAATACCAGCTTCAAATATTTCACTACTTTCTCAAAAAGCTGTTTTCTTCTCATCAGTTAAGAATTACTACGTCGTTCCTTTTATCACATATGTCCATGCTCGTGGTTTAGAGGCAATTTCACATGCTGGTTTGTTCATTTCCCCAGCAAAACAGGATCCCTTCTAGACAATTCCTCAGCAGAGGAATGATGCAAAGGGCAGGAATGAACTGTATCAGAACATGCTCACTATGTGTGCTAACAGGTAATTTACACTGGTACACTTCAGTACCAGTAACACTGCTGTTAATGTGGCAGATCCAGATGTACCAGAATGAGGCACAGCCGAAGACCCTTTTGAGCTACAGCTCCAAATGCCGTAGTAATGAAAGGCAAGGGCAAGGCATTGCATGTCCAAAATAGGATGTTAAGAAAACCAGCCATGCTATACTTTTGTTCATACAAGACCAAAAATCAAAACCTTAGCCAGGTTTGATCACAGGATAAGGGTATTTTAGTACACAAGAGCAGCACAATGGCCATCATCCACTCCTTTTTCAGCCAAGGATAATCATCTAAATCAAGAGCACAAAAACACTTAACTGAGCGTAGAAAATAGGATAACTTATCTTGAAATAAGACGTACTTTGCCTCCCCAATCCCTTCCCTGTCAGTAGCAGAGAACAGCTTATGGAACACAGGCTGCCTTATCATGATTTATGCTATATAGGCTTAAAGGGAGCTGAGCCTTATGAGTCAGTTCTTGCAATTCTGTGCAAATTCAGGCCAAAATCCATCTTTCAGACTCTTGGCTTCATTTTATGTCATGGAGAGTGGGGGAAATCACCACAAGTCTTCTGCACTGCACTGCCTAAAGCTACTGGAATACTAATTAAAATTAGATACTGCAGAAAAGAAGCAAGCATCAAGCAGGAATGAAAAGACACAGCCCAGGAGCTGCAGGTAATTGAGAACAAAATAAATAAAACAGTAAGATTACTGCTAATGGTCCAAATGGGCACAATTCCAGAACATTTCTTCTCTGCAACCTCAGAAGCACAATGAATTGTGGCTTCAGAAACATTAGTAACTGGGTTTCACACATTATCCCCTGGTTACAAACTCTAAGACTGACTGTTAAAAAAGAGATAACATAAGTTGCACAAACAATATCCATTCTTGTATCAGGCTTTAAATGAGCTAGTGAGTTCTTGAGGGAAAGCAAAACAAACACAGGTCATTGCCTTATAGAAGCTGCATTTCAAGGCATCCAATGAAACTTCAGAACAATTGTGTAGGCAACCACAAAACCATTCCTTCCTAGCATTCAAGTGCCTAACTCTCAGCTAATCATTGTAAATCTCTTTTACATGTCAGAGCTATTTGCGTCTTTTATATCCTGGCTTTGTTTTTAGGACACATAACAAGAGTGAAAAACATTTTCTACTATATTCACTGGTAACAACTCCTTTGCATTCATATTCAATGTCAGCAGGACTCAAACCCTGAACTCTACTGCTACAGCAGTTAACAGCTATCACTAACTGGGCAAGGATGGAAGATTTGTTAACCATAAGAGCCAAGTGATTAGCTGAATTATCTTTTCACAATGCTGTGTGCAGTTAATCAACTCCCTTGGTTTACAAGCATTGGCCAGGGGTAAGAGGTTACCAGGGTGTGGGAGAAACCCTGTCCACCTTTTCATTCCAGTTCCCTAAAATCACCTTTGCACCTGGGACAGAACTAGCTGAGAATTTGGGTACGACTTGCAATACACTAGCATTGGGAACCTTATGCCACTGCAGCTATGTTATTTGGAGCCATGACATAACAACACCACTAGAACCAACTATGACAACTTTGATGCACAACCAAACAGGGAAAAAGAAAAAGATAAAGGTATCCACTGGAAGCTGCCCATGCTGCAGGAGCTTTCTCAGGACAGTTTTCAGCAGGCAGAGGGAAAGTGTACTACACATCCCCCAGATGTCATGCAGTCACCACAGGAAAACTGAAGAGCAATCCAAATAATACTTTACATGAACATTTATTGATCTGTTAAGCACAAAATCCCAGTTTATTAGCTGATCCACTAGCAAAATTTAAACTTCAGTAGGCCATGCTCAAGCACAGTTACACACAGTAACAGGTTTACAATCGTACTGAGTGAAAGCCAAGATCAGAAGTGAGAGTAGCCATTTCAAAACAATACAGCAACCTTCTCTTGTTCCACTAAACATTAAGAAATACTCCATCTCTTCATGCTTAACACACAGCTTGTAGGAAACCACAGTCACAAAGATAACAACTGTAAATTCTCTTTTCCTCAGTTTTCATAGAATCACAGAATGGTTTGGGTTGGAAGGGACCTTAAAGGCTATCTTGTTCCATCCCCCTGTCATGGGCAGGGACACTTTCCACTATCCCAAGTTGCTCAAAGCCCTGTCCAACCTGGCCTTGAATACTTCCAGGGATCCAGGGGCAACCACAGCTTTTCTGGACAACCCATGCCAGGGCCTCACCACCCTAACAGGGAAGAATTTCCTCCCAGTATCTCATCTAACCCTGCCCTCAGGCAGTGAGAAGCCATTTCCCCCTTGTCCAAAGCCCCTCCTCTCCAGGCTCTCTTGGAGCCCTTTCAGGAACTGGAAGGAGCTGTAAGCTCTCCCCAGAGCCTTTTCTTCTCCAGGCTGAGCAACCCCAATTCTCCCAAGCCGTTCCTCATAGCAGAGGTGTTCTAGCCCTCTCATCACCTTGGAGGCCTCTTCTGGGCTCAAAGAGGTCTGTGTCTTTCCTGTATTGGGGACCGCAGAGCTAGAGGCAGCACTGCAGATGGGGTCTCACCATATCTCAGACGGGCAGCATCCCCTCCTTGCAGCCCAGTCTCTCTCTTTCAGTGCCCACAAAAGCAGCTGCCCTATTTAAGGCTTGACATTCCAGCATCCTCCCTCTCTACAGGACAACAGTTTCTGCAATGCTACATTCTTGACATGACAAACTAAGGAAAGCCCTGTGCTGGAGAGCTCTGAAATGCAAGGGCAGAGCTATGCTAGCATAGCGTGCTCTGGAGTACAGCCTGGCATGGCTGAGACAGGAGCTCCACACCCAGCTAAGCAGCGGGCTACCTCATACAATGGCTGCATTAACTTTTTCAAAGGACCCTATTCTCACATTTTTCAACTCACCTGGTGCAACAGATCACCATAGGAGTGCTGATAGGTTTCCTCCTTCTGTCAGAAGGACTAAATCAGAACTAAACCGCTGAACTAAATCAGAGCATTTCAGCATGGATAAATGAGCCCTGGCATAAATCAGGCTGAAGCGAAATCCCAAAACACACTGAGGAGCAGGTCACTTCCCTGGATGTCTTAGCATGCTTGCATAGGCAGGCTGCCATAAGGTCACACTGTATTTTACCAATTCAGTCTCTCTAATTGAAAAGACTTCATTTTCAAACAACACTATTTTCCTGTTTCCACATCACTGTATATTGCCTCCTCCCAAAACCCCTTTAAAAGTAGTCCTTTGGAGTACCTCGACCTACACGTTCTGACAAAGCATTGCCATTACACAGAAACGACTGATCAACAGTGTAGCTAGCCCTTAAATAAACACCACCCTTACACCTCAATTAGTTTCATTTTCAGTTTTCGTATTTTTTTTCACACAGATAAGAGTACCAGAATACCAAGTGAAGTGAAACACTCCATGATTATGCAGGCAATGTTTGTAAGAAGCTCATGCCCCCAGGTACAGAAAGGGAGTTTGCAGAAATAAAAATAATTTTGTTTTAGTTTGATTAAAATTAATCTATTAAGTTTAATCAAATAAAAATGTTATTATTTTGATTAGATAATCACTCAGATTTACAGACCTTAATAGCAAGTGGACATTACAGCTAGAAAGTCACACTCCAATAAGAAGTTAAGCAGTGCACAGTAAGCTATTAACAAACCAGTAGAAACTGTTCATTACTCTACTATGTTTTATCATGTCATGCTCTGTTTTTCCCCTCCCTCATAACACATGGCAAGCCTCTTCCCTAGCAGAAGAGAATGACACATAGGGTTATAGTAGATAAAAGTTTGCTTTACTTGCTGAAATAATCTCTTATATAATAATCCATTTTTTTTGACTGATAAAGGGAAACACAGTATGAAGAAAACAGAAAGGTCACCTGACAGCAGCCCGAGAAGGATTTGCTTCAGAAATTTTCCAGATTTGACAGCGACCTGTGAAATTCTTCCAAAATTCAGTTGCCACGCACTTCTGAGAAAGTTTTGGATCACTTGTTAGTATTCTTTCAGCACATGTCTTCCTCGAGTTTCCATTCCAAAATGGAAGCCCATTTTGTTTGGGCTCTACTGGTAAGTACTTAAGTGTCAGGCTCAACAGAAAATAAGCCACCAGTAACAAGGTAAAAAACATCTGACTCACTGACACAAGAGTTTTACTCTGTAGTGTTCATGCATTGAGCTGCAATCAAATCCAGCAGCTTCAGAAGAGAAGACTTACCTACCTGGTGTCACCTGTTAAATATATCAGAGTTCTGGTCAAACTTGTCTCTTAATGCCTCATTATCACCTATCATGACACACTCCCTGCAGCCTTCAGCTCACAAGCACTAGGACTTGGGTTAGTAGATGGTGGCACGGAGCAGAATGGTCCCCCTGTTATCCAAGAGGAGGCAGTCAGAGAACTGCCAAGCCTCTTGGATGTTCATAAATCTATGTGACTAGACAGGATCCATCCCAGGGTGATGGGGGAACTGGCAGATAAGCTTGTGAAGCTGCTGTCGCCCTGAAAATTAAGTCTTCTGATCTTGTTTTTCATAATTGTAGCTGCTTTCCCAGGAAAGTAACTGTAAACATAGATGTTTATGCACTCCTTCTAAGAAACATCTTTTGACAGACTTTTTGCATGACCAGTGTGATTAGGAAGGTGGTAACTTAATTATCCAATCCCTGGTCATTGTCGAGAATCTATAAATACTGGAGTCAGAGAATAAAGGTTGGCTGTTTCCTGTTCTAACACTGAAAAAGTGTTCGTGTGAATCATTTTGTGTCCTTTAGTGACAGCTTTCCATCATATACCAGCAGTCCTGGATCACTGGTGAGGTTCCAGATGACTGGAAGCTGGCCAACATGACACCCATTCACAAAAAAGGTGGGAAGGAGGATCCTAGCAATTATAAGCCATTCAGCCTGACCTCAGTACCTTGGTAAGGTTATGGAACAGTTTATACTTAGTGTCATCATGCAGCATGTACAGGATGGCAAAGGTATCAGACCCAGCCAGCACAGGTTTAGGAGCTTGACCAATCTGACCTCCTTTTATGACCAGGTGACCCACCTGGTAGATGCTGGAAAGGCTCTGGATGTTGTCTATTTGGATTTCAGCAAGGCCTTTGACACTGTCTCCCACAGTAAACTCCTGGAAAAGCTGGCAGCTTACAGTCTGGACAAGAGCACGGTTTTCTGGGTTAAGAACTGGCTGGATGGCCAGGCCCAGAGAGTGCTGGTGAATGGTGCTGCATCCAGCTGGCAGCCAGTCACCGGTGGTGTCCCTCAGGGGTCTGTGCTGCGGCCAGTCCTGTTCTATATTTTTATTGATGACATGGATGAGGGTATTGAGTCTTTCATTAGTAAATTTGCAGATGACACTAAGTTGAGAGCATGTGTAGTTCTGGAAGACAGGAGAGCTCTGCAGAGATACCTGTAATGTTTAGATGAATGGGCAAAGTCCAGTAAGATGAAGTTTATTAAGTCCAAGTGCTGAGTCCTGCATTTTGGCCACAATCACCCCCTGCAGTGTTATAGGCTGGGGAAGGTGTGGCTGGACAGTGCCCAGGCAGAAAGGGACCTAGGGGTGCTGGTCGACAGCTGGCTGAACATGAGCCAGCAGTGTGCTCTGCTGGCCAAGAAGGCCAACAGCATCCTCGCCTGTATCGGGAATAGTGTGGCCAGTAGGAGCAGGGAGGCCATTCTTCCCCTGTAATCAGTACTGGTGAGGCCACAGCTGGAGTTCTGTGTCCAGTTCTGGGCCCCTTGTTGGGGAAGATGAAACAGGGAAACCTTATGAATATGACTGTTTAGCAAAGGATTCTGAAAATATGAAGTCTAGAATCAAAAGAGAAATGAAAGCTAGCTTTGAGTCATAAGATACTGAGTGCTAGTTACTATATAAACAAAGAACAATAGCCTAGCCAGCTGAAGGAGAATCTTTGTTGATGAAACAATATCCTTCTGCTGATAGAAAATCCAAAGATCAAAAGCAGGAAGAGAAGAATTTGAAAGGTAGCTATTAGAGTTTAAAATGTAACACTGTATGGTAATGTAGTAGTTCTTATAGGCTATATGTAAATTCTCTGGTACGTGTGTCTCGTAGTGGTTGGTTTCTGGGAATCAGAATATTCACTATAGAAAAGGATATAATGTGTTGTGAGGTGCCTCAGGGAGGCAAAGAGTTAGTTTCAGATAACCATTGTTAAAGTGAGAGGCATGGCTGTAAGCCAAGTGTGTAAATTTTGACCCCCTGTGTTGAGGGATGGGCAGTGTGAGCCCTGGATGAAGTTGTCCCACCCCAAACCCCTTGTGAAGGGTGGCCCAGGAGTTCTGATTGGGTTTGAGTCCCTGGGGGTTTCTCCCTTGTTGTGTTTCTAGTGGTCCCTGACGCTGAACTCCGCCCTTAAAGGTGGAGACCCTCAAGAGTTCTGTCCCTCAAAAACCCCTGCCCTGCCTTTGTTCGGGGCTCTCCGTTTTGGATCTGAGTTGTTCCCCTGCTGAATAAATGGTTTCATGAACAGAGGCCTGTCTCGTTGTATTACATGGTGGTTCCCAGAAAATAACACCCCTGGGCCTGATCCTGCAGTTGCAGACTACAACAATAATGTATTGTAACAAGAACTTAACTCTTAGTTCTTGCTCTCTTAACTTCTGCATCTCTCTTAACCCTCATTCCCCTCTCCACCCTCTCTTAACTTGCTCTGTTATTCCCTTCTCCAGTCTCTCTCTCTCCCCTCTCCAGTCTCTCTCTCTCTCTCCCTCCCCGACTATGTGCACGCCATGGCTGGCGACAAAAACAGGTCTCTTCCTCCCTCTACCTATGTAAAAAATTGCTTATATCTGAACAGCTTGACCCTGGAGAAGTCTCTCACTGTGTGTGATTTGTACATCTATACCTCTCAGTTTAGGAAGGACGTTGAGATGCTTGAGCGCATCCAGAGGACGGCAATGAGGCTGGTGAGGGGCTTGGAACACAAGCCTTATGAAGAACGACTGAGGGACCTGGGGTTGTTTAGCCTGGAGAAAAGGAGACTCAGAAGTGACCTTATCACTCTCTACAACTTCCTGAAAGGAGGTTGCAGTCAGGTGGGGGTTGATCTCTTTCACCAGACAGCAACTGACAGAACGAGAGGACACAGCCTTAAGCAGTGTCAAGGGAAATTTAGGTTGGACATTAGGAAAAAGTTCTTCACGGAAAGAGTGATAAAATACTGGAATAGTCTGCCTGGAGAGGTGGTGGAGTCACCATCCCTGGATGTGTTTAAAAAAAGACTGGACATGGCACTCAGTGCCATGGTTTAGTTGAGGTATTAGGGCATGGGTTGGACTCAATCTTGAAGTCTAGTCATTCTGTGATTCTGCGTGACTGCACACTGAAATACCATTTCCTATCTCCTGGAAGACACTTCTGCTCCAGATCTGCGATAACTGCTCTCCAGCTGACTCATGCAGTTGAAACTAGACGTGCTCACCTTCTTGCTACCGTAAACTACAGAGCTTCTCAGTTATTTCACATGAGGAAGTGTGCTATTCCAGAAGGAAAGATACCCCCTTTTGTCGCCCTGAAAACTCAGCTTCTGAGCTTGCTGACATAGTTTTCTAAAGACTTTCCCAGGACAGTAACTGTAAGCATAGATATGTATACATTCTTTCTGATACACATCTTGTGATGGACATCTCTCACAGAAGTGCAGTTGGGATAGGTGTTACCCTGACTATCCAATCCCTGGCCATGGTCAGAAACCTATAAATTCTGAGAGAAGAAATAAAGCTTTCTCTTCCTTTCACCACACCTCAAGCTGGGTTTTTGTGTGATCTATTCATCTCCAGCAGCAACACCCTTTGATTCTGACTAAGGTACTGGGACACTAATGTTTATTCATGCTAGTATAAGGTGGGATGAAAAGGGAGCAATAACTCACCTACCTACAGACAAAACAGTTCTAAGCAGGTATGAGAAAACAGGGGCAGAAATTTTAAAAAAAAGTTTCAATTAATCCACATATACTAATGGACAACCACCTGCTTTGATCTTACCAACCAACCTGCTCTTTTGCCCTAACGAAGTGAGAGCTTGAGACTCATCAGTCTTATTTCACTTGTTTCATTTCTGCACTGTTTCTCACCATTTCCTGTACATGGCCACCTTTCGAACAACTCTCTGGCTCAAGGAGAGGTAAAAAACCTCAATCTCTGGAGGTTCATCAGCTTTCTCCAAGGTGATAATGTCTCTCTGATTATAGCTCACAAGATGGGTGAACTCAGTCAGCAAGACAGGGCAGCCTTGCCATTGTTCCCATTGCTTGCCAGCTTAGTCACCTAAACTGCCAGAAGACTACCAAGACAAGGAAGCTTTGCCATCTTTTAAATAGGTCAGATCAGTACAGAAATGTCCAAAGAGCACTATCATGGTATAAGGTAAATGTCAGGAATGAGAAGAAAGGCATTTCCCTTTTGGCAACTATGAGCTTTTGGATGAGCTCAAGCTGCATGTGAAACTACCTTATCCTGAACCTCCCAACCCAGACCAATTATTATCCTACAACAACAATATGTAGTGCTTAGACGTCTATAGCCCACATCACACAGTTTTTGCCTGAGAGTAAACATGACAGCAGTTAATCACTGAAAAGCAACAAATCCCCAAGACCCTTCTCCTGTACTTTCACCAATACAATACACATGCACATACTCTCCTTCCCTTCTCCCACTAAAAAGCCTTCTAGTGCACACACAATCATGTCTACATTTTTCCCTTTCTCTAGTATTTTTTAGGAATTGCCTAACCCCTTTCCAAGATGGCTTATAACCAAAAAAATTCAGAGTTGGAAGCAACCCAGCAAGGCCTTAGAAGACAGAATAGAAGCTTACTTTGGAAGTTACTAGTATTGAGACCTGACTTCTTCACAGCACAGTGATAAGTGTTACAGACACACCCTTCTCAAAGACTTTGCCCAGGATCTTGCTTATGGCTTGAGTCTAAGCCTAAACAAGCAAAATTGTAAAGTCTCTGATGTAAAGAGTTCATGTCCAAGCAATGCATGAACTTACCCCTCTTACCTGCTGGCTTTAGGCAGAGATAGCACCTTACTGTCTTTGCCTGAGGATTTCACAGCACAGTAAGTAGCCTGGTGCCCAAAGGAGTCTTTCCAAGCTTTCTCCTTCTACTCAAGTTACCAGTCAGGCTGGACAGCATATTTCTTAACCTCATCTCAATAAGAGTCACAGAGAAACATAGAAAAATATTTACATTTAGCTGGCTCCTAGTAACTCAAGAGCTGCTGTTCTGTCCCATCATAAGAATTATCAAATAATGTTACTAGGCAAACACACTCTTCACTTAAAGCACCTTGCTTTGTTTATATGAGACATTTTCAAAAAATCTGCAAGGTCTTTTGGTAACAAATAAATACCCTTTTAGGGAAAAAGAAACCAACCCACCAAAATCCAAGCCATAACAAGTAGAGGATCTCAAGACTCCTCTTACACCAAGCATCAAAATTTTGACAGTTCTTTGTACCTAATAAGCCATGGAAAGGCATGGCATATCAATCTGACACAAGAAAACCACATGACAGACTATCACAGGCAGGTAGGACACAGCAGGCTCCAGAACTGTTCACAGGAAAGCAACAGTTTTCCTGGTCTACACTTGTTAAAGTTACTGATAAAACAAACTGAAGCTGAGCAATAGGAAAAATACAACCACTGAAGTTGAAACAACTTGAGAGTTTTGATTTTTATTGACTTTTTCAAGGAACTGAGTTTTAATACAGTGAACAGAGCAATATTTCTAGCAGCAACGCAGGCTAGGAAGAAGAGTTAAACATGCTCAATTTAGATGCAAGCAATTTTGAAGACTCGTCTATATGAAAAAGTTGGGATCAAACACACAACCCTTTAAACATAGACAGGAGATAAGGCTTTTCAATAAAATCTTAGATGCTGTGAAAGTTTTCTGTCCTATGAACAAATAAGCAAGCTTAAATCCTATGAATAAGTAGGTCTGGCATGAGGACTGACGTGCAAGGAACAGGAAGTTCTAGAGAACACACAGATACCATGGCAGGGTATTTAGGTTGCACTTTCCCAACTGCAAATGATAAGGATGTACTTCTACAGGAAGCACACCCCTCATTTCACCTGGAGCAAGCCAGCCTTCCCCACACTGTGGGACCCTCACCTTGTTGTAGAACTCTTGCTCCCTGGGACCACGAGGTGGCGGCTGCAACTGCTTCAGGACAGTTCCATCTGGATGCTGCAGTATGCCTAGAAGAGAAGCATTTCCTTTAGGGCTTAGCTGTAATAGGTATGATTTTCTTTTTTGCTTTTTTTTTTTTATTCCCCAGAAATAGTGACTTCACCATCAAGGACAGCCTGTTGAAAAGCTGTACTGCTTCCACTGTACACAGTAGAGAAAAAATTATCCACTCCTAAATATAACTCTTAGCAGAGGTTTCCTTGCATTCCTCTTATTTCTACCCATCGAATGATTTCCTGGGTGTAGTTCTGTCCAAGGCCAACACAGCGCTGGGATTTGACATTAAAACTTGGCCAAAAACCCCATCATTAAGAAGATTACATAGACATTCCCTTTTTAAATAATCCATAAATTGTTTTGCAACAATGCCAAGATGTTAAAGGAGTACCACATTTAATGCATTGTCACTACTAGAACAGAAATAAATGTCCTGTAGATGTACATCTATACTATTGGCACAGATAGAATATGTCTTTACAACAAGAAGTAGCATCCCTACAGCACTCCAAGCTATCAGATGCTACTATTTGTATCACCCATAATTACAGTACAGAATTTCATCCCAGCAACACCTTCATCAAGCCTGCACAAAAAAACCCTCCAAAATACCCTAATGAAACAGCCTTATGACTCTCGAGTCACCAGTATTTCTGAATACCTGCAAAAGAAATGCAACTGAGTAGCTGAGGATACTCAAGAGATGGATGTAAGCAAGAACAGAGAAAAGTAACTGCATTCCTCTGAAATGTGTACTGTGTTTCATCATGAGGTGCAAGGGTAAACCAAAATCCCACTTCTGGAAAATAAATTTTCTCCTAGGATTAATTTCTGGCTTTTCAGATAGGAATTCATTTTGCTTAGAAGGGTAGCAAAAATGTCAACTGCATCCAAAACAGATTCTATTTTCAACTACCATGTAAGAAAACAGAAAAATGAGCCAGGAGCTTTGCATCCCTCTTAAAAACCATTACCTATGAATGGGCTCTGTTGTGCAGTCTTGGAAACTAAACAAAAATCTTTAGAGACCAAGATATTTATTTTAAAACAACCACCAGACTTAGAATTGTTGTTTCAATAGTTTGCTATGCCAAAGATTTGCTTTTAAATTTGAGTAAAACAGCTCTCAAGTCATGTTTCTTGCGTAAAGTTGGATTTTATATACTTTACAAAACTAGAAAAATATTGCCATACATGTGCAGACTACCACATCTTCAAGACACAGCAGCTTGTGTTCCCCTCCCTGTACCCTTTGCATTGCAACCACTCTGCAAAGTGCACCAAATACTTCAATGGAATGCAAATTGTTAACAACCATATTAAAATAAAATAGGTTAAACATTAAAATAGGTTTTATAACACATGCTCCTCAAAAATCTGTATTTTGGCTTTGATAAGCAGACAATCTAGAAGGTAGAAAGACCAGGAAAAGATTCCTGGAAGCAGAATCCATACACTATTGGGTTGATACATATAAACTGAAGAGTTTTATATAAACTGACATCTAAAGTTCCCTCATTCTCTGCATTCTTTACGGACTAGAGCACTTACTGCACTGCTCTGTCACTGTGACTGGGGGAGGCCTGAAAACCAGAGCCATGTTTCAACATTCACCACAAAGACGAAAACTCCATAACCTTCCCTCTGATCTACAACAAGAAACAGAGATATCATCACCTGCAGATCATACTAACATATGGATGTTGGTCATGTGCCTGTTGTAGGCTTCCCAGGATTTTTCAGCACAGATAGGGAATAGGACTGTTTTAATATATGAAAAAGCAAATTAACATTTCTTATGTATCAACAGAACTATGTTGAAAATAAAATCCTGAAATATTTCACACAAACATTTCTCTCTGGCTGTTGGTCACAAAGCTTGCTACCATTCCAAAATGAGCAAGCAAGTCACTCTGAAGGAGAATGGACCCTTTAGCTACAGAATCCTACTAATGGCTTGGAGCCCAGCATTTTGCAGATACAGACACCAAACCACCAAACTCCTGCCAGGTGCAGGTCACCTCTATAAGGTGACATATCCACCAGTTTGTGTCTCTTTCCACCCACCTACAGAATTAAGCCACAAGCCAAAGTCATTACTTTACTTACTACACACAATTTATCTGCGGGAAGTACTACTGCACACAGCATTCAACAAAAGGGCAGTCACAATACACAGAAGCCTAACGTCTACACATGCATGCAGAGAGTCTGTGAGAACCCTTTCTTTGCAAGGCATTAAGAGTCACAGGAAACAACGGGGAAAAGGAAGGTTATTCAGGAGAAATTTTACAGTGTACTTTTACTAAAAAAATAAGAGTTAAAAATACTTTGGATACCTTCAAGTCCTCTGTCTGTTTGTATGTGGGAATAGAAAGGAAAATCGAGTTAAAAAAATGAGAGCTGTGAGTACCAGAGCAACTTTGGTCTTCACTTCAACATTAAATGGTTTTTAAGATGAGATCATCAACCATGGTGGTACCTCTTCAGAAAAGTCTTGGTCTTGCCCAAGTAGAGCTACCTTTACACCTAACCCATTGGAGTGGCACCCAAAATATAGATGATCACCTGTGCTGTTTGATCTAACTGCAGTAAAACTGATGTACCAAAGGTGAAGCTCTCCCTGAAGTAGGCCTTTTTTTGCCTGATCCCACCTCATGCTATGATGTATGACCACAGAACACATACATCTTCAAGGATCCAATGGACCCCCATCTACATTTTATTGCACCGTCTGCAGCTGGGGCAAGGAACAGGAATTACTTCTGTGTGGAGATTATCAGCAGCAAGCCATGCCATGGCTGTAGGTAAGACAAACTCATAGCACCCTTACTGATGTTAATTTCAGTCAGTGATGATTGAAAAAGATCTGAAGTTCAGCCCTTGGCAGGTGCAAAGAGGAGAATGACTTTTTTTTTGAGATTATCTGCAGCAAGGCACACCATGGATGCAGACTGTAGATAAGACAAACTCACAGTGCCATTAGTGCTGTAATTGCACTCACTGATGGCTGTCAGGGTTCTGTAATTCAGCCCTTGGCCTACTCAGCAGGGGCAGTTCCTACCACCTGGGTTTAAAGGCAATACACTAGTAGGTACTCATTATAGGTCCTCTCAAAGGGCACGGTGCAAGTTGAACGGATGCACACCTTCCGTTTGGCTGAGAGGCTAGAACTGCCCCAAATGTAACATCCTAGAAAGGCGAGAAATGCCATTTGGCAACATTAACTTGGCCATTTGCTTTGGCACTGACCATTGCCTAATCTAAAAGGCCCCTCATCAGAAGGGCCAACACCTTACTCTTCAACATGGGATTAAAATAGAAATTTAGAGCTGCTGAAGGGATATTTTAAAATGCTGTATCCTCAAGTATTTGTATTATTAGATCACTTCGTAGCCATTGGTTCAGGTTTATCATCAAATAAACAAGCTTAACCAATAGCTTAATAATAATAATTTGCTGAAGTTTCCGGTGGCCACAGGTTCAGGTGGTCTCGTTAGATAAACCACGTTTTTGACATATGTTCTGAGGGAACCAGCATGCTGTTACCTGAATTCCCACTTTTAAAAAAGTGCCTGATAAAATGAAGCTAAACGGCGTAAGTCATTCGGTTCAAGGGTGCCTGATAACTATCACGTCTTGACAGACTAATGCCATTTAGGAAAAGCACCAGAATAATTAAATTTGGCAGCGGTTACACCGCTCCATCCACAGCCTGTGCGTAGCGGGGAGCTACCCTCCCCCCTGCACCTGCGGCCTTCCCAGGGAGGCTCCGATCCCTCAGCACTACCCCAAGCCCCAGCACCGACCACCCGCGCTGCTGCGGCACCTCTAGCGGACAGGTGCGGACAAAGCCCAGCGGCGAGAGCACGGAAAAGGCGGCGGCGAGTCCTCCGCTTCGCCCCCCGGCGTCACTGCCGCCTTCACCGACCGCCAGCCACGGAGCCGCCGGGGCGTGAGGGAAATAGAAGCCAAATCCGTCACAGCCGGTCTGTGAGAATTCAGGTAAACGGAGGGTAGAGTGGGGTAGAGTGAAAGAACCCCCTCACAGGTGATCCGGCCAGGCCCGCCGCCCCCTCCCCGCGCGCCCATCGCCGCTCACCGCCTTTATCCTTGCCGTACATGTGCCCGGCCACCTGGTGCGACAGCGGCACGCATCCGTTCAGCGCCCGCCGTCGGCCGTCCCCCGCCGCCGCGGAGTCCGGGGAGGCGCTGAGCACTGGCTGGGCCGCGGCCTCGGCCTCCTCCGTCTCGCCGCGCCCGCCGCCTGCGCAGCTCCCGCGCCCGCCCTCGGGGCGCCCCGCCGGCCGTGGGGGCTCTGTGGCCATGTCCCGGCGGTGTGGGGGCCTGGCGGCGGCGGGCGGGGGTAGCCGCGCTCTGGCGGCGGCTGCGACCAGACCTCAACGGGCCCTGCGAATCAGGGCGCGGACAGCGAGGCCCCGCAACTCCATCACCCCGCACCGGGCCGCCCGCCCACCCCGCACGGGGGCAGCGACTGCCACCGCCCCGCCCCAGGCGTGGCTCCGCCTCCGCCGCCCGGCCCGGCCCGACTCGCAGCGGGACCGCCGCTCTGGTGACGGTGAGGGTGGCCTTGGTGGCGCCGCGTGGGGCGCGGCCCCGGGAGAAGGCCTAGACGGGCGTCGCCTGTTCAGCGGACGCTGGAGAGGGTAACAGGGCCCGGCGCAACCGCCGAACTGGCCCCGAGCCGCAGAGCGGCCGGGGACCCTAACCCCGCGCGCACCCCCGGCCGGGCCGTCAGCCCTTGCTCCCCCTCTAGTGCCGGCAGACCCGTGCGGTAGCGGGCAGGGGTGGTTCTCCACTGATTGTCGGTAACCTGAAATACCACCGAAACCTCTCCGTTTTTAAATAAATTTGTCGTCACGCCGGGGTTTGTTCAGTTTCTCTCCAGCAGATCGGAGATGGCAAGTGCAATCCAACCGAGCTATGCGAACAGTATAAAAATTGACAAAGCACTTAAAGCAGCCTCAACCAGAACTTTTTCACACACTCTACGTGCTGGTCTTGCATTGGAGATGAGTGCACCTGGCCCAACACCAGATTAAACTGGATAACAGATTAATCCCTAAATTCAAATCTTACCTCCCCATGGACAGAGGAAGATACGTATGGTCACTCTCAGGACCCCAAAGCTTGGCTAGGAAACTTCATTAACACTTCACTAGGGCTCATATCAGCTCTATTTAGCAGCCTGTAAATACTGCCTTTTCTTTCTGCTGTTTCTTTCCCTTATAAAATTAGCAGATCTCTGTGAGTATTAAATCTGCACTTTTGTTGTGATATCTGCCAGTCTCAAGTTCTGTTTAGTATTAGTAGGACACAGAAACAGGAAAAAAAGGCCAGAGACAGGAAAATTATTTAAAATTTAAAATTATTTTAAAAATATTTTAGCAGATATAGGTTGTTTTCCCAGGTTTTATAAAATGGCCTGATGCATATTCAAGAATTGGCACTGACATCAGAGAAGCCTCTATATGGTGAGCTTGGCTATTTACCACCTCTTCCCCATCCTGTAGCCCGGAGATGTGACAGGTGGTTAGGTAAAGTGATGGCAATTTAAGGAATTTACTGGGGAAATTAGAGTATCAGAAAAGCAGGACTGTCACAGGGAGAATTAGGACTTGAAGAGTGAGAGAAAGGAGCAAAACATAAATCTATTAAAACTGAGTTTCTTAGTTCATTGTTCACGGAACAGTTTGTTTTACACTCTTAATTGGATAAGGTTCTGCAGACAGGGATTGCAACTCAGGAAGTACTGAAGGATCCTTACTGAAGTAACAAGGCTGGGTAGAAAACATTTCTCCCTCCTGATATCATCTTCTCATCAGTCATTACTGTCCAGCCCTAAAGATTAGAAGCCAGATGGGTGCAAAAGTAAGCTCCTGTCTTCAGATACTCAATGATGAATTTTCCCAGGGGGGTGCTGGCACAGGAGAGAAATAACACAGATTAGCCAACTCTTGCACAAGAATTAGTGAGACGTACAGCAAAAAAAAAAACAACCAAAAAAAAAAGCACAAGTGTGTGTGTCTGGCAGAGAGAAGGCTCCCAGTCTTGACAGCAGTAACTGCCACGATTTGGATGCCAACCTGAGCCTTGCAGAAAGGTATTTCCCTCTGCAAAGATGTGAAGCACTTCAGCTATCTGCGTCTAAACACAGGAAAACAGATGACATTTCAAACTTATCCAAGTGCCCATCTAACAATGCAATCTGCCTGAACTCAAAATCTCAATGGAAAAAAGAATGGAATTAAAAGGCAAAAAACCATGGAATTTAAAGATTATTCAAGCAGCTAGTCCTCAACAGATAATTCTAGATATTATTGCAGCTAACAAAAGTGTGCCTGGAGGACATTAAAAGAAATAGGAAAGCATGAGTAATTAGAATAAGCAAACACTGCCTCCTTCCTTTTCCCTGGCATTTCCTTTAGTCAGATTTATGCGTATAGAAATCAAGTGACGTGAGTGAGACTATCCTTCACTCACTCATTCCACCCTCACACTTCAGCACATGGAGTTCGCTAATCTTGCTGGGAACTTCTCCTAAAATGGACCAAGTGCAACAGAGAGAATAGCAGAAATGGCAAGTAATTTCTTTCTCCACAGTGTGATACTGTAACAGATTGCACTGAAAACTGAACCGACCAGCAAGATTCTGAGGAAACTCATCTCCAGGCTGTGTGACTGTACTCCAAGAGAAAGCAGAAGAGGCTGTGAACAGCTCCTAAAGGAGGGGCATTTGTTTGAGAATCTCCTCCAATTCCCCTGACAAAGTGCATTTAGTAAAATCGTACTTAGTTCTGGATTACTCTTTTTCACTGTTGCTGAAAATCAATCCTATCTCATTCAATCTGATGACAACGTACAGACTAACAATGCCTAGAAAAACCAGGACTGCATTTGTTCTGCGAGAGGATGTGCCATGAGCAGATTGCACAGTTGCCCCAAACTGAGCTGAGATTACAAAATAATCACTTTCTGCTGAAATAAAGGCCTTTTCCAAACACAAAAGCTAGTTAATAACTAACCACAAGGCACTTGGTAGTGTAGTACAAGAAATAAGCTCCTATTAAATGGAAGTGCAAGAGGATATTAGGTAAACAGTAGTGGTGCTGGGTCTTCACCAAATTATCTGTACTCTAGAAGTATGCTGACAGCAAACTCTGCTGGATTTTTCACTGTACCTTCACATGGTTCACAGCCACCTTTTCCATACCTCACCAAAAAGACTGCTCTTTTGCCAGAGCAATGCTTTCTGCACAAGGTCTGTGTGAGAGACATGGATCCTGCTGCCCACAGAGCCACTTCTTGTATCAGGCTGCCATATGTGTGTAGCTCCTGCCAGCCCAACAGATTGCAACCGAGCTGGCCAAGACCGTACATGTGGGCATGAGAAGAAATGTCCATCATCCAAAACACTTATTTGCTGGACAGGCAGAAGCATCTGCAGTGGAGCTCCTGCAGACAGGGAGGCCTGTCCCACTCACACAATGCAAGACAGACAGCATTGCAGCAGCATGGAAATTGTAGCTGCATTGCAGCTCTTTTTTCTTGCCATTTCAAAGCAGAAGTGTTGCTGTATTGTGACCTTTTAAAATCACTTGGGATGTTTAATTCTTAGTTAAATTCACCTAAGTTCTGTTCTGTTTTGTTCTTGTTAAGTGAAGGAAAATCTAAACTTACCCTTATCTGCTGCAGCTGTAAAATTCAAGGGTGCCGTCCTGCTTTCTTTCCCAGCTGTGGCCATGTCACTTAGGCAACATGCCCTACAATGATTAATATTTTACCTGGAAAATGGATGCAAACCCTTTGACACTCCTCCCTGGTGTTATAAATATATATTATAATATTGGGTTTTTGTAAGTATTAAGATGAATATGTATAATGTTGGAATGGCTTTGATGTATGAATGTAGTTTTTTTCTCCTGCTATTAGCAGAAATTTAGGCATAAGTGGTAATAGTCGATATAGTATGTTAGAACTGCCTGCTGGTTAGGATAACCTCCAGTGATGATGGGAACCTGGATGCTATCAATGCTCACCGCCTGTGGAAAGAAGGAGCCAAAGCACATATTAAAAATTATAAGAAGAGGATTAAAACTGCAAGCCAAGAAATGTGCATGCTCTAAAAAGGTGGATCCAAGGAGTAGCCATGCAAAATAGTTCCTAGAAGATGTAAACTAGTTAATGGGGAAATTTGAATATTCATAAAGTCTATGAATATGCATCAAGGTGATGCAATAGAAATTGTATATAAAGGGTGTTATCGAGACACCAAACATGTTCTTGGGAGAGTGCCAAGCACCCGGCTGTTATTCTTTTTTTTATTACTTGTGTCTCTTATTGTCTTTATTAAACCTTTTAAATTTTACCAGGAGAGTGAACCTCTTTTTTCACACTGGCAATTGGTCCATTTGGGTTTTCTAGAATGAAAACAAAGGCATACTGTCAAAAGTCAACCTTCACTCTCTGTCATAATGTGGTACATTTAAAAAATAACTGCAAGGTTAACTCATAACAGTTGTGTATCTTCTGTATCACCTTTTCTACAATCAGAACTGCAATGTAAATTTGGGGAAGTCTGTTCTGTATTAGTGCAGAGGGTTAGGTGTCCTTCATTTTGTTCCTTCCCACCAATGGAATTTTTGGCCATTAGTTGTGGGGACACCTGATTGCTGGTACTTGTTGGGCGCTTGAGAAACACAAGGAGTTTGGCTGGGACCAGGGGGGAAGGCGGGAAGGAGGGCAGTGGAGGGGGAGGGCAGGGGCAGCTAGGGATTGGCTGATTTCTTGGGCTAAAGAGCTGGACACTCTCTCGGAGCTGTTGGGGCTTGGAGAAGGGAATTTGCCATCACCCAGAAGTCACTGCTGCTGTTTCTTCTTTCTTCTTCGTTTACGGGCCTCGAACCTCCTGTCCTGCCAGAACATGCAGCAGTGCCAGCCACCGCTGCGGAGCTGCTGATAAACCTCAGCCACCAGCCCAAGATCTCTGCTCATTCCTGCTGTTCCAGCTGGCTAATCTGCCGAGTCCTGCAGGAGCACCGGGACTGACTGCCCCAGGATGTTTGGGAAGCAAAGCCTCTCCTCCATCCTTTCCCATCTTGGCTGAGAAGACTGTCATGGGGTCCCTAGTTCTGTTTTGTTGTTAATGCTGTAGTTACTGGTTTGTTTGCCTTGTTATACATACTACATATAGTAAAGAACTGTTATTCCTATCCCCAGATCTCTGCCTGAGAGCCCCTTGATTTCAAAATTATAATAATTCAGAGGGAGGGGGAAGTCTATATTTTCATTCCAAGGGAGGCTCCTACCCTCCCTACTGGACACCTGTCTTCCAAACCAAGACAGATTTGGTGCCCAACGGTGGAGCCCGAGGCCACTGAGAGAGAAAGGTCGAAAAAGGAATAACAGTTCTTAAATAACGTGGTTTTTTGTTTTGTTTTTTTTTGTGCTGGATATAGAAACCTCATTAGGTGATATCATATGGTCTAGATTACCCAGCTTTTGGTGGCATGTGGTCACGGCTATACTTCTCCCATTTGCTGTGCCTTACCTAAACATGGGTCCTATAACTAAAGCTACTTGTGACTGTTATCCAGTTTGTTTTATGGGTTAATAAGGTGAGAAATTAATGGACTTTTAACTTCCTCTGGAAGGCAGGCACATGGATTCAGAGCTATTACACATTAACTGTATGTTTTTGGGGTTACTTTAATAATGGTACCTACTGTGAGGAAATGATGCCAGGGGAAATTTTCCCCCAACCCTTTTCCCAACTCTTTGGGTCTACCCCACCAATTTTTGAAGGGTTCAAATCTTCTCTAAATGCCAATGATATCATGGCTGGTGTTGCTGATATGCCTGTTCTGTTTAACATTCAGAGATAAGGGGAGATTGACTTGGATAACCACCCTGACACCTACCCCAGAGACTTAAGGATGCTGCCCCAGAGCCTGACCCTGCCTCACAGCCCACCTCAGAAATTAACCACCCGGAGTGGGTGGGGGCTGTGGTGAGGGAGATACACGGGCCAGATGCTAAAGGAGTGCATTTACCCATCTGTTGGGAAACCCTCCCCCTTCCTCAAAGAGGGAGAGTCTGATGGTGCTGCAGTGGAACCCACAGACGTTACAACCATCCAGGTTCCAGCTGGACCACAAGGGTAGTCACAGCCAGTAGCAGTTGCCCCTGTGAAAATGAGGAAGTCTAAGATGAAATCACAGCACCCTGTCGATAAGGATAAGAAAGAGGGGCCCTCACCACCCACAGGGGAGCCAGACGTTGAGATCATCACGAAGTCCCTGAGATATGAGAGTCTCCGTAATCTGCAAAGACATTGTGAGGCGGAGGTGTGAGGCTTATGCAACCTGGTTACTTTTGGTCTGGGACCTTATGGGTACAGGCGTGCAACTGGATGGTGGTGAGGCCAGGAATGTGGGACCCTTGACCCAGGACTCAGGTGTGAATCAGATATTTGTCAGGGAGCAAGGGCCCCTTTCCCTCTGGGAGTGGCTTTTCATGAGTGTAAGAGAGAAGTTTGTCCACAGAAAGAAAATAGAAGAGCACTGTCATAGAAGGGGCTAGAAAACCATTGAGAAAGAGATCCAACAACTGAAGAGAAGTGGCAGTATTAGAACTCCTTTTTGAGAGGGGCGGACAGCATGATAATGACCCCAACAAAGTCAGGTGCAGTGGGCACATGTTGTGGAATCTGGCAAATCTAGGGCCGGGTAAATACACTACCTTCATTGCAACGATTAATGCTGATAACAACCGAGAGACAGTGGCTTCTGTTGCCAACAAGCTTAGAAATTTTGAAATTATGATCAATGGCCCGCAGCAGGCTCAGGTCTCTGCTGTGATTAAAAGCCTCCAAGAGGAGATGAGGGAAATGAGGGAGGAGATGAGGAAGAACAGTTCCCATATGGCACCAGTACAAGTCACAAGCCCCAAACTCCAAGCCCAATGTCCCCCAGCTAGAGAGAGAGGGTACACCCCATGAGCTGACCTGTGATTCTTTCTGCGTGACCATGGGGAACACATGGGAAAGTGGGATGGTGTTGGGGGTTAGGTGTCCTTTTTTTTAGTTCTGGCTTGCCCGTGGAATTTTTACCCATTAGTTGCAGGGACAACCTAACTGTGGGTACTTGGTGGGTGCTTGAGAAAAGACGAAAAGTTTGGCTGGGCCCAGGGGGGAGGAAAGGGGCAGGGGTGGGGGAAGGCAGGGCCAGCAGGGGGCTAGCTGGTTTCTTGAGCTAAAAAGCAAGACACTCTCTCAGAGCTCTTGTGGCTTAGAAAAAAGAATTCACCAGCACCCAGACAGAGCAGCTGCTGGTGCTTCTTTCTTCTTTGTTTGTAGGCCTCACACCACCCTGTTCTGCCAGGAAGTGTGGAGTGCCAGCCATCACCACAGGGCTTCTGATATACCTCATCCACTGACCCAAGATTTTTGCTCATTCCTGCTGTTCCTGCTGTTCATATTCCTCCAAGTCCTGCAGGAGCACCAGGACTGACTGCCTAAAAAAGTCTGTGAAACAAAACCTCTCCTCCATCCTTTCCTGTCTCAGCCAAAAAAAGCTGTCATGAAATCCCTAGTTCTGTTTTGTTGTTAATGCTGTAGTTTGTTTGCCTTGTTATACATACTAGTAAAAAACTATTATTTGCATCCCCAGATTTCTGCCTGAGAGCCCCTTGATTTCAAAATTATTGTAGTTCAGAGAGAAAGGGTCTACATTTTCATTACAAAAGAGGCTCCTGCCCTCCCTAGCAGACACCTGTCTTCTAACCAAAACAAAGATACAAGTACTATAAAAGTGAGAAGCTCATTTCAAAAGTTCTTCTTGGATCCTTGAATTTTATTTTCTTCCTGATGATCAATAAAGAAACAAAGCCAAGTGTTTGAAGGAAAAGTTCATTTTTGAACTGAGAGTAGGTTAAGGGCTGGGAAGCAAATGAAAGGGCTTTGATGGAAGAGGCAGAAGTGGGTGTTTGCTGAGACTGGTTTTAGTCAACATCTTCATTCAAAACCTGCAGAAGGGAGAGTGCACAAACTCTCCAGGTCTGTGGATATTCCTGACCTCCTTAGGGCAGTTAAATGCCATGCCAATGACAACATCCTGCACGATCTCACAAAATTGAACAAAAGGCATATTGTTGGCATAGGAGTTTCAGTATAGATAAACATAGGATAATGCACGAAAAGAAAAATAATCCAAACCAAAGCTCTTTGATGCTGATGATGGATCTGTCTGTCATGGCCCAGAAAAGAAACCTAAAGTCGCTGAAGTCGTTGTTAACAGGTGCCTGAAATCATCAGCCCAGTTTGCATCTGCAGCCAAAAAAATTTCCCAACAAAATTTCTGGGAAGCAGTAGGAAGAGTGTTGAGGGAAAGACAAAAGGTGTCATTTTGTTGCTCTGTGTATCCTCAGTGTGATACATAGCATGCATAAATTCGTGCTGAAGTTATAATCTCGTTTGATAAGAATCCTAGCATATTTCCAGGAAACATCCTCTAATGAGATTATAGTGATATGCAGCAAGGCCAACATGAGTATTCGTCTGAAAGGGGCATATTTCCAAGAAACCTCCATCCAGTAAGATTATAATGATATGCACTCATGAATATTCATCTGCAAGAAGTGTATTTCCAAGGAACCTGTCTCTTGCAGTCCGCAACCTCAGGATCTCGTCCAGGGAAGCAGCAGGATTCTGGGGACCAGCATGAAACACCAACGAGATGGGCTCCCGTTCATGAAACCATTTATTCAGCATGGGAACAAACTCAGGTCCAGAACAGAGAGCTCTGAACAGAGGGACAGCAGGGGTTTTTGAGGAACAGAACCCCCGAGGGTCTCTACCTTTGAGGGTGGAGTTCAGGGTCAGGGACCAGTAGAAACACACCAAGGGAGAACCTCCCAAGGATTCAAACCCAATCAGAACCCCTGGGCCGCCCTTCACAAGGGGTTTGGGGGGGGACAATGTTAACTCTTTGTCTCCCCTGAGGCCGCTGCCACACCCAACAAGATTACAACATATACACCCAAAACAGCATGAATGTTTGTCTGCAAGAAGTGTATTCCAAGTGAGAGGGATGACAGGTTTGTCTTTACAAACAAGCTGTGGGTCTGCTGATAAAATGCAACTGTCACTGAGAGATAACAGAAACAATGAGATGGATTCCATAGAAAGATGAAGGAAGCACTGAAGAAGCACCATGAATTCCACAAGAGTTAAGAATTAAGAAGGGATTATGCATGGTGGGTGGGGAGGTATCCCAGGTATCAGGCATTCTGGGAAGTCTGTACCTCTCAAATACCTCAGCCTATGGGGAAAGAGAGAAGGGACAAGCAGGTGGGAATTAGGATAAAAGGGTGGCTGCGCCCTCCAAAAATTTGAGAGAACCTAGGGGAATGCCCCATGGCCTCTCCCTTTATTCAAATAAAGTAAAAGGACTCCTCTGTCTCCTTTTTGGACATAAACCTCTGGTGTTTGTGGATTAATTTTCCTGACAGTTTTTGAGGGCTTGGTCCAGGATATTTCCACTGTCTGGGCCAGCAGGCAGTGAGCGGAGCTGAAGGCGCACCTCACCCAGTTTTGGTGATCAGCTCCCCTTGGTGGCAGCCAGCACTGGGCGATCGATTGGGTTCCCAAGACTGTCCAGGAGACAGACAAGTGGCGGACCAGGGGGGTCCATGAAGAGCTCACCACTGAAAATCTCGCCAGTGAGTAAAATGGGATCTTCAGGGGGCAAGCCTGGGAGGGCACCCATGAAAAGTAGCACAGGCAAGCCTGGGAGGGCACCCATGGAGGGTAGCACAGGTAAATCTGGGAGAGCACCCATGGAGGGTAGCACAGGTAGAATAAGGCACCCATGGAGGGTTGCAAGGGTACAGCCAGGAAGGGGTGCCAGCAAAGGGGATGATGATCCCATAATACCCCCAGAGAGTCCCTTGGGGAGAATGCTGAGATCTTGGAACAGATTATGCATACACACAGAAGTAACTATGGAGATGGTGGTAAAATATTGTTATTATGTATGGCCAGAGTATAAGTTGCCAAATGGACTGATATGGCCACCTTAGAAAACAGAATTCATTGGCATTGAATTTTGTGGAGGTATCTAGAGGAGAATTGGAAAGGATGGATTGAAATGGAATGTGGATTGATATGGTTTAAACAAACAACAGGAGAAATCTATGTGTTACGAAAAAAGGAGAAGAGGAAAAAGAGGGGGAAGAGGAAAATAGTGAAAATTGAGGTGTTTTTCAGCACCTTCCCCTGTCTTGTCCTCCGGTGTTGCCAGCTGACCCAGGGCCAGCTGCAGGTCCCCTGTATCCTCACCTTCCAGAGCAAAGGGATCAGGGAAATGCTGTTCCTACAGCTCCGCCTGAGAATAACAATGGTGTAGGGGGAGGGGAGCAGCATATCATATCACCCCCTAGAACTAGAAGGGGTCTCAAGAACCCATGCTCGGAGGGGCAATAAGGGGAGTCAAGAAAGAGTCTTGACAATAGGGGATGGACGGATTGTGTTGGTGTGTTGGAACAGAATTGGTTAATGGGGAGTGTAGAGAGATATGATTAAAGCAAAGACCAGGAGTGGAGGTGCGGGACCAGGAGCACTGGCTGGTCACCTGTGAAGCTGCTGGGACTCAGCACTGGGCAGTGCCTGACCCCACCGGCCCCGGGCAGGGGCAGCAGCAGCTGCCGGCCCTTTGAGGCTGCAGGACACCCTGGCCACCTGTGGTGCTGCTGGCCTTGCCCGCCGGGAGCACTGGAGCGGGGAGGAGCTGTTTGGACAATGTGGCAGGACAGGGACTGGCTTTGGTATATGGTGTGTGGTAAATAGAGTGAGCACAAAGAGGAAAGGCAAAGGTGAAAGGCCTTTTTCCGGCCCAAGAAGGAAAAACTGCAGGGCCCAAGGGGTCCCCTGGGCCAGAGGGTACATGGTCAGCCAAAAGGAAGTAGCAGAGGTGTTCTCTCCTCAGCAGGGGAGACCCGACCCAGACCTTGGCTGGGAAAAATCTATGTGTGCTATCTGCAGGGCACAGGGATACTGAAAACGGCAGTGTCATCAAAAAACAAACAGCTGGACTCTCGAGAAGGTCCGGAAGATAAGGGAAATGGATTGTTAAGAGTGTCAAAGGCTCTCATATCCACCAGCCTGGAGCCTTTAACTTTTAAAGTGGGTCTGGTTCGAGAAGAGGTGTGTCTCTTAGCAAAAACAAAGACTTCTTGATTCACCTTTATTTTTATCCCTGAGGGGGAAAAATTGTCTGAAGAATTTTTTTGATTCTTCAAAGGAGTTGTGAAAATTGTGGTTTCTTCGGTGGTTTCTCTGAAAGAATTGTAAAAATTGTAGTAAATGAATTTGGGAATTAATTAATTTGTCTACATGAGGTTTTGTGCAGAGCTGAAAGGCTCCAGTTTGGAGGGGACCACACCCCTCTGCTTTTTGTATGTTTCATTGTAAAAAGCCAGAATTGGCAAGTTTCAGTTATGAAGCCAATTCTGCAACTCCTATTGAAACAGAGAAATTAAGAATTAGGAATTAAACATAAAGAAAAGCTTGACTAAAAGAAGGGGGTTGACAAAACCATATCCTGTTCCACAAGAGCAGGGAAAAAGTGAGACTGCAAGATAAGATAAAGAGCTAGAATACACAAACAGGATGCAAAGACAAAGGCACCACAGGATAAGGGGATTCCTTGGACCCCTAAGGTGGAAGGAACGGTATCAAAGTCCAAAAGGTGATCAAAGGACTGAAAGAGGCATGCACGAAAAGACAAGGTGAAGGGTTCAGCTAAGGAGAAAATTGCTGACCTCATCCCAGAGACCCCCCAGACAACCACCGAACTGACCAGAAACTACCAGTGAGCAGCTGCAAAGGGGCGTGGAGCTAATTGTAATATGAAGACAGGCAGGGGTTAGGAAATCAATATGTATTAGGCAACCCTAGTTTGTAAGGTATAAAAGGAGAAAGCCAAATCTCAAAAAGTGTGCATGCCTTTCGGAGGAGATATCCCCCATGCACCTCAGTGCTGAATAAATTCATATCTACTCATATAACTACTCTGCGAGTTATAGAGTTCTTTTTCTATCCACATATCACTATCTTGTGAGGACCCCCTCCCCCCACCAGTCTGTAATTGGTTGTGGAGAGCTAAAATTGGTAAATTCTAATCCTAATGCAAATTCTGTACCTGCAACCTTCTGGGGATAGTGTCCTATGGAAAGCCTGGGTATTTGTCATGCATTTCCTCTGTGGAGGTTATGGGAAAACTTTGAAGGAAAGTATTTTGTTGTCTTTCCTTAATAAAGGTTATAAATGTTAAAAGTTATAAAATGTTATAAAAATATTGAGGTTTCCTTAATGAAGATTAATTTGTTAGTCACCTCCCTATGCCTAAGATAAACTTGATGCAAAAAATTGAGATGGCGAGTGGTTAGTTACTAAAAATGAAGAAATGTGATGTGATTGGCTTGGGTCAGTGGCATTGCTTGCTGCTGAACTAGATCATGTTTATACAGTCACCTGTTTTGTTTGGGCAAAGTTCACAAAAGAAAAATGTTGGGAGAGTTTGCTCCACCCTCAGGAGTTGAGTTGTTGCAGTGTGTGGATGGTAGGCAAAGTCATGCTAAAGGAATTTTAATGAAGGAGCATGGAGAGGCACGATGTCTGTTGCCTTTCTAGACTGGTGGACCTGGTGGCCAGAGGCTGCCCCATTGTCTGTGGAGCTGAGGCTCTGGGGGTGGCCGAGGCCCGGGAGCTGACAGGGGGAGGGTATTGGTTGTTGGAGTTTCACAAGCTTTGTTTCAAGTGACAGATCTGCAAACTAATGCAAAGAAAGCCATTTGCAGGATGCTCTGTCATGAATGGAGAGCAATTAGAAGGAGAGGGAGGTTACCACACACCTGGTCAGCTCAGACAGCAGAGCTGTATGGTCTTGTAAGAGCCTGCGAATTATACCGAGACAAAACAGTAAATGTTTTTACTGATTCTAAATATGCATATGGAGTGATACATGCATTTAGGAAACTATGGGAAGAAAGAGATTTATTAACCTGCAGAGGAAAGACGTTGGCTCATGAGAACTTAATCTCCTGCCTATCGGAGGTGGTGAATTTGCCAAAGGAGGTAGCAATGATGCACATTGGAGGGCACCAGGCAGGGTGCTCGGAGGAAACAACAAGAAGCAGATGGGGAAGCTCAAAAAGCTGCATTGTTGCTGGAGGTCTCTGGGATACTTCCCTTGCTCCCTGTGGCTGCCCTCTTGCCAGAGAGATTGTCTTTTCCACCGGTGGAACTTGAGATAGTTGGGGAGAGTGGGGCAGAAGAAAAGGGGAGTGGTTGGTTTGCAGGGGATGGTGAGCAGTGGAGCTGCTGCCAGAGCTCTGGCCTTGC
Source organism: Parus major (assembly GCF_001522545.3). Lineage (NCBI taxonomy): Eukaryota > Metazoa > Chordata > Aves > Passeriformes > Paridae > Parus > Parus major. The sequence goes on along the minus strand of NC_031799.1, from coordinate 62,435,124 downwards.
AGTTGTTGAAGCAGCTTCATGGGGAAGGTAGTTGGGGTTCCCGAGGGATGACGGAGGCCTTCCTGAGGATGTGTGCTGCTGTGGGTGTTTTTGCTCTGGCAAAGCGAGCTATTGGGGGTTGTCTGATTTGAGCTAAGACCAATAATAAAGTTACAAAGAAACTTGCCAGACAGAGAAGGCCTTGGGCGGTACATCTGTTCCAGAGATGCCAGGTAGATTTCACTGAAATGCCCATGGTGATGAGATTTAAATATCTTTTGGTAATAGTATGTCAGTTAATAGGGTGGCCGTTTCAACAACTATAGGGGATTGTGAAAGCAAGGAACTCAGATAAGGGAACTAATTTGCAGGAAAAATTCTTAAAGGAGTGATGACTCCTTTAAAGATACAATAGAACCTCCACACTCCTGGGCATCCCCAAAGCTCAGGCTGGGTTGAAAGGATGAATGGGGAAATAAACACCTTCTGAAGCTGGTGATAGAAACCGATATGCCATGGGTGCGGCTCTTGTCACTGGCTTTAGCAAGAATAAGGGCCAGACCCAGGAGAGATATTCAGCTATCTCCCTTTGAACTGACGTTTGAAATTCCTTATCCTTGTAACTCTCAGTCTGGGGCAGGGGTAGAGATAAGTGATGTGTATTTAAAACAATTTGTGGCCTGGATACTGTCTCTTGTGAAATCTCTTCGACAGGAAACTCAGCTGGCACAGACTCTGCTTTTGGACAAGTGAGAACCAGGAGATTGAGTCCTAGTTAAGGAGTGAAAAGAAGCACCACTGGTGGCTACGTAGCGTGGACACTTCTAAGTGCTGCTGACCACAGAAACAGCCATCAGGACAGCTGAACATGGGTGGACACGTCACACTCAGGTCAAGGTCTCTGAGGCCCCAGAGGTTTGGACATCTCAGCTGGAGGAGAAGGATAGGAAGCCACAACTGATGCTCCGAAGGAGTGAACTGGAGCAGTAGCTGTGCGTAAACATCGGGGGAAGCTCTGAGTGCCTATCCACAGACTGCCTGCTGAAATAGTCTGTATGGCCATCCCTACTCTCAAATCTCCAGACACTGGGAACCAATTCATGCTGTCATTGCTTTCTTTATGCTAAGCTGTTTCTGTGCCTTCACTTGCCACAACGGAGATGTTGTGAATTCATGTTGTAAATATTGGCTTTTCACAATTATTCTGATAAATATATATTATATGCTTTCACTATATTCTTTTCTCTCTTAGCAAGCTATAGGCTTAGATAAGAATTCTGAATGATAAGGATATGTTTCCTCTGGACAAGGCAAGATAAACAATGGGAGGATCAA